>NC_091498.1:10326639-10628264 GCF_947461875.1 Haliaeetus albicilla
CCGGACGTTTGCCTTTTCGGAAAGAGGCTCTGCCGAGAACGAGCGCCGTGAGATATGCCGTCTGTGGTTAAGCACAGATGCCCAGTGCTGTTGTGCCTGTGGGTAGGGTGCACGGGGCCAGTGAAGACCAGCAAGAGCTTTCAGGGCTGGCCCCTTCCTTGTGGGAGAAGGAGCCGGACGTTTGCCTTTTCGGAAAGAGGCTCTGCCGAGAACGAGCGCCGTGAGATGCTGAGTCTCTGGGAAAGCACAGATGCCCAGTGCTGTTGTGCCTGTGGGTAGGGTGCACGGGGCCAGTGAAGACCAGCAAGAGCTTTCAGGGCTGGCCCCTTCCTTGTGGGAGAAGGAGCCGGACGTTTGCCTTTTCGGAAAGAGGCTCTGCCGAGAACGAGCGCCGTGAGATATGCCGTCTGTGGTTAAGCACAGATGCCCAGTGCTGTTGTGCCTGTGGATAGGGTGCACGGGGACGGTTAAGACCAGCAAGAGCTTTCAGGGCTGGCCCCTTCCTTGTGGGAGAAGGAGCCGGACGTTTGCCTTTTCGGAAAGAGGCTCTGCCGAGAACGAGCGCCGTGAGATATGCCGTCTGTGGTTAAGCACAGATGCCCAGTGCTGTTGTGCCTGTGGGTAGGGTGCACGGGGACAGTGAAGACCAGCAAGAGCTTTCAGGGCTGGCCCCTTCCTTGTGGGAGAAGGAGCCGGACGTTTGCCTTTTCGGAAAGAGGCTCTGCCGAGAACGAACGCCGTGAGATGCTGAGTCTCTGGGAAAGCACAGATGCCCAGTGCTGTTGTGCCTGTGGATAGGGTGCATGGGGACAGTGAAGACCAGCAAGAGCTTTCAGGGCTGGCCCCTTCCTTGTGGGAGAAGGAGCCGGACGTTTGCCTTTTCGGAAAGAGGCTCTGCCGAGAACGAGCGCCGTGAGATATGCCGTCTGTGGTTAAGCACAGATGCCCAGTGCTGTCGTGCCTGTGGATAGGGTGCACGGGGCCAGTGAAGACCAGCAAGAGCTTTCAGGGCTGGCCCCTTCCTTGTGGGAGAAGGAGCCGGACGTTGGCCTTTTCGGAAAGAGGCCCCTTCCTTGTGGGAGAAGGAGCCAGACGTTTGCCTTTTCGGAAAGAGGCTCTGCCGAGAACGAGCGCCGTGAGGTGCTGAGTCTCTGGGAAAGCACAGATGCCCAGTGCTGTTGTGCCTGTAGATAGGGTGCACGGGGACAGTGAAGACCAGCAAGAGTTTTCAGGGCTGGCCCCTTCCTTGTGGGAGAAGGAGCCGGACGTTTGCCTTTTCAGAAAGAGGCTCTGCCGAGAACGAGCGCCGTGAGGTGCTGAGTCTCTGGGAAAGCACAGATGCCCAGTGCTGTTGTGCCTGTGTGTAGGGTGCACGGGGCCAGTGAAGACCAGCAAGAGCTTTCAGGGCTGGCCCCTTCCTTGTGGGAGAAGGAGCCAGACGTTTGCCTTTTCGGAAAGAGGCTCTGCCGAGAGCGATCGCAGTGAGATATGCCGTCTGTGGTTAAGCACAGATGCCCAGTGCTGTTGTGCCTGTGGATAGGGTGCACGGGGCCAGTGAAGACCAGCAAGAGCTTTCAGGGCTGGCCCCTTCCTTGTGGGAGAAGGAGCCGGACGTTTGCCTTTTCGGAAAGAGGCTCTGCCGAGAACGAGCGCCGTGAGATATGCCGTCTGTGGTTAAGCACAGATGCCCAGTGCTGTTGTGCCTGTGGGTAGGTTGCACGGGGCCAGTGAAGACCAGCAAGAGCTTTCAGGGCTGGCCCCTTCCTTGTGGGAGAAGGAGCCGGACGTTTGCCTTTTCGGAAAGAGGCTCTGCCGAGAACGAGCGCCGTGAGATATGCCGTCTGTGGTTAAGCACAGATGCCCAGTGCTGTTGTGCCTGTGGGTAGGGTGCACGGGGAAAGTGAAGACCAGCAAGAGCTTTCAGGGCTGGCCCCTTCCTTGTGGGAGAAGGAGCCGGACGTTTGCCTTTTCGGAAAGAGGCTCTGCCGAGAACGAGCGCCGTGAGATGCTGTGTCTCTGGGAAAGCACAGATGCCCAGTGCTGTTGTGCCTGTGTGTAGGGTGCACGGGGACAGTGAAGACCAGCAAGAGCTTTCAGGGCTGGCCCCTTCCTTGTGGGAGAAGGAGCCGGACGTTTGCCTTTTCGGAAAGAGGCTCTGCCGATAGCGAACGCCGTGAGATATGCCGTCTGTGGTTAAGCACAGATGCCCAGTGCTGTTGTGCCTGTGGATAGGGTGTTTGGGGATGGTTAAGACCAGCAAGAGCTTTCAGGGCTGGCCCCTTCCTTGTGGGAGAAGGAGCCGGACGTTTGCCTTTTCGGAAAGAGGCTCTGCCGAGAACGAGCGCCGTGAGATGCTGAGTCTCTGGGAAAGCACAGATGCCCAGTGCTGTTGTGCCTGTGGGTAGGTTGCACGGGGACAGTGAAGACCAGCAAGAGCTTTCAGGGCTGGCCCCTTCCTTGTGGGAGAAGGAGCCGGACGTTTGCCTTTTCGGAAAGAGGCTCTGCCGAGAACGAGCGCCGTGAGATATGCCGTCTGTGGTTAAGCACAGATGCCCAGTGCTGTTGTGCCTGTGGGTAGGGTGCACGGGGCCAGTGAAGACCAGCAAGAGCTTTCAGGGCTGGCCCCTTCCTTGTGGGAGAAGGAGCCAGACGTTTGCCTTTTCGGAAAGAGGCTCTGCCGAGAACGAGCGCCGTGAGATGCTGAGTCTCTGGGAAAGCACAGATGCCCAGTGCTGTTGTGCCTGTGGGTAGGGTGCACGGGGACAGTGAAGACCAGCAAGAGCTTTCAGGGCTGGCCCCTTCCTTGTGGGAGAAGGAGCCGGACGTTTGCCTTTTCGGAAAGAGGCTCTGCCGAGAACGAGCGCCGTGAGATATGCCGTCTGTGGTTAAGCACAGATGCCCAGTGCTGTTGTGCCTGTGGGTAGGGTGCACGGGGACGGTTAAGACCAGCAAGAGCTTTCAGGGCTGGCCCCTTCCTTGTGGGAGAAGGAGCCGGACGTTTGCCTTTTCGGAAAGAGGCTCTGCCGAGAACGAGCGCCGTGAGATATGCCGTCTGTGGTTAAGCACAGATGCCCAGTGCTGTTGTGCCTGTGGATAGGGTGCACGGGGACAGTGAAGACCAGCAAGAGCTTTCAGGGCTGGCCCCTTCCTTGTGGGAGAAGGAGCCGGACGTTTGCCTTTTCGGAAAGAGGCTCTGCCGAGAACGAGCGCCGTGAGATATGCCGTCTGTGGTTAAGCACAGATGCCCAGTGCTGTTGTGCCTGTGGATAGGGTGCATGGGGACAGTGAAGACCAGCAAGAGCTTTCAGGGCTGGCCCCTTCCTTGTGGGAGAAGGAGCCGGACGTTTGCCTTTTCGGAAAGAGGCTCTGCCGAGAACGAGCGCCGTGAGATATGCCGTCTGTGGTTAAGCACAGATGCCCAGTGCTGTTGTGCCTGTGGGTAGGGTGCACGGGGCCAGTGAAGACCAGCAAGAGCTTTCAGGGCTGGCCCCTTACTTGTGGGAGAAGGAGCCGGACGTTTGCCTTTTCAGAAAGAGGCTCTGCCGAGAACGAGCGCCGTGAGATATGCCGTCTGTGGTTAAGCACAGATGCCCAGTGCTGTTGTGCCTGTGGATAGGGTGCACGGGGCCAGTGAAGACCAGCAAGAGCTTTCAGGGCTGGCCCCTTCCTTGTGGGAGAAGGAGCCGGACGTTTGCCTTTTCGGAAAGAGGCTCTGCCGAGAACGAGCGCCGTGAGATATGCCGTCTGTGGTTAAGCACAGATGCCCAGTGCTGTTGTGCCTGTGGGTAGGGTGCACGGGGACAGTGAAGACCAGCAAGAGCTTTCAGGGCTGGCCTCTTCCTTGTGGGAGAAGGAGCCGGACGTTTGCCTTTTCGGAAAGAGGCTCTGCCGAGAACGAGCGCCGTGAGATGCTGAGTCTCTGGGAAAGCACAGATGCCCAGTGCTGTTGTGCCTGTGGGTAGGGTGCACGGGGACAGTGAAGACCAGCAAGAGCTTTTAGGACTGGCCCAATCCTTGTGGGAGAAGGAGCCGGACGTTTGCCTTTTCGGAAAGAGGCTCTGCCGAGAACGAGCGCCGTGAGATATGCCGTCTGTGGTTAAGCACAGATGCCCAGTGCTGTTGTGCCTGTGGGTAGGGTGCACGGGGACAGTGAAGACCAGCAAGAGCTTTCAGGGCTGGCCCCTTCCTTGTGGGAGAAGGAGCCGGACGTTTGCCTTTTCGGAAAGAGGCTCTGCCGAGAACGAGCGCTTTGAGATGCTGAGTCTCTGGGAAAGCACAGATGCCCAGTGCTGTTGTGCCTGTGTGTAGGGTGCACGGGGACATTGAAGACCAGCAAGAGCTTTCAGGGCTGGCCCCTTCCTTGTGGGAGAAGGAGCCGGACGTTTGCCTTTTCGGAAAGAGGCTCTGCCGATAGCGAACACCGTGAGATATGCCGTCTGTGGTTAAGCACAGATGCCCATTGCTGTTGTGCCTGTGGGTAGGGTGCACGGGGACAGTGAAGACCAGCAAGAGCTTTCAGGGCTGGCCCCTTCCTTGTGGGAGAAGGAGCCGGACGTTTGCCTTTTCGGAAAGAGGCTCTGCCGAGAACGAGCGCCGTGAGATGCTGAGTCTCTGGGAAAGCACAGATGCCCAGTGCTGTTGTGCCTGTGGATAGGGTGCACGGGGACAGTGAAGACCAGCAAGAGCTTTCAGGGCTGGCCCCTTACTTGTGGGAGAAGGAGCCGGACGTTTGCCTTTTCGGAAAGAGGCTCTGCCGAGAACGAGCGCCGTGAGATATGCCGTCTGTGGTTAAGCACAGATGCCCAGTGCTGTTGTGCCTGTGGATAGGGTGTTTGGGGACGGTTAAGACCAGCAAGAGCTTTCAGGGCTGGCCCCTTCCTTGTGGGAGAAGGAGCCGGACGTTTGCCTTTTCGGAAAGAGGCTCTGCCGAGAACGAGCGCCGTGAGATGCTGAGTCTCTGGGAAAGCACAGATGCCCATTGCTGTTGAGCCTGTGGGTAGGTTGCACGGGGACAGTGAAGACCAGCAAGAGCTTTCAGGGCTGGCCCCTTCCTTGTGGGAGAAGGAGCCGGACGTTTGCCTTTTCGGAAAGAGGCTCTGCCGAGAACGAGCGCTTTGAGATGCTGAGTCTCTGGGAAAGCACAGATGCCCAGTGCTGTTGTGCCTGTGTGTAGGGTGCACGGGGACATTGAAGACCAGCAAGAGCTTTCAGGGCTGGCCCCTTCCTTGTGGGAGAAGGAGCCGGACGTTTGCCTTTTCGGAAAGAGGCTCTGCCGAGAACGATCGCAGTGAGATGCTGAGTCTCTGGGAAAGCACAGATGCCCAGTGCTGTTGTGCCTGTGGTTAGGGTGCACGGGGACAGTGAAGACCAGCAAGAGCTTTCAGGGCTGGCCCCTTCCTTGTGGGAGAAGGAGCCGTACGTTTGCCTTTTCGGAAAGAGGCTCTGCCGAGAACGAGCGCCGTGAGATGCTGAGTCTCTGGGAAAGCACAGATGCCCAGTGCTGTTGTGCCTGTGTGTAGGGTGCACGGGGACAGTGAAGACCAGCAAGAGCTTTCAGGGCTGGCCCCTTCCTTGTGGGAGAAGGAGCCGGACGTTTGCCTTTTCGGAAAGAGGCTCTGCCGAGAACGAGCGCCGTGAGATATGCCGCCTGTGGTTAAGCACAGATGCCCAGTGCTGTTGTGCCTGTGGATAGGGTGCACGGGGACAGTGAAGACCAGCAAGAGCTTTCAGGGCTGGCCCCTTCCTTGTGGGAGAAGGAGCCGGACGTTTGCCTTTTCGGAAAGAGGCTCTGCCGAGAACGAGCGCCGTGAGATGCTGAGTCTCTGGGAAAGCACAGATGCCCAGTGCTGTTGTGCCTGTGGGTAGGTTGCACGGGGACAGTGAAGACCAGCAAGAGCTTTCAGGGCTGGCCCCTTCCTTGTGGGAGAAGGAGCCGGACGTTTGCCTTTTCGGAAAGAGGCTCTGCCGAGAACGAGCGCCGTGAGATATGCCGTCTGTGGTTAAGCACAGATGCCCAGTGCTGTTGTGCCTGTGGGTAGGGTGCACGGGGACAGTGAAGACCAGCAAGAGCTTTCAGGGCTGGCCCCTTCCTTGTGGGAGAAGGAGCCAGACGTTTGCCTTTTCGGAAAGAGGCTCTGCCGAGAACGAGCGCCGTGAGATGCTGAGTCTCTGGGAAAGCACAGATGCCCAGTGCTGTTGTGCCTGTGGTTAGGGTGCACGGGGACAGTGAAGACCAGCAAGAGCTTTCAGGGCTGGCCCCTTCCTTGTGGGAGAAGGAGCCGGACGTTTGCCTTTTCGGAAAGAGGCTCTGCCGAGAACGAGCGCCGTGAGATATGCCGTCTGTGGTTAAGCACAGATGCCCAGTGCTGTTGTGCCTGTGGATAGGGTGCACGGGGACGGTTAAGACCAGCAAGAGCTTTCAGGGCTGGCCCCTTCCTTGTGGGAGAAGGAGCCGGACGTTTGCCTTTTCGGAAAGAGGCTCTGCCGAGAACGAGCGCCGTGAGATATGCCGTCTGTGGTTAAGCACAGATGCCCAGTGCTGTTGTGCCTGTGGATAGGGTGCACGGGGACAGTGAAGACCAGCAAGAGCTTTCAGGGCTGGCCCCTTCCTTGTGGGAGAAGGAGCCGGACGTTTGCCTTTTCGGAAAGAGGCTCTGCCGAGAACGAGCGCCGTGAGATATGCCGTCTGTGGTTAAGCACAGATGCCCAGTGCTGTTGTGCCTGTGGATAGGGTGCATGGGGACAGTGAAGACCAGCAAGAGCTTTCAGGGCTGGCCCCTTCCTTGTGGGAGAAGGAGCCGGACGTTTGCCTTTTCGGAAAGAGGCTCTGCCGAGAACGAGCGCCGTGAGATATGCCGTCTGTGGTTAAGCACAGATGCCCAGTGCTGTTGTGCCTGTGGGTAGGGTGCACGGGGCCAGTGAAGACCAGCAAGAGCTTTCAGGGCTGGCCCCTTACTTGTGGGAGAAGGAGCCGGACGTTTGCCTTTTCAGAAAGAGGCTCTGCCGAGAACGAGCGCCGTGAGATATGCCGTCTGTGGTTAAGCACAGATGCCCAGTGCTGTTGTGCCTGTGGATAGGGTGCACGGGGCCAGTGAAGACCAGCAAGAGCTTTCAGGGCTGGCCCCTTCCTTGTGGGAGAAGGAGCCGGACGTTTGCCTTTTCGGAAAGAGGCTCTGCCGAGAACGAGCGCCGTGAGATATGCCGTCTGTGGTTAAGCACAGATGCCCAGTGCTGTTGTGCCTGTGGGTAGGGTGCACGGGGACAGTGAAGACCAGCAAGAGCTTTCAGGGCTGGCCTCTTCCTTGTGGGAGAAGGAGCCGGACGTTTGCCTTTTCGGAAAGAGGCTCTGCCGAGAACGAGCGCCGTGAGATGCTGAGTCTCTGGGAAAGCACAGATGCCCAGTGCTGTTGTGCCTGTGGGTAGGGTGCACGGGGACAGTGAAGACCAGCAAGAGCTTTTAGGACTGGCCCAATCCTTGTGGGAGAAGGAGCCGGACGTTTGCCTTTTCGGAAAGAGGCTCTGCCGAGAACGAGCGCCGTGAGATATGCCGTCTGTGGTTAAGCACAGATGCCCAGTGCTGTTGTGCCTGTGGGTAGGGTGCACGGGGACAGTGAAGACCAGCAAGAGCTTTCAGGGCTGGCCCCTTCCTTGTGGGAGAAGGAGCCGGACGTTTGCCTTTTCGGAAAGAGGCTCTGCCGAGAACGAGCGCTTTGAGATGCTGAGTCTCTGGGAAAGCACAGATGCCCAGTGCTGTTGTGCCTGTGTGTAGGGTGCACGGGGACATTGAAGACCAGCAAGAGCTTTCAGGGCTGGCCCCTTCCTTGTGGGAGAAGGAGCCGGACGTTTGCCTTTTCGGAAAGAGGCTCTGCCGATAGCGAACACCGTGAGATATGCCGTCTGTGGTTAAGCACAGATGCCCATTGCTGTTGTGCCTGTGGGTAGGGTGCACGGGGACAGTGAAGACCAGCAAGAGCTTTCAGGGCTGGCCCCTTCCTTGTGGGAGAAGGAGCCGGACGTTTGCCTTTTCGGAAAGAGGCTCTGCCGAGAACGAGCGCCGTGAGATGCTGAGTCTCTGGGAAAGCACAGATGCCCAGTGCTGTTGTGCCTGTGGATAGGGTGCACGGGGACAGTGAAGACCAGCAAGAGCTTTCAGGGCTGGCCCCTTCCTTGTGGGAGAAGGAGCCGGACGTTTGCCTTTTCGGAAAGAGGCTCTGCCGAGAACGAGCGCCGTGAGATATGCCGTCTGTGGTTAAGCACAGATGCCCAGTGCTGTTGTGCCTGTGGATAGGGTGTTTGGGGACGGTTAAGACCAGCAAGAGCTTTCAGGGCTGGCCCCTTCCTTGTGGGAGAAGGAGCCGGACGTTTGCCTTTTCGGAAAGAGGCTCTGCCGAGAACGAGCGCCGTGAGATATGCCGTCTGTGGTTAAGCACAGATGCCCAGTGCTGTTGTGCCTGTGGGTAGGGTGCACGGGGACGGTTAAGACCAGCAAGAGCTTTCAGGGCTGGCCCCTTCCTTGTGGGAGAAGGAGCCGGACGTTTGCCTTTTCGGAAAGAGGCTCTGCCGAGAACGAGCGCCGTGAGATATGCCGTCTGTGGTTAAGCACAGATGCCCAGTGCTGTTGTGCCTGTGGATAGGGTGCACGGGGACAGTGAAGACCAGCAAGAGCTTTCAGGGCTGGCCCCTTCCTTGTGGGAGAAGGAGCCGGACGTTTGCCTTTTCGGAAAGAGGCTCTGCCGAGAACGAGCGCCGTGAGATATGCCGTCTGTGGTTAAGCACAGATGCCCAGTGCTGTTGTGCCTGTGGATAGGGTGCATGGGGACAGTGAAGACCAGCAAGAGCTTTCAGGGCTGGCCCCTTCCTTGTGGGAGAAGGAGCCGGACGTTTGCCTTTTCGGAAAGAGGCTCTGCCGAGAACGAGCGCCGTGAGATATGCCGTCTGTGGTTAAGCACAGATGCCCAGTGCTGTTGTGCCTGTGGGTAGGGTGCACGGGGCCAGTGAAGACCAGCAAGAGCTTTCAGGGCTGGCCCCTTACTTGTGGGAGAAGGAGCCGGACGTTTGCCTTTTCAGAAAGAGGCTCTGCCGAGAACGAGCGCCGTGAGATATGCCGTCTGTGGTTAAGCACAGATGCCCAGTGCTGTTGTGCCTGTGGATAGGGTGCACGGGGCCAGTGAAGACCAGCAAGAGCTTTCAGGGCTGGCCCCTTCCTTGTGGGAGAAGGAGCCGGACGTTTGCCTTTTCGGAAAGAGGCTCTGCCGAGAACGAGCGCCGTGAGATATGCCGTCTGTGGTTAAGCACAGATGCCCAGTGCTGTTGTGCCTGTGGGTAGGGTGCACGGGGACAGTGAAGACCAGCAAGAGCTTTCAGGGCTGGCCTCTTCCTTGTGGGAGAAGGAGCCGGACGTTTGCCTTTTCGGAAAGAGGCTCTGCCGAGAACGAGCGCCGTGAGATGCTGAGTCTCTGGGAAAGCACAGATGCCCAGTGCTGTTGTGCCTGTGGGTAGGGTGCACGGGGACAGTGAAGACCAGCAAGAGCTTTTAGGACTGGCCCAATCCTTGTGGGAGAAGGAGCCGGACGTTTGCCTTTTCGGAAAGAGGCTCTGCCGAGAACGAGCGCCGTGAGATATGCCGTCTGTGGTTAAGCACAGATGCCCAGTGCTGTTGTGCCTGTGGGTAGGGTGCACGGGGACAGTGAAGACCAGCAAGAGCTTTCAGGGCTGGCCCCTTCCTTGTGGGAGAAGGAGCCGGACGTTTGCCTTTTCGGAAAGAGGCTCTGCCGAGAACGAGCGCTTTGAGATGCTGAGTCTCTGGGAAAGCACAGATGCCCAGTGCTGTTGTGCCTGTGTGTAGGGTGCACGGGGACATTGAAGACCAGCAAGAGCTTTCAGGGCTGGCCCCTTCCTTGTGGGAGAAGGAGCCGGACGTTTGCCTTTTCGGAAAGAGGCTCTGCCGATAGCGAACACCGTGAGATATGCCGTCTGTGGTTAAGCACAGATGCCCATTGCTGTTGTGCCTGTGGGTAGGGTGCACGGGGACAGTGAAGACCAGCAAGAGCTTTCAGGGCTGGCCCCTTCCTTGTGGGAGAAGGAGCCGGACGTTTGCCTTTTCGGAAAGAGGCTCTGCCGAGAACGAGCGCCGTGAGATGCTGAGTCTCTGGGAAAGCACAGATGCCCAGTGCTGTTGTGCCTGTGGATAGGGTGCACGGGGACAGTGAAGACCAGCAAGAGCTTTCAGGGCTGGCCCCTTACTTGTGGGAGAAGGAGCCGGACGTTTGCCTTTTCGGAAAGAGGCTCTGCCGAGAACGAGCGCCGTGAGATATGCCGTCTGTGGTTAAGCACAGATGCCCAGTGCTGTTGTGCCTGTGGATAGGGTGTTTGGGGACGGTTAAGACCAGCAAGAGCTTTCAGGGCTGGCCCCTTCCTTGTGGGAGAAGGAGCCGGACGTTTGCCTTTTCGGAAAGAGGCTCTGCCGAGAACGAGCGCCGTGAGATGCTGAGTCTCTGGGAAAGCACAGATGCCCATTGCTGTTGAGCCTGTGGGTAGGTTGCACGGGGACAGTGAAGACCAGCAAGAGCTTTCAGGGCTGGCCCCTTCCTTGTGGGAGAAGGAGCCGGACGTTTGCCTTTTCGGAAAGAGGCTCTGCCGAGAACGAGCGCTTTGAGATGCTGAGTCTCTGGGAAAGCACAGATGCCCAGTGCTGTTGTGCCTGTGTGTAGGGTGCACGGGGACATTGAAGACCAGCAAGAGCTTTCAGGGCTGGCCCCTTCCTTGTGGGAGAAGGAGCCGGACGTTTGCCTTTTCGGAAAGAGGCTCTGCCGAGAACGATCGCAGTGAGATGCTGAGTCTCTGGGAAAGCACAGATGCCCAGTGCTGTTGTGCCTGTGGTTAGGGTGCACGGGGACAGTGAAGACCAGCAAGAGCTTTCAGGGCTGGCCCCTTCCTTGTGGGAGAAGGAGCCGTACGTTTGCCTTTTCGGAAAGAGGCTCTGCCGAGAACGAGCGCCGTGAGATGCTGAGTCTCTGGGAAAGCACAGATGCCCAGTGCTGTTGTGCCTGTGTGTAGGGTGCACGGGGACAGTGAAGACCAGCAAGAGCTTTCAGGGCTGGCCCCTTCCTTGTGGGAGAAGGAGCCGGACGTTTGCCTTTTCGGAAAGAGGCTCTGCCGAGAACGAGCGCCGTGAGATATGCCGCCTGTGGTTAAGCACAGATGCCCAGTGCTGTTGTGCCTGTGGATAGGGTGCACGGGGACAGTGAAGACCAGCAAGAGCTTTCAGGGCTGGCCCCTTCCTTGTGGGAGAAGGAGCCGGACGTTTGCCTTTTCGGAAAGAGGCTCTGCCGAGAACGAGCGCCGTGAGATGCTGAGTCTCTGGGAAAGCACAGATGCCCAGTGCTGTTGTGCCTGTGGGTAGGTTGCACGGGGACAGTGAAGACCAGCAAGAGCTTTCAGGGCTGGCCCCTTCCTTGTGGGAGAAGGAGCCGGACGTTTGCCTTTTCGGAAAGAGGCTCTGCCGAGAACGAGCGCCGTGAGATATGCCGTCTGTGGTTAAGCACAGATGCCCAGTGCTGTTGTGCCTGTGGGTAGGGTGCACGGGGACAGTGAAGACCAGCAAGAGCTTTCAGGGCTGGCCCCTTCCTTGTGGGAGAAGGAGCCAGACGTTTGCCTTTTCGGAAAGAGGCTCTGCCGAGAACGAGCGCCGTGAGATGCTGAGTCTCTGGGAAAGCACAGATGCCCAGTGCTGTTGTGCCTGTGGTTAGGGTGCACGGGGACAGTGAAGACCAGCAAGAGCTTTCAGGGCTGGCCCCTTCCTTGTGGGAGAAGGAGCCGGACGTTTGCCTTTTCGGAAAGAGGCTCTGCCGAGAACGAGCGCCGTGAGATATGCCGTCTGTGGTTAAGCACAGATGCCCAGTGCTGTTGTGCCTGTGGATAGGGTGCACGGGGACGGTTAAGACCAGCAAGAGCTTTCAGGGCTGGCCCCTTCCTTGTGGGAGAAGGAGCCGGACGTTTGCCTTTTCGGAAAGAGGCTCTGCCGAGAACGAGCGCCGTGAGATATGCCGTCTGTGGTTAAGCACAGATGCCCAGTGCTGTTGTGCCTGTGGATAGGGTGCACGGGGACAGTGAAGACCAGCAAGAGCTTTCAGGGCTGGCCCCTTCCTTGTGGGAGAAGGAGCCGGACGTTTGCCTTTTCGGAAAGAGGCTCTGCCGAGAACGAGCGCCGTGAGATATGCCGTCTGTGGTTAAGCACAGATGCCCAGTGCTGTTGTGCCTGTGGATAGGGTGCATGGGGACAGTGAAGACCAGCAAGAGCTTTCAGGGCTGGCCCCTTCCTTGTGGGAGAAGGAGCCGGACGTTTGCCTTTTCGGAAAGAGGCTCTGCCGAGAACGAGCGCCGTGAGATATGCCGTCTGTGGTTAAGCACAGATGCCCAGTGCTGTTGTGCCTGTGGGTAGGGTGCACGGGGCCAGTGAAGACCAGCAAGAGCTTTCAGGGCTGGCCCCTTACTTGTGGGAGAAGGAGCCGGACGTTTGCCTTTTCAGAAAGAGGCTCTGCCGAGAACGAGCGCCGTGAGATATGCCGTCTGTGGTTAAGCACAGATGCCCAGTGCTGTTGTGCCTGTGGATAGGGTGCACGGGGCCAGTGAAGACCAGCAAGAGCTTTCAGGGCTGGCCCCTTCCTTGTGGGAGAAGGAGCCGGACGTTTGCCTTTTCGGAAAGAGGCTCTGCCGAGAACGAGCGCCGTGAGATATGCCGTCTGTGGTTAAGCACAGATGCCCAGTGCTGTTGTGCCTGTGGGTAGGGTGCACGGGGACAGTGAAGACCAGCAAGAGCTTTCAGGGCTGGCCTCTTCCTTGTGGGAGAAGGAGCCGGACGTTTGCCTTTTCGGAAAGAGGCTCTGCCGAGAACGAGCGCCGTGAGATGCTGAGTCTCTGGGAAAGCACAGATGCCCAGTGCTGTTGTGCCTGTGGGTAGGGTGCACGGGGACAGTGAAGACCAGCAAGAGCTTTTAGGACTGGCCCAATCCTTGTGGGAGAAGGAGCCGGACGTTTGCCTTTTCGGAAAGAGGCTCTGCCGAGAACGAGCGCCGTGAGATATGCCGTCTGTGGTTAAGCACAGATGCCCAGTGCTGTTGTGCCTGTGGGTAGGGTGCACGGGGACAGTGAAGACCAGCAAGAGCTTTCAGGGCTGGCCCCTTCCTTGTGGGAGAAGGAGCCGGACGTTTGCCTTTTCGGAAAGAGGCTCTGCCGAGAACGAGCGCTTTGAGATGCTGAGTCTCTGGGAAAGCACAGATGCCCAGTGCTGTTGTGCCTGTGTGTAGGGTGCACGGGGACATTGAAGACCAGCAAGAGCTTTCAGGGCTGGCCCCTTCCTTGTGGGAGAAGGAGCCGGACGTTTGCCTTTTCGGAAAGAGGCTCTGCCGATAGCGAACACCGTGAGATATGCCGTCTGTGGTTAAGCACAGATGCCCATTGCTGTTGTGCCTGTGGGTAGGGTGCACGGGGCCAGTGAAGACCAGCAAGAGCTTTCAGGGCTGGCCCCTTCCTTGTGGGAGAAGGAGCCGGACGTTTGCCTTTTCGGAAAGAGGCTCTGCCGAGAACGAGCGCCGTGAGATGCTGAGTCTCTGGGAAAGCACAGATGCCCAGTGCTGTTGTGCCTGTGGATAGGGTGCACGGGGACAGTGAAGACCAGCAAGAGCTTTCAGGGCTGGCCCCTTCCTTGTGGGAGAAGGAGCCGGACGTTTGCCTTTTCGGAAAGAGGCTCTGCCGAGAACGAGCGCCGTGAGATATGCCGTCTGTGGTTAAGCACAGATGCCCAGTGCTGTTGTGCCTGTGGATAGGGTGTTTGGGGACGGTTAAGACCAGCAAGAGCTTTCAGGGCTGGCCCCTTCCTTGTGGGAGAAGGAGCCGGACGTTTGCCTTTTCGGAAAGAGGCTCTGCCGAGAACGAGCGCCGTGAGATGCTGAGTCTCTGGGAAAGCACAGATGCCCATTGCTGTTGAGCCTGTGGGTAGGTTGCACGGGGACAGTGAAGACCAGCAAGAGCTTTCAGGGCTGGCCCCTTCCTTGTGGGAGAAGGAGCCGGACGTTTGCCTTTTCGGAAAGAGGCTCTGCCGAGAACGAGCGCTTTGAGATGCTGAGTCTCTGGGAAAGCACAGATGCCCAGTGCTGTTGTGCCTGTGTGTAGGGTGCACGGGGACATTGAAGACCAGCAAGAGCTTTCAGGGCTGGCCCCTTCCTTGTGGGAGAAGGAGCCGGACGTTTGCCTTTTCGGAAAGAGGCTCTGCCGAGAACGATCGCAGTGAGATGCTGAGTCTCTGGGAAAGCACAGATGCCCAGTGCTGTTGTGCCTGTGGTTAGGGTGCACGGGGACAGTGAAGACCAGCAAGAGCTTTCAGGGCTGGCCCCTTCCTTGTGGGAGAAGGAGCCGGACGTTTGCCTTTTCGGAAAGAGGCTCTGCCGAGAACGAGCGCCGTGAGATGCTGAGTCTCTGGGAAAGCACAGATGCCCAGTGCTGTTGTGCCTGTGGGTAGGTTGCACGGGGACAGTGAAGACCAGCAAGAGCTTTCAGGGCTGGCCCCTTCCTTGTGGGAGAAGGAGCCGGACGTTTGCCTTTTCGGAAAGAGGCTCTGCCGAGAACGAGCGCCGTGAGATATGCCGCCTGTGGTTAAGCACAGATGCCCAGTGCTGTTGTGCCTGTGGATAGGGTGCACGGGGACAGTGAAGACCAGCAAGAGCTTTCAGGGCTGGCCCCTTCCTTGTGGGAGAAGGAGCCGGACGTTTGCCTTTTCGGAAAGAGGCTCTGCCGAGAACGAGCGCCGTGAGATGCTGAGTCTCTGGAAAAGCACAGATGCCCATTGTTGTTGAGCCTGTGGGTAGGTTGCACGGGGACAGTGAAGACCAGCAAGAGCTTTCAGGGCTGGCCCCTTCCTTGTGGGAGAAGGAGCCGGACGTTTGCCTTTTCGGAAAGAGGCTCTGCCGAGAACGAGCGCCGTGAGATGCTGTGTCTCTGGGAAAGCACAGATGCCCAGTGCTGTTGTGCCTGTGTGTAGGGTGCACGGGGACAGTGAAGACCAGCAAGAGCTTTCAGGGCTGGCCCCTTCCTTGTGGGAGAAGGAGCCGGACGTTTGCCTTTTCGGAAAGAGGCTCTGCCGATAGCGAACGCCGTGAGATATGCCGTCTGTGGTTAAGCACAGATGCCCAGTGCTGTTGTGCCTGTGGATAGGGTGTTTGGGGATGGTTAAGACCAGCAAGAGCTTTCAGGGCTGGCCCCTTCCTTGTGGGAGAAGGAGCCGGACGTTTGCCTTTTCGGAAAGAGGCTCTGCCGAGAACGAGCGCCGTGAGATATGCCGTCTGTGGTTAAGCACAGATGCCCAGTGCTGTTGTGCCTGTGGGTAGGGTGCACGGGGCCAGTGAAGACCAGCAAGAGCTTTCAGGGCTGGCCCCTTCCTTGTGGGAGAAGGAGCCAGACGTTTGCCTTTTCGGAAAGAGGCTCTGCCGAGAACGAGCGCCGTGAGATGCTGAGTCTCTGGGAAAGCACAGATGCCCAGTGCTGTTGTGCCTGTGGTTAGGGTGCACGGGGCCAGTGAAGACCAGCAAGAGCTTTCAGGGCTGGCCCCTTCCTTGTGGGAGAAGGAGCCGGACGTTTGCCTTTTCGGAAAGAGGCTCTGCCGAGAACGAGCGCCGTGAGATATGCCGTCTGTGGTTAAGCACAGATGCCCAGTGCTGTTGTGCCTGTGGGTAGGGTGCACGGGGACGGTTAAGACCAGCAAGAGCTTTCAGGGCTGGCCCCTTCCTTGTGGGAGAAGGAGCCGGACGTTTGCCTTTTCGGAAAGAGGCTCTGCCGAGAACGAGCGCCGTGAGATATGCCGTCTGTGGTTAAGCACAGATGCCCAGTGCTGTTGTGCCTGTGGATAGGGTGCACGGGGACAGTGAAGACCAGCAAGAGCTTTCAGGGCTGGCCCCTTCCTTGTGGGAGAAGGAGCCGGACGTTTGCCTTTTCGGAAAGAGGCTCTGCCGAGAACGAGCGCCGTGAGATATGCCGTCTGTGGTTAAGCACAGATGCCCAGTGCTGTTGTGCCTGTGGATAGGGTGCATGGGGACAGTGAAGACCAGCAAGAGCTTTCAGGGCTGGCCCCTTCCTTGTGGGAGAAGGAGCCGGACGTTTGCCTTTTCGGAAAGAGGCTCTGCCGAGAACGAGCGCCGTGAGATATGCCGTCTGTGGTTAAGCACAGATGCCCAGTGCTGTTGTGCCTGTGGGTAGGGTGCACGGGGCCAGTGAAGACCAGCAAGAGCTTTCAGGGCTGGCCCCTTACTTGTGGGAGAAGGAGCCGGACGTTTGCCTTTTCAGAAAGAGGCTCTGCCGAGAACGAGCGCCGTGAGATATGCCGTCTGTGGTTAAGCACAGATGCCCAGTGCTGTTGTGCCTGTGGATAGGGTGCACGGGGCCAGTGAAGACCAGCAAGAGCTTTCAGGGCTGGCCCCTTCCTTGTATGAGAAGGAGCCGGACGTTTGCCTTTTCGGAAAGAGGCTCTGCCGAGAACGAGCGCCGTGAGATATGCCGTCTGTGGTTAAGCACAGATGCCCAGTGCTGTTGTGCCTGTGGGTAGGGTGCACGGGGACAGTGAAGACCAGCAAGAGCTTTCAGGGCTGGCCTCTTCCTTGTGGGAGAAGGAGCCGGACGTTTGCCTTTTCGGAAAGAGGCTCTGCCGAGAACGAGCGCCGTGAGATGCTGAGTCTCTGGGAAAGCACAGATGCCCAGTGCTGTTGTGCCTGTGGGTAGGGTGCACGGGGACAGTGAAGACCAGCAAGAGCTTTTAGGACTGGCGCAATCCTTGTGGGAGAAGGAGCCGGACGTTTGCCTTTTCGGAAAGAGGCTCTGCCGAGAACGAGCGCCGTGAGATATGCCGTCTGTGGTTAAGCACAGATGCCCAGTGCTGTTGTGCCTGTGGGTAGGGTGCACGGGGCCAGTGAAGACCAGCAAGAGCTTTCAGGGCTGGCCCCTTCCTTGTGGGAGAAGGAGCCGGACGTTTGCCTTTTCGGAAAGAGGCTCTGCCGAGAACGAGCGCTTTGAGATGCTGAGTCTCTGGGAAAGCACAGATGCCCAGTGCTGTTGTGCCTGTGTGTAGGGTGCACGGGGACATTGAAGACCAGCAAGAGCTTTCAGGGCTGGCCCCTTCCTTGTGGGAGAAGGAGCCGGACGTTTGCCTTTTCGGAAAGAGGCTCTGCCGATAGCGAACACCGTGAGATATGCCGTCTGTGGTTAAGCACAGATGCCCATTGCTGTTGTGCCTGTGGGTAGGGTGCACGGGGACAGTGAAGACCAGCAAGAGCTTTCAGGGCTGGCCCCTTCCTTGTGGGAGAAGGAGCCGGACGTTTGCCTTTTCGGAAAGAGGCTCTGCCGAGAACGAGCGCCGTGAGATGCTGAGTCTCTGGGAAAGCACAGATGCCCAGTGCTGTTGTGCCTGTGGATAGGGTGCACGGGGACAGTGAAGACCAGCAAGAGCTTTCAGGGCTGGCCCCTTCCTTGTGGGAGAAGGAGCCGGACGTTTGCCTTTTCGGAAAGAGGCTCTGCCGAGAACGAGCGCCGTGAGATATGCCGTCTGTGGTTAAGCACAGATGCCCAGTGCTGTTGTGCCTGTGGATAGGGTGTTTGGGGACGGTTAAGACCAGCAAGAGCTTTCAGGGCTGGCCCCTTCCTTGTGGGAGAAGGAGCCGGACGTTTGCCTTTTCGGAAAGAGGCTCTGCCGAGAACGAGCGCCGTGAGATGCTGAGTCTCTGGGAAAGCACAGATGCCCATTGCTGTTGAGCCTGTGGGTAGGTTGCACGGGGACAGTGAAGACCAGCAAGAGCTTTCAGGGCTGGCCCCTTCCTTGTGGGAGAAGGAGCCGGACGTTTGCCTTTTCGGAAAGAGGGTCTGCCGAGAACGAGCGCTTTGAGATGCTGAGTCTCTGGGAAAGCACAGATGCCCAGTGCTGTTGTGCCTGTGTGTAGGGTGCACGGGGACATTGAAGACCAGCAAGAGCTTTCAGGGCTGGCCCCTTCCTTGTGGGAGAAGGAGCCGGACGTTTGCCTTTTCGGAAAGAGGCTCTGCCGAGAACGATCGCAGTGAGATGCTGAGTCTCTGGGAAAGCACAGATGCCCAGTGCTGTTGTGCCTGTGGTTAGGGTGCACGGGGACAGTGAAGACCAGCAAGAGCTTTCAGGGCTGGCCCCTTCCTTGTGGGAGAAGGAGCCGTACGTTTGCCTTTTCGGAAAGAGGCTCTGCCGAGAACGAGCGCCGTGAGATGCTGAGTCTCTGGGAAAGCACAGATGCCAAGTGCTGTTGTGCCTGTGGGTAGGGTGCACGGGGCCAGTGAAGACCAGCAAGAGCTTTCAGGGCTGGCCCCTTCCTTGTGGGAGAAGGAGCCGGACGTTTGCCTTTTCGGAAAGAGGCTCTGCCGAGAACAAGCGCCGTGAGATATGCCGTCTGTGGTTAAGCACAGATGCCCAGTGCTGTTGTGCCTGTGGGTAGGGTGCACGGGGACAGTGAAGACCAGCAAGAGCTTTCAGGGCTGGCCCCTTCCTTGTGGGAGAAGGAGCCGTACGTTTGCCTTTTCGGAAAGAGGCTCTGCCGAGAACGAGCGCCATGAGATGCTGAGTCTCTGGGAAAGCACAGATGCCCAGTGCTGTTGTGCCTGTGGGTAGGGTGCACGGGGACAGTGAAGACCAGCAAGAGCTTTCAGGGCTGGCCCCTTCCTTGTGGGAGAAGGAGCCGGACGTTTGCCTTTTCGGAAAGAGGCTCTGCCGAGAACGAGCGCCGTGAGATATGCCGTCTAAGGTTAAGCACAGATGCCCAGTGCTGTTGTGCCTGTGGGTAGGGTGCACGGGGACAGTGAAGACCAGCAAGAGCTTTCAGGGCTGGCCCCTTCCTTGTGGGAGAAGGAGCCGGACGTTTGCCTTTTTGGAAGGAGGCTCTGCCGAGAACGAGCGCCGTGAGATGCTGAGTCTCTGGGAAAGCACAGATGCCCAGTGCTGTTTTGCCTGTGGGTAGGGTGCACGGGGACAGTGAAGACCAGCAAGAGCTTTCAGGGCTGGCCCCTTCCTTGTGGGAGAAGGAGCCAGACGTTTGCCTTTTCGGAAAGAGGCTCTGCCGAGAACGAGCGCCGTGAGATATGCCGTCTGTGGTTAAGCACAGATGCCCAGTGCTGTTGTGCCTGTGGGTAGGTTGCACGGGGACAGTGAAGACCAGCAAGAGCTTTCAGGGCTGGCCCCTTCCTTGTGGGAGAAGGAGCCGGACGTTTGCCTTTTCGGAAAGAGGCTCTGCCGAGAACAAGCGCCGTGAGATATGCCGTCTGTGGTTAAGCACAGATGCCCAGTGCTGTTGTGCCTGTGGATAGGGTGCACGGGGCCAGTGAAGACCAGCAAGAGCTTTCAGGGCTGGCCCCTTCCTTGTGGGAGAAGGAGCCGGACGTTTGCCTTTTCGGAAAGAGGCTCTGCCGAGAACGAGCGCCGTGAGATGCTGAGTCTCTGGGAAAGCACAGATGCCCAGTACTGTTGTGCCTGTGGATAGGGTGCACGGGGACAGTGAAGACCAGCAAGAGCTTTCAGGGCTGGCCCCTTCCTTGTGGGAGAAGGAGCCGGACGTTTGCCTTTTCGGAAAGAGGCTCTGCCGAGAACGAGCGCCGTGAGATATGCCGTCTGTGGTTAAGCACAGATGCCCAGTGCTGTTGTGCCTGTGGATAGGGTGTTTGGGGACGGTTAAGACCAGCAAGAGCTTTCAGGGCTGGCCCCTTCCTTGTGGGAGAAGGAGCCGGACGTTTGCCTTTTCGGAAAGAGGCTCTGCCGAGAACGAGCGCCGTGAGATGCTGAGTCTCTGGGAAAGCACAGATGCCCATTGCTGTTGAGCCTGTGGGTAGGTTGCACGGGGACAGTGAAGACCAGCAAGAGCTTTCAGGGCTGGCCCCTTCCTTGTGGGAGAAGGAGCCGGACGTTTGCCTTTTCGGAAAGAGGCTCTGCCGAGAACGAGCGCTTTGAGATGCTGAGTCTCTGGGAAAGCACAGATGCCCAGTGCTGTTGTGCCTGTGTGTAGGGTGCACGGGGACATTGAAGACCAGCAAGAGCTTTCAGGGCTGGCCCCTTCCTTGTGGGAGAAGGAGCCGGACGTTTGCCTTTTCGGAAAGAGGCTCTGCCGAGAACGATCGCAGTGAGATGCTGAGTCTCTGGGAAAGCACAGATGCCCAGTGCTGTTGTGCCTGTGGTTAGGGTGCACGGGGACAGTGAAGACCAGCAAGAGCTTTCAGGGCTGGCCCCTTCCTTGTGGGAGAAGGAGCCGTACGTTTGCCTTTTCGGAAAGAGGCTCTGCCGAGAACGAGCGCCGTGAGATGCTGAGGCTCTGGGAAAGCACAGATGCCAAGTGCTGTTGTGCCTGTGGGTAGGGTGCACGGGGACAGTGAAGACCAGCAAGAGCTTTCAGGGCTGGCCCCTTCCTTGTGGGAGAAGGAGCCGGACGTTTGCCTTTTCGGAAAGAGGCTCTGCCGAGAACAAGCGCCGTGAGATATGCCGTCTGTGGTTAAGCACAGATGCCCAGTGCTGTTGTGCCTGTGGGTAGGGTGCACGGGGCCAGTGAAGACCAGCAAGAGCTTTCAGGGCTGGCCCCTTCCTTGTGGGAGAAGGAGCCGGACGTTTGCCTTTTCGGAAAGAGGCTCTGCCGAGAACGAGCGCCGTGAGATATGCCGTCTGTGGTTAAGCACAGATGCCCAGTGCTGTTGTGCCTGTGCATAGGGTGCACGGGGCCAGTGAAGACCAGCAAGAGCTTTCAGGGCTGGCCCCTTCCTTGTGGGAGAAGGAGCCGGATGTTTGCCTTTTCGGAAAGAGGCTCTGCCGAGAACGAGCGCCGTGAGATGCTGAGTCTCTGGGAAAGCACAGATGCCCAGTGCTGTTGTGCCTGTGGGTAGGGTGCACGGGGACAGTGAAGACCAGCAAGAGCTTTCAGGGCTGGCCCCTTCCTTGTGGGAGAAGGAGCCAGACGTTTGCCTTTTCGGAAAGAGGCTCTGCCGAGAACGAGCGCCGTGAGATATGCCGTCTGTGGTTAAGCACAGATGCCCAGTGCTGTTGTGCCTGTGCATAGGGTGCACGGGGCCAGTGAAGACCAGCAAGAGCTTTCAGGGCTGGCCCCTTCCTTGTGGGAGAAGGAGCCGGACGTTTGCCTTTTCGGAAAGAGGCTCTGCCGAGAACGAACGCCGTGAGATGCTGAGTCTCTGGGAAAGCACAGATGCCCAGTGCTGTTGTGCCTGTGGGTAGGGTGCACGGGGACAGTGAAGACCAGCAAGAGCTTTCAGGGCTGGCCCCTTCCTTGTGGGAGAAGGAGCCGGACGTTTGCCTTTTCGGAAAGAGGCTCTGCCGAGAACGAGCGCCGTGAGATGCTGAGTATCTGGGAAAGCACAGATGCCCAGTGCTGTTGTGCCTGTGGGTAGGGTGCACGGGGACAGTGAAGACCAGCAAGAGCTTTCAGGGCTGGCCCCTTCCTTGTGGGAGAAGGAGCCGGACGTTTGCCTTTTCGGAAAGAGGCTCTGCCGAGAACGAGCGCCGTGAGATGCTGAGTCTCTGGGAAAGCACAGATGCCCAGTGCTGTTGTGCCTGTGGATAGGGTGCACGGGGACAGTGAAGACCAGCAAGAGCTTTCAGGGCTGGCCCCTTCCTTGTGGGAGAAGGAGCCCTACGTTTGCCTTTTTGGAAGGAGGCTCTGCCGAGAACGAGCGCCGTGAGATGCTGAGTCTCTGCGAAAGCACAGATGCCCAGTGCTGTTGTGCCTGTGGGTAGGGTGCACGGGGACAGTGAAGACCAGCTGGAGTTTTCAGGGCTGGCCCCTTCCTTGTGGGAGAAGGAGCCGGACGTTTGCCTTTTCGGAAAGAGGCTCTGCCGATAGCGAACGCAGTGAGATATGCCGTCTGTGGTTAAGCACAGATGCCCAGTGCTGTTGTGCCTGTGGGTAGGTTGCACGGGGACAGTGAAGACCAGCAAGAGCTTTCAGGGCTGGCCCCTTCCTTGTGGGAGAAGGAGCCGGACGTTTGCCTTTTCGGAAAGAGGCTCTGCCGAGAACGAGCGCCGTGAGATATGCCGTCTGTGGTTAAGCTCAGATGCCCAGTGCTGTTGTGCCTGTCGATAGGGTGCACGGGGACAGTGAAGACCAGCAAGAGCTTTCAGGGCTGGCCCCTTCCTTGTGGGAGAAGGAGCCGGACGTTTGCCTTTTCGGAAAGAGGCTCTGCCGAGAACGAGCGCCGTGAGATATGCCGTCTGTGGTTAAGCACAGATGCCCAGTGCTGTTGTGCCTGTGGATAGGGTGCACAGGGACAGTGAAGACCAGCAAGAGCTTTCAGGGCTGGCCCCTTCCTTGTGGGAGAAGGAGCCGGACGTTTGCCTTTTCGGAAAGAGGCTCTGCCGAGAACGAGCGCCGTGAGATGCTGAGTCTCTGGGAAAGCACAGATGCCCAGTGCTGTTGTGCCTGTGGGTAGGGTGCACGGGGACAGTGAAGACCAGCAAGAGCTTTCAGGGCTGGCCCCTTCCTTGTGGGAGAAGGAGCCGGACGTTTGCCTTTTCGGAAAGAGGCTCTGCCGAGAACGAACGCCGTGAGATGCTGAGTCTCTGGGAAAGCACAGATGCCCAGTGCTGTTGTGCCTGTGGATAGGGTGCACAGGGACAGTGAAGACCAGCAAGAGCTTTCAGGGCTGGCCCCTTCCTTGTGGGAGTAGGAGCCGGACGTTTGCCTTTTCGGAAAGAGGCTCTGCCGAGAACGAGCGCCGTGAGATGCTGAGTCTCTGGGAAAGCACAGATGCCCAGTGCTGTTGTGCCTGTGGGTAGGGTGCACGGGGACAGTGAAGACCAGCAAGAGCTTTCAGGGCTGGCCCCTTCCTTGTGGGAGAAGGAGCCGGACGTTTGCCTTTTCGGAAAGAGGCTCTGCCGAGAACGAACGCCGTGAGATGCTGAGTCTCTGGGAAAGCACAGATGCCCAGTGCTGTTGTGCCTGTGGATAGGGTGCATGGGGACAGTGAAGACCAGCAAGAGCTTTCAGGGCTGGCCCCTTCCTTGTGGGAGAAGGAGCCGGACGTTTGCCTTTTCGGAAAGAGGCTCTGCCGAGAACGAGCGCCGTGAGATATGCCTTCTGTGGTTAAGCACAGATGCCCAGTGCTGTCGTGCCTGTGGATAGGGTGCACGGGGCCAGTGAAGACCAGCAAGAGCTTTCAGGGCTGGCCCCTTCCTTGTGGGAGAAGGAGCCGGACGTTTGCCTTTTCGGAAAGAGGCTCTGCCGAGAACGAGCGCCGTGAGATATGCCGTCTGTGGTTAAGCACAGATGCCCAGTGCTGTTGTGCCTGTGGGTAGGGTGCACGGGGCCAGTGAAGACCAGCAAGAGCTTTCAGGGCTGGCCCCTTCCTTGTGGGAGAAGGAGCCAGACGTTTGCCTTTTCGGAAAGAGGCTCTGCCGAGAACGAGCGCCGTGAGATGCTGAGTCTCTGGGAAAGCACAGATGCACAGTGCTGTTGTGCCTGTAGATAGGGTGCACGGGGACAGTGAAGACCAGCAAGAGTTTTCAGGGCTGGCCCCTTCCTTGTGGGAGAAGGAGCCAGACGTTTGCCTTTTCGGAAAGAGGCTCTGCCGAGAGCGATCGCAGTGAGATATGCCGTCTGTGGTTAAGCACAGATGCCCAGTGCTGTTGTGCCTGTGGATAGGGTGCACGGGGCCAGTGAAGACCAGCAAGAGCTTTCAGGGCTGGCCCCTTCCTTGTGGGAGAAGGAGCCGGACGTTTGCCTTTTCGGAAAGAGGCTCTGCCGAGAACGAGCGCCGTGAGATATGCCGTCTGTGGTTAAGCACAGATGCCCAGTGCTGTTGTGCCTGTGGGTAGGTTGCACGGGGACAGTGAAGACCAGCAAGAGCTTTCAGGGCTGGCCCCTTCCTTGTGGGAGAAGGAGCCGGACGTTTGCCTTTTCGGAAAGAGGCTCTGCCGAGAACGAGCGCCGTGAGATATGCCGTCTGTGGTTAAGCACAGATGCCCAGTGCTGTTGTGCCTGTGGGTAGGGTGCACGGGGACAGTGAAGACCAGCAAGAGCTTTCAGGGCTGGCCCCTTCCTTGTGGGAGAAGGAGCCGGACGTTTGCCTTTTCGGAAAGAGGCTCTGCCGAGAACGAGCGCCGTGAGATGCTGAGTCTCTGGGAAAGCACAGATGCCCAGTGCTGTTGTGCCTGTGGATAGGGTGCACGGGGACAGTGAAGACCAGCAAGAGCTTTCAGGGCTGGCCCCTTCCTTGTGGGAGAAGGAGCCGGACGTTTGCCTTTTCGGAAAGAGGCTCTGCCGAGAACGAGCGCCGTGAGATATGCCGTCTGTGGTTAAGCACAGATGCCCAGTGCTGTTGTGCCTGTGGATAGGGTGTTTGGGGATGGTTAAGACCAGCAAGAGCTTTCAGGGCTGGCCCCTTCCTTGTGGGAGAAGGAGCCGGACGTTTGCCTTTTCGGAAAGAGGCTCTGCCGAGAACGAGCGCCGTGAGATGCTGAGTCTCTGGAAAAGAACAGATGCCCATTGTTGTTGAGCCTGTGGGTAGGTTGCACGGGGACAGTGAAGACCAGCAAGAGCTTTCAGGGCTGGCCCCTTCCTTGTGGGAGAAGGAGCCGGACGTTTGCCTTTTCGGAAAGAGGCTCTGCCGAGAACGAGCGCCGTGAGATGCTGTGTCTCTGGGAAAGCACAGATGCCCAGTGCTGTTGTGCCTGTGGGTAGGGTGCACGGGGACAGTGAAGACCAGCAAGAGCTTTCAGGGCTGGCCCCTTCCTTGTGGGAGAAGGAGCCGGACGTTTGCCTTTTCGGAAAGAGGCTCTGCCGATAGCGAACGCCGTGAGATATGCCGTCTGTGGTTAAGCACAGATGCCCAGTGCTGTTGTGCCTGTGGATAGTGTGTTTGGGGATGGTTAAGACCAGCAAGAGCTTTCAGGGCTGGCCCCTTCCTTGTGGGAGAAGGAGCCGGACGTTTGCCTTTTCGGAAAGAGGCTCTGCCGAGAACGAGCGCCGTGAGATGCTGAGTCTCTGGGAAAGCACAGATGCCCAGTGCTGTTGTGCCTGTGGGTAGGTTGCACGGGGACAGTGAAGACCAGCAAGAGCTTTCAGGGCTGGCCCCTTCCTTGTGGGAGAAGGAGCCGGACGTTTGCCTTTTCGGAAAGAGGCTCTGCCGAGAACGAGCGCCGTGAGATGCTGAGTCTCTGGGAAAGCACAGATGCCCAGTGCTGTTGTGCCTGTGGGTAGGGTGCACGGGGACAGTGAAGACCAGCAAGAGCTTTCAGGGCTGGCCCCTTCCTTGTGGGAGAAGGAGCCGGACGTTTGCCTTTTCGGAAAGAGGCTCTGCCGAGAACGAGCGCCGTGAGATGCTGAGTCTCTGGGAAAGCACAGATGCCCAGTGCTGTAGTGCCTGTGGTTAGGGTGCACGGGGCCAGTGAAGACCAGCAAGAGCTTTCAGGGCTGGCCCCTTCCTTGTGGGAGAAGGAGCCGGACGTTTGCCTTTTCGGAAAGAGGCTCTGCCGAGAACGAGCGCCGTGAGATATGCCGTCTGTGGTTAAGCACAGATGCCCAGTGCTGTTGTGCCTGTGGATAGGGTGCACGGGGCCAGTGAAGACCAGCAAGAGCTTTCAGGGCTGGCCCCTTCCTTGTGGGAGAAGGAGCCGGACGTTTGCCTTTTCGGAAAGAGGCTCTGCCGAGAACGAGCGCTGTCAGATATGCCGTCTGTGGTTAAGCACAGATGCCCAGTGCTGTTGTGCCTGTGGATAGGGTGCACGGGGACAGTGAAGACCAGCAAGAGCTTTCAGGGCTGGCCCCTTCCTTGTGGGAGAAGGAGCCGGACGTTTGCCTTTTCGGAAAGAGGCTCTGCCGAGAACGAGCGCCGTGAGATATGCCGTCTGTGGTTAAGCACAGATGCCCAGTGCTGTTGTGCCTGTGGATAGGGTGCACGGGGACAGTGAAGACCAGCAAGAGCTTTCAGGGCTGGCCCCTTCCTTGTGGGAGAAGGAGCCGGACGTTTGCCTTTTCGGAAAGAGGCTCTGCCGAGAACGAGCGCCGTGAGATATGCCGTCTGTGGTTAAGCACAGATGCCCAGTGCTGTTGTGCCTGTGGGTAGGGTGCACGGGGACAGTGAAGACCAGCAAGAGCTTTCAGGGCTGGCCCCTTCCTTGTGGGAGAAGGAGCCGGACGTTTGCCTTTTCAGAAAGAGGCTCTGCCGAGAACGAGCGCCGTGAGATATGCCGTCTGTGGTTAAGCACAGATGCCCAGTGCTGTTGTGCCTGTGGATAGGGTGCACGGGGACAGTGAAGACCAGCAAGAGCTTTCAGGGCTGGCCCCTTCCTTGTGGGAGAAGGAGCCGGACGTTTGCCTTTTCGGAAAGAGGCTCTGCCGAGAACGAGCGCCGTGAGATATGCTGTCTGTGGTTAAGCACAGATGCCCAGTGCTGTTGTGCCTGTGGGTAGGGTGCACGGGGCCAGTGAAGACCAGCAAGAGCTTTCAGGGCTGGCCCCTTCCTTGTGGGAGAAGGAGCCGGACGTTTGCCTTTTCGGAAAGAGGCTCTGCCGAGAACGAGCGCTTTGAGATGCTGAGTCTCTGGGAAAGCACAGATGCCCAGTGCTGTTGTGCCTGTGTGTAGGGTGCACGGGGACATTGAAGACCAGCAAGAGCTTTCAGGGCTGGCCCCTTCCTTGTGGGAGAAGGAGCCGGACGTTTGCCTTTTCGGAAAGAGGCTCTGCCGATAGCGAACACCGTGAGATATGCCATCTGTGGTTAAGCACAGATGCCCATTGCTGTTGTGCCTGTGGGTAGGGTGCACGGGGACAGTGAAGACCAGCAAGAGCTTTCAGGGCTGGCCCCTTCCTTGTGGGAGAAGGAGCTGGACGTTTGCCTTTTCGGAAAGAGGCTCTGCCGAGAACGAGCGCCGTGAGATGCTGAGTCTCTGGGAAAGCACAGATGCCCAGTGCTGTTGTGCCTGTGGGTAGGGTGCACGGGGACAGTGAAGACCAGCAAGAGCTTTCAGGGCTGGCCCCTTCCTTGTGGGAGAAGGAGCCGGACGTTTGCCTTTTCGGAAAGAGGCTCTGCCGAGAACGAGCGCCGTGAGATATGCCGTCTGTGGTTAAGCACAGATGCCCAGTGCTGTTGTGCCTGTGGATAGGGTGCACGGGGACAGTGAAGACCAGCAAGAGCTTTCAGGGCTGGCCCCTTCCTTGTGGGAGAAGGAGCCGGACGTTTGCCTTTTCGGAAAGAGGCTCTGCCGAGAACGAGCGCCGTGAGATATGCCGTCTGTGGTTAAGCACAGATGCCCAGTGCTGTTGTGCCTGTGGGTAGGGTGCACGGGGACAGTGAAGACCAGCAAGAGCTTTCAGGGCTGGCCCCTTCCTTGTGGGAGAAGGAGCCGGACGTTTGCCTTTTCAGAAAGAGGCTCTGCCGAGAACGAGCGCCGTGAGATATGCCGTCTGTGGTTAAGCACAGATGCCCAGTGCTGTTGTGCCTGTGGATAGGGTGCACGGGGACAGTGAAGACCAGCAAGAGCTTTCAGGGCTGGCCCCTTCCTTGTGGGAGAAGGAGCCGGACGTTTGCCTTTTCGGAAAGAGGCTCTGCCGAGAACGAGCGCCGTGAGATATGCTGTCTGTGGTTAAGCACAGATGCCCAGTGCTGTTGTGCCTGTGGGTAGGGTGCACGGGGCCAGTGAAGACCAGCAAGAGCTTTCAGGGCTGGCCCCTTCCTTGTGGGAGAAGGAGCCGGACGTTTGCCTTTTCGGAAAGAGGCTCTGCCGAGAACGAGCGCTTTGAGATGCTGAGTCTCTGGGAAAGCACAGATGCCCAGTGCTGTTGTGCCTGTGTGTAGGGTGCACGGGGACATTGAAGACCAGCAAGAGCTTTCAGGGCTGGCCCCTTCCTTGTGGGAGAAGGAGCCGGACGTTTGCCTTTTCGGAAAGAGGCTCTGCCGATAGCGAACACCGTGAGATATGCCATCTGTGGTTAAGCACAGATGCCTATTGCTGTTGTGCCTGTGGGTAGGGTGCACGGGGACAGTGAAGACCAGCAAGAGCTTTCAGGGCTGGCCCCTTCCTTGTGGGAGAAGGAGCTGGACGTTTGCCTTTTCGGAAAGAGGCTCTGCCGAGAACGAGCGCCGTGAGATGCTGAGTCTCTGGGAAAGCACAGATGCCCAGTGCTGTTGTGCCTGTGGGTAGGGTGCACGGGGACAGTGAAGACCAGCAAGAGCTTTCAGGGCTGGCCCCTTCCTTGTGGGAGAAGGAGCCGGACGTTTGCCTTTTCGGAAAGAGGCTCTGCCGAGAACGAGCGCCGTGAGATATGCCGTCTGTGGTTAAGCACAGATGCCCAGTGCTGTTGTGCCTGTGGGTAGGGTGCACGGGGACGGTTAAGACCAGCAAGAGCTTTCAGGGCTGGCCCCTTCCTTGTGGGAGAAGGAGCCGGACGTTTGCCTTTTCGGAAAGAGGCTCTGCCGAGAACGAGCGCCGTGAGATGCTGAGTCTCTGGGAAAGCACAGATGCCCATTGCTGTTGAGCCTGTGGGTAGGTTGCACGGGGACAGTGAAGACCAGCAAGAGCTTTCAGGGCTGGCCCCTTCCTTGTGGGAGAAGGAGCCGGACGTTTGCCTTTTCGGAAAGAGGCTCTGCCGAGAACGAGCGCCGTGAGATATGGCGTCTGTGGTTAAGCACAGATGCCCAGTGCTGTTGTGCCTGTGTGTAGGGTGCACGGGGACATTGAAGACCAGCAAGAGCTTTCAGGGCTGGCCCCTTCCTTGTGGGAGAAGGAGCCGGACGTTTGCCTTTTCGGAAAGAGGCTCTGCCGAGAACGAGCGCCGTGAGATATGCCGTCTGTGGTTAAGCACAGATGCCCAGTGCTGTTGTGCCTGTGGGTAGGGTGCACGGGGCCAGTGAAGACCAGCAAGAGCTTTCAGGGCTGGCCCCTTCCTTGTGGGAGAAGGAGCCGGACGTTTGCCTTTTCGGAAAGAGGCTCTGCCGAGAACGAGCGCCGTGAGATGCTGAGTCTCTGGGAAAGCACAGATGCCCAGTGCTGTTGTGCCTGTGGGTAGGGTGCACGGGGCCAGTGAAGACCAGCAAGAGCTTTCAGGGCTGGCCCCTTCCTTGTGGGAGAAGGAGCCGGACGTTTGCCTTTTCGGAAAGAGGCTCTGCCGAGAACGAGCGCCGTGAGATATGCCGTCTGTGGTTAAGCACAGATGCCCAGTGCTGTTGTGCCTGTGGGTAGGGTGCACGGGGACGGTTAAGACCAGCAAGAGCTTTCAGGGCTGGCCCCTTCCTTGTGGGAGAAGGAGCCGGACGTTTGCCTTTTCGGAAAGAGGCTCTGCCGAGAACGAGCGCCGTGAGATATGCCGTCTGTGGTTAAGCACAGATGCCCAGTGCTGTTGTGCCTGTGGATAGGGTGCACGGGGACAGTGAAGACCAGCAAGAGCTTTCAGGGCTGGCCCCTTCCTTGTGGGAGAAGGAGCCGGACGTTTGCCTTTTCGGAAAGAGGCTCTGCCGAGAACGAGCGCCGTGAGATATGCCGTCTGTGGTTAAGCACAGATGCCCAGTGCTGTTGTGCCTGTGGGTAGGGTGCACGGGGACAGTGAAGACCAGCAAGAGCTTTCAGGGCTGGCCCCTTCCTTGTGGGAGAAGGAGCCGGACGTTTGCCTTTTCGGAAAGAGGCTCTGCCGAGAACGAGCGCCGTGAGATATGCCGTCTGTGGTTAAGCACAGATGCCCAGTGCTGTTGTGCCTGTGGGTAGGGTGCACGGGGACAGTGAAGACCAGCAAGAGCTTTCAGGGCTGGCCCCTTCCTTGTGGGAGAAGGAGCCGGACGTTTGCCTTTTCAGAAAGAGGCTCTGCCGAGAACGAGCGCCGTGAGATATGCCGTCTGTGGTTAAGCACAGATGCCCAGTGCTGTTGTGCCTGTGGATAGGGTGCACGGGGACAGTGAAGACCAGCAAGAGCTTTCAGGGCTGGCCCCTTCCTTGTGGGAGAAGGAGCCGGACGTTTGCCTTTTCGGAAAGAGGCTCTGCCGAGAACGAGCGCCGTGAGATATGCTGTCTGTGGTTAAGCACAGATGCCCAGTGCTGTTGTGCCTGTGGGTAGGGTGCACGGGGACAGTGAAGACCAGCAAGAGCTTTCAGGGCTGGCCCCTTCCTTGTGGGAGAAGGAGCCGGACGTTTGCCTTTTCGGAAAGAGGCTCTGCCGAGAACGAGCGCCGTGAGATGCTGAGTCTCTGGGAAAGCACAGATGCCCAGTGCTGTTGTGCCTGTGGGTAGGGTGCACGGGGACAGTGAAGACCAGCAAGAGCTTTCAGGACTGGCCCAATCCTTGTGGGAGAAGGAGCCGGACGTTTGCCTTTTCGGAAAGAGGCTCTGCCGAGAACGAGCGCCGTGAGATATGCCGTCTGTGGTTAAGCACAGATGCCCAGTGCTGTTGTGCCTGTGGGTAGGGTGCACGGGGACAGTGAAGACCAGCAAGAGCTTTCAGGGCTGGCCCCTTCCTTGTGGGAGAAGGAGCCAGACGTTTGCCTTTTCGGAAAGAGGCTCTGCCGAGAACGAGCTCCGTGAGATGCTGAGTCTCTGGGAAAGCACAGATGCCCAGTGCTGTTGTGCCTGTGTGTAGGGTGCACGGGGACATTGAAGACCAGCAAGAGCTTTCAGGGCTGGCCCCTTCCTTGTGGGAGAAGGAGCCGGACGTTTGCCTTTTCGGAAAGAGGCTCTGCCGAGAACGAGCGCCGTGAGATGCTGAGTCTCTGGGAAAGCACAGATGCCCAGTGCTGTTGTGCCTGTGGGTAGGGTGCACGGGGCCAGTGAAGACCAGCAAGAGCTTTCAGGGCTGGCCCCTTCCTTGTGGGAGAAGGAGCCGGACGTTTGCCTTTTCGGAAAGAGGCTCTGCCGAGAACGAGCGCCGTGAGATATGCCGTCTGTGGTTAAGCACAGATGCCCAGTGCTGTTGTGCCTGTGGATAGGGTGTTTGGGGACGGTTAAGACCAGCAAGAGCTTTCAGGGCTGGCCCCTTCCTTGTGGGAGAAGGAGCCGGACGTTTGCCTTTTCGGAAAGAGGCTCTGCCGAGAACGAGCGCCGTGAGATGCTGAGTCTCTGGGAAAGCACAGATGCCCATTGCTGTTGAGCCTGTGGGTAGGTTGCACGGGGACAGTGAAGACCAGCAAGAGCTTTCAGGGCTGGCCCCTTCCTTGTGGGAGAAGGAGCCGGACGTTTGCCTTTTCGGAAAGAGGCTCTGCCGAGAACGAGCGCTTTGAGATGCTGAGTCTCTGGGAAAGCACAGATGCCCAGTGCTGTTGTGCCTGTGTGTAGGGTGCACGGGGACATTGAAGACCAGCAAGAGCTTTCAGGGCTGGCCCCTTCCTTGTGGGAGAAGGAGCCGGACGTTTGCCTTTTCGGAAAGAGGCTCTGCCGATAGCGAACACCGTGAGATATGCCGTCTGTGGTTAAGCACAGATGCCCATTGCTGTTGTGCCTGTGGGTAGGGTGCACGGGGCCAGTGAAGACCAGCAAGAGCTTTCAGGGCTGGCCCCTTCCTTGTGGGAGAAGGAGCCGGACGTTTGCCTTTTCGGAAAGAGGCTCTGCCGAGAACGAGCGCCGTGAGATATGCCGTCTGTGGTTAAGCACAGATGCCCAGTGCTGTTGTGCCTGTGGGTAGGGTGCACGGGGACAGTGAAGACCAGCAAGAGCTTTCAGGGCTGGCCCCTTCCTTGTGGGAGAAGGAGCCGGACGTTTGCCTTTTCGGAAAGAGGCTCTGCCGAGAACGAGCGCCGTGAGATATGCCGTCTGTGGTTAAGCACAGATGCCCAGTGCTGTTGTGCCTGTGGGTAGGGTGCACGGGGACAGTGAAGACCAGCAAGAGCTTTCAGGACTGGCCCAATCCTTGTGGGAGAAGGAGCCGGACGTTTGCCTTTTCGGAAAGAGGCTCTGCCGAGAACGAGCGCCGTGAGATATGGCGTCTGTGGTTAAGCACAGATGCCCAGTGCTGTTGTGCCTGTGGGTAGGTTGCACGGGGACAGTGAAGACCAGCAAGAGCTTTCAGGGCTGGCCCCTTCCTTGTGGGAGAAGGAGCCGGACGTTTGCCTTTTCGGAAAGAGGCTCTGCCGAGAACGAGCGCTTTGAGATGCTGAGTCTCTGGGAAAGCACAGATGCCCAGTGCTGTTTTGCCTGTGGATAGCGTGTTTGGGGATGGTTAAGACCAGCAAGAGCTTTCAGGGCTGGCCCCTTCCTTGTGGGAGAAGGAGCCGGACATTTGCCTTTTCGGAAAGAGGCTCTGCCGAGAACGAGCGCCGTGAGATGCTGAGTCTCTGGGAAAGCACAGATGCCCAGTGCTGTTTTGCCTGTGGGTAGGTTGCACGGGGACAGTGAAGACCAGCAAGAGCTTTCAGGGCTGGCCCCTTCCTTGTGGGAGAAGGAGCCGGACGTTTGCCTTTTCGGAAAGAGGCTCTGCCGAGAACGAGCGCCGTGAGATATGCCGTCTGTGGTTAAGCACAGATGCCCAGTGCTGTTGTGCCTGTGGGTAGGGTGCACGGGGACAGTGAAGACCAGCAAGAGCTTTCAGGGCTGGCCCCTTCCTTGTGGGAGAAGGAGCCGGACGTTTGCCTTTTCGGAAAGAGGCTCTGCCGAGAACGAGCGCCGTGAGATGCTGAGTCTCTGGGAAAGCACAGATGCCCAGTGCTGTTGTGCCTGTGGGTAGGGTGCACGGGGCCAGTGAAGACCAGCAAGAGCTTTCAGGACTGGCCCAATCCTTGTGGGAGAAGGAGCCGGACGTTTGCCTTTTCGGAAAGAGGCTCTGCCGAGAACGAGCGCCGTGAGATATGCCGTCTGTGGTTAAGCACAGATGCCCAGTGCTGTTGTGCCTGTGTGTAGGGTGCACGGGGACATTGAAGACCAGCAAGAGCTTTCAGGGCTGGCCCCTTCCTTGTGGGAGAAGGAGCCGGACGTTTGCCTTTTCGGAAAGAGGCTCTGCCGAGAACGAGCGCAGTGAGATATGCCGTCAGTGGTTAAGCACAGATGCCCATTGCTGTTGTGCCTGTGGGTAGGGTGCACGGGGACAGTGAAGACCAGCAAGAGCTTTCAGGGCTGGCCCCTTCCTTGTGGGAGAAGGAGCCGGACGTTTGCCTTTTCGGAAAGAGGCTCTGCCGAGAACGAGCGCCGTGAGATATGCCGTCTGTGGTTAAGCACAGATGCCCAGTGCTGTTGTGCCTGTGGGTAGGGTGCACGGGGACAGTGAAGACCAGCAAGAGCTTTCAGGGCTGGCCCCTTCCTTGTGGGAGAAGGAGCCGGACGTTTGCCTTTTCGGAAAGAGGCTCTGCCGATAGCGAACGCCGTGAGATATGCCGTCTGTGGTTAAGCACAGATGCCCAGTGCTGTTGTGCCTGTGGATAGGGTGTTTGGGGATGGTTAAGACCAGCAAGAGCTTTCAGGGCTGGCCCCTTCCTTGTGGGAGAAGGAGCCAGACGTTTGCCTTTTCGGAAAGAGGCTCTGCCGAGAACGAGCGCCGTGAGATGCTGAGTCTCTGGGAAAGCACAGATGCCCAGTGCTGTTGTGCCTGTGGGTAGGTTGCACGGGGACAGTGAAGACCAGCAAGAGCTTTCAGGGCTGGCCCCTTCCTTGTGGGAGAAGGAGCCGGACGTTTGCCTTTTCGGAAAGAGGCTCTGCCGAGAACGAGCGCCGTGAGATATGCCGTCTGTGGTTAAGCACAGATGCCCAGTGCTGTTGTGCCTGTGGGTAGGGTGCACGGGGACAGTGAAGACCAGCAAGAGCTTTCAGGGCTGGCCCCTTCCTTGTGGGAGAAGGAGCCGGACGTTTGCCTTTTCGGAAAGAGGCTCTGCCGAGAACGAGCGCCGTGAGATATGCCGTCTGTGGTTAAGCACAGATGCCCAGTGCTGTTGTGCCTGTGGGTAGGGTGCACGGGGCCAGTGAAGACCAGCAAGAGCTTTCAGGGCTGGCCCCTTCCTTGTGGGAGAAGGAGCCGGACGTTTGCCTTTTCGGAAAGAGGCTCTGCCGAGAACGAGCGCCGTGAGATGCTGAGTCTCTGGGAAACCACAGATGCCCAGTGCTGTTGTGCCTGTGGGTAGGGTGCACGGGGACAGTGAAGACCAGCAAGAGCTTTCAGGACTGGCCCAATCCTTGTGGGAGAAGGAGCCGGACGTTTGCCTTTTCGGAAAGAGGCTCTGCCGAGAACGAGCGCTTTGAGATGCTGAGTCTCTGGGAAAGCACAGATGCCCAGTGCTGTTGTGCCTGTGGATAGCGTGTTTGGGGATGGTTAAGACCAGCAAGAGCTTTCAGGGCTGGCCCCTTCCTTGTGGGAGAAGGAGCCGGACATTTGCCTTTTCGGAAAGAGGCTCTGCCGAGAACGAGCGCCGTGAGATGCTGAGTCTCTGGGAAAGCACAGATGCCCAGTGCTGTTTTGCCTGTGGGTAGGTTGCACGGGGCCAGTGAAGACCAGCAAGAGCTTTCAGGGCTGGCCCCTTCCTTGTGGGAGAAGGAGCCGGACGTTTGCCTTTTCGGAAAGAGGCTCTGCCGAGAACGAGCGCCGTGAGATATGCCGTCTGTGGTTAAGCACAGATGCCCAGTGCTGTTGTGCCTGTGGGTAGGGTGCACGGGGACAGTGAAGACCAGCAAGAGCTTTCAGGGCTGGCCCCTTCCTTGTGGGAGAAGGAGCCGGACGTTTGCCTTTTCGGAAAGAGGCTCTGCCGAGAACGAGCGCCGTGAGATGCTGAGTCTCTGGGAAAGCACAGATGCCCAGTGCTGTTGTGCCTGTGGGTAGGGTGCACGGGGACAGTGAAGACCAGCAAGAGCTTTCAGGGCTGGCCCCTTCCTTGTGGGAGAAGGAGCCGGACGTTTGCCTTTTCGGAAAGAGGCTCTGCCGAGAACGAGCGCCGTGAGATATGCCGTCTGTGGTTAAGCACAGATGCCCAGTGCTGTTGTGCCTGTGGATAGGGTGTTTGGGGACGGTTAAGACCAGCAAGAGCTTTCAGGGCTGGCCCCTTCCTTGTGGGAGAAGGAGCCGGACGTTTGCCTTTTCGGAAAGAGGCTCTGCCGAGAACGAGCGCCGTGAGATGCTGAGTCTCTGGGAAAGCACAGATGCCCATTGCTGTTGAGCCTGTGCATAGGGTGCACGGGGCCAGTGAAGACCAGCAAGAGCTTTCAGGGCTGGCCCCTTCCTTGTGGGAGAAGGAGCCGGACGTTTGCCTTTTCGGAAAGAGGCTCTGCCGAGAACGAGCGCTTTGAGATGCTGAGTCTCTGGGAAAGCACAGATGCCCAGTGCTGTTGTGCCTGTGGGTAGGGTGCACGGGGACAGTGAAGACCAGCAAGAGCTTTCAGGGCTGGCCCCTTCCTTGTGGGAGAAGGAGCCGGACGTTTGCCTTTTCGGAAAGAGGCTCTGCCGAGAACGAGCGCTTTGAGATGCTGAGTCTCTGGGAAAGCACAGATGCCCAGTGCTGTTGTGCCTGTGGATAGCGTGTTTGGGGATGGTTAAGACCAGCAAGAGCTTTCAGGGCTGGCCCCTTCCTTGTGGGAGAAGGAGCCGGACATTTGCCTTTTCGGAAAGAGGCTCTGCCGAGAACGAGCGCCGTGAGATGCTGAGTCTCTGGGAAAGCACAGATGCCCAGTGCTGTTTTGCCTGTGGGTAGGTTGCACGGGGCCAGTGAAGACCAGCAAGAGCTTTCAGGGCTGGCCCCTTCCTTGTGGGAGAAGGAGCCGGACGTTTGCCTTTTCGGAAAGAGGCTCTGCCGAGAACGAGCGCCGTGAGATATGCCGTCTGTGGTTAAGCACAGATGCCCAGTGCTGTTGTGCCTGTGGGTAGGGTGCACGGGGACAGTGAAGACCAGCAAGAGCTTTCAGGGCTGGCCCCTTCCTTGTGGGAGAAGGAGCCGGACGTTTGCCTTTTCGGAAAGAGGCTCTGCCGAGAACGAGCGCCGTGAGATGCTGAGTCTCTGGGAAAGCACAGATGCCCATTGCTGTTGAGCCTGTGCATAGGGTGCACGGGGCCAGTGAAGACCAGCAAGAGCTTTCAGGGCTGGCCCCTTCCTTGTGGGAGAAGGAGCCGGACGTTTGCCTTTTCGGAAAGAGGCTCTGCCGAGAACGAGCGCCGTGAGATGCTGAGTCTCTGGGAAAGCACAGATGCCCAGTGGTGTTGTGCCTGTGGGTAGGGTGCACGGGGACAGTGAAGACCAGCAAGAGCTTTCAGGGCTGGCCCCTTCCTTGTGGGAGAAGGAGCCGGACGTTTGCCTTTTCGGAAAGAGGCTCTGCCGATAGCGAACGCCGTGAGATATGCCGTCTGTGGTTAAGCACAGATGCCCAGTGCTGTTGTGCCTGTGGATAGTGTGTTTGGGGATGGTTAAGACCAGCAAGAGCTTTCAGGGCTGGCCCCTTCCTTGTGGGAGAAGGAGCCGGACGTTTGCCTTTTCGGAAAGAGGCTCTGCCGAGAACGAGCGCCGTGAGATGCTGAGTCTCTGGGAAAGCACAGATGCCCAGTGCTGTTGTGCCTGTGGGTAGGTTGCACGGGGACAGTGAAGACCAGCAAGAGCTTTCAGGGCTGGCCCCTTCCTTGTGGGAGAAGGAGCCGGACGTTTGCCTTTTCGGAAAGAGGCTCTGCCGAGAACGAGCGCCGTGAGATATGCCGTCTGTGGTTAAGCACAGATGCCCAGTGCTGTTGTGCCTGTGGGTAGGGTGCACGGGGACAGTGAAGACCAGCAAGAGCTTTCAGGGCTGGCCCCTTCCTTGTGGGAGAAGGAGCCGGACGTTTGCCTTTTCGGAAAGAGGCTCTGCCGATAGCGAACACCGTGAGATATGCCGTCTGTGGTTAAGCACAGATGCCCAGTGCTGTTGTGCCTGTGGGTAGGGTGCACGGGGACAGTGAAGACCAGCAAGAGCTTTCAGGGCTGGCCCCTTCCTTGTGGGAGAAGGAGCCGGACGTTTGCCTTTTCGGAAAGAGGCTCTGCCGAGAACGAGCGCCGTGAGATATGCCGTCTGTGGTTAAGCACAGATGCCCAGTGCTGTTGTGCCTGTGGGTAGGGTGCACGGGGACAGTGAAGACCAGCAAGAGCTTTCAGGGCTGGCCCCTTCCTTGTGGGAGAAGGAGCCGGACGTTTGCCTTTTCGGAAAGAGGCTCTGCCGAGAACGAGCGCCGTGAGATGCTGAGTCTCTGGGAAACCACAGATGCCCAGTGGTGTTGTGCCTGTGGGTAGGGTGCACGGGGCCAGTGAAGACCAGCAAGAGCTTTCAGGACTGGCCCAATCCTTGTGGGAGAAGGAGCCGGATGTTTGCCTTTTCGGAAAGAGGCTCTGCCGAGAACGAGCGCCGTGAGATATGGCGTCTGTGGTTAAGCACAGATGCCCAGTGCTGTGTGCCTGTGGGTAGGGTGCACGGGGACAGTGAAGACCAGCAAGAGCTTTCAGGGCTGGCCCCTTCCTTGTGGGAGAAGGAGCCGGACGTTTGCCTTTTCGGAAAGAGGCTCTGCCGAGAACGAGCGCTTTGAGATGCTGAGTCTCTGGGAAAGCACAGATGCCCAGTGCTGTTGTGCCTGTGTGTAGGGTGCACGGGGACGGTTAAGACCAGCAAGAGCTTTCAGGGCTGGCCCCTTCCTTGTGGGAGAAGGAGCCGGACGTTTGCCTTTTCGGAAAGAGGCTCTGCCGATAGCGAACACCGTGAGATATGCCGTCTGTGGTTAAGCACAGATGCCCATTGCTGTTGTGCCTGTGGGTAGGGTGCACGGGGACAGTGAAGACCAGCAAGAGCTTTCAGGGCTGGCCCCTTCCTTGTGGGAGAAGGAGCCGGACGTTTGCCTTTTCGGAAAGAGGCTCTGCCGAGAACGAGCGCCGTGAGATGCTGAGTCTCTGGGAAAGCACAGATGCCCAGTGCTGTTGTGCCTGTGGGTAGGGTGCACGGGGACAGTGAAGACCAGCAAGAGCTTTCAGGGCTGGCCCCTTCCTTGTGGGAGAAGGAGCCGGACGTTTGCCTTTTCGGAAAGAGGCTCTGCCGAGAACGAGCGCCGTGAGATATGCCTTCTGTGGTTAAGCACAGATGCCCAGTGCTGTTGTGCCTGTGGATAGGGTGTTTGGGGACGGTTAAGACCAGCAAGAGCTTTCAGGGCTGGCCCCTTCCTTGTGGGAGAAGGAGCCGGACGTTTGCCTTTTCGGAAAGAGGCTCTGCCGAGAACGAGCGCCGTGAGATGCTGAGTCTCTGAGAAAGCACAGATGCCCATTGCTGTTGAGCCTGTGGGTAGGTTGCACGGGGCCAGTGAAGACCAGCAAGAGCTTTCAGGGCTGGCCCCTTCCTTGTGGGAGAAAGAGCCCTACGTTTGCCTTTTTGGAAGGAGGCTCTGCCGAGAACGAGCGCCGTGAGATGCTGAGTCTCTGGGAAAGCACAGATGCCCAGTGCTGTTGTGCCTGTGTGTAGGGTGCACGGGGACATTGAAGACCAGCAAGAGCTTTCAGGGCTGGCCCCTTCCTTGTGGGAGAAGGAGCCGGACGTTTGCCTTTTCGGAAAGAGGCTCTGCCGAGAACGAGCGACGTGAGATATGCCGTCAGTGGTTAAGCACAGATGCCCAGTGCTGTTGTGCCTGTGGGTAGGGTGCACAGGGACAGTGAAGACCAGCAAGAGCTTTCAGGGCTGGCCCCTTCCTTGTGGGAGAAGGAGCCGGACGTTTGCCTTTTCGGAAAGAGGCTCTGCCGAGAGCGATCGCAGTGAGATATGCCGTCTGTGGTTAAGCACAGATGCCCAGTGCTGTTGTGCCTGTCGATAGGGTGCACGGGGCCAGTGAAGACCAGCAAGAGCTTTCAGGGCTGGCCCCTTCCTTGTGGGAGAAGGAGCCGGACGTTTGCCTTTTCGGAAAGAGGCTCTGCCGAGAACGAGCGCCGTGAGATGCTGAGTCTCTGGGAAAGCACAGATGCCCAGTGCTGTTGTGCCTGTGGGTAGGTTGCACGGGGACAGTGAAGACCAGCAAGAGCTTTCAGGGCTGGCCCCTTCCTTGTGGGAGAAGGAGCCGGACGTTTGCCTTTTCGGAAAGAGGCTCTGCCGAGAACGAGCGCCGTGAGATATGCCGTCTGTGGTTAAGCACAGATGCCCAGTGCTGTTGTGCCTGTGGGTAGGGTGCACGGGGACAGTGAAGACCAGCAAGAGCTTTCAGGGCTGGCCCCTTCCTTGTGGGAGAAGGAGCCGGACGTTTGCCTTTTCGGAAAGAGGCTCTGCCGATAGCGAACACCGTGAGATATGCCGTCTGTGGTTAAGCACAGATGCCCATTGCTGTTGTGCCTGTGGGTAGGGTGCACGGGGACAGTGAAGACCAGCAAGAGCTTTCAGGGCTGGCCCCTTCCTTGTGGGAGAAGGAGCCGGACGTTTGCCTTTTCGGAAAGAGGCTCTGCCGAGAACGAGCGCCGTGAGATATGCCGTCTGTGGTTAAGCACAGATGCCCAGTGCTGTTGTGCCTGTGGGTAGGGTGCACGGGGACAGTGAAGACCAGCAAGAGCTTTCAGGGCTGGCCCCTTCCTTGTGGGAGAAGGAGCCGGACGTTTGCCTTTTCGGAAAGAGGCTCTGCCGAGAACGAGCGCCGTGAGATGCTGAGTCTCTGGGAAACCACAGATGCCCAGTGCTGTTGTGCCTGTGGGTAGGGTGCACGGGGACAGTGAAGACCAGCAAGAGCTTTCAGGACTGGCCCAATCCTTGTGGGAGAAGGAGCCGGATGTTTGCCTTTTCGGAAAGAGGCTCTGCCGAGAACGAGCGCCGTGAGATATGGCGTCTGTGGTTAAGCACAGATGCCCAGTGCTGTTGTGCCTGTGGATAGGGTGCACGGGGACAGTGAAGACCAGCAAGAGCTTTCAGGGCTGGCCCCTTCCTTGTGGGAGAAGGAGCCGGACGTTTGCCTTTTCGGAAAGAGGCTCTGCCGAGAACGAGCGCTTTGAGATGCTGAGTCTCTGGGAAAGCACAGATGCCCAGTGCTGTTGTGCCTGTGTGTAGGGTGCACGGGGACGGTTAAGACCAGCAAGAGCTTTCAGGGCTGGCCCCTTCCTTGTGGGAGAAGGAGCCGGACGTTTGCCTTTTCGGAAAGAGGCTCTGCCGATAGCGAACACCGTGAGATATGCCGTCTGTGGTTAAGCACAGATGCCCATTGCTGTTGTGCCTGTGGGTAGGGTGCACGGGGACAGTGAAGACCAGCAAGAGCTTTCAGGGCTGGCCCCTTCCTTGTGGGAGAAGGAGCCGGACGTTTGCCTTTTCGGAAAGAGGCTCTGCCGAGAACGAGCGACGTGAGATATGCCGTCAGTGGTTAAGCACAGATGCCCAGTGCTGTTGTGCCTGTGGATAGGGTGCACGGGGACAGTGAAGACCAGCAAGAGCTTTCAGGGCTGGCCCCTTCCTTATGGCAGAAGGAGCCGGACGTTTGCCTTTTCGGAAAGAGGCTCTGCCGAGAACGAGCGCCGTGAGATATGCCGTCTGTGGTTAAGCACAGATGTCCAGTGCTGTTGTGCCTGTGGGTAGGGTGCACGGGGCCAGTGAAGACCAGCAAGAGCTTTCAGGGCTGGCCCCTTCCTTGTGGGAGAAGGAGCCGGACGTTTGCCTTTTCGGAAAGAGGCTCTGCCGAGAACGAGCGCCGTGAGATATGCCGTCAGTGGTTAAGCACAGATGCCCAGTGCTGTTGTGCCTGTGGATAGGGTGTTTGGGGACGGTTAAGTCCAGCAAGAGCTTTCAGGGCTGGCCCCTTCCTTGTGGGAGAAGGAGCCGGACGTTTGCCTTTTCGGAAAGAGGCTCTGCCGAGAACGAGCGCCGTGAGATGCTGTCTCTGGGAAAGCACAGATGCCCAGTGCTGTTGTGCCTGTGGGTAGGGTGCACGGGGCAGTGAGGACCAGCAAGAGCTTTCAGGGCTGGCCTCTTCCTTGTGGGAGAAGGAGCCGGACGTTTGCCTTTTTGGAAAGAGGCTCTGCCGAGAACGAGCGCCGTGAGATGCTGTCTCTGGGAAAGCACAGATGCCCAGTGCTGTTGTGCCGGTGGGTAGGGTGCACGGGGCAGTGAAGACCAGCAAGAGCTTTCAGGGCTGGCCCCTTCCTTGTGGGAGAAGGAGCCGGACGTTTGCCTTTTCGGAAAGAGGCTCTGCCGAGACCGAATGCAGTGAGATGCTGAGTCTCTGGGAAAGCACAGATGCCCAGTGCTGTTGTGCCTGTGGGTAGGTTGCACGGGGACAGTGAAGACCAGCAAGAGCTTTCAGGGCTGGCCCCTTCCTTGTGGGAGAAGGAGCCGGACGTTTGCCTTTTCGGAAAGAGGCTCTGCCGAGAACGATCGCAGTGAGATGCTGAGTCTCTGGGAAAGCACAGATGCCCAGTGCTGTTGTGCCTGTGGTTAGGGTGCACGGGGACAGTGAAGACCAGCAAGAGCTTTCAGGGCTGGCCCCTTCCTTGTGGGAGAAGGAGCCGTACGTTTGCCTTTTTGGAAAGAGGCTCTGCCGAGAACGAGCGCCGTGAGATGCTGAGTCTCTGGGAAAGCACAGATGCCCAGTGCTGTTGTGCCTGTGGGTAGGGTGCACGGGGACAGTGAAGACCAGCAAGAGCTTTCAGGGCTGGCCCCTTCCTTGTGGGAGAAGGAGCCGGACGTTTGCCTTTTCGGAAAGAGGCTCTGCCGAGAACAAGCGCCGTGAGATATGCCGTCTGAGGTTAAGCACAGATGCCCAGTGCTGTTGTGCCTGTGGGTAGGGTGCACGGGGCCAGTGAAGACCAGCAAGAGCTTTCAGGGCTGGCCCCTTCCTTGTGGGAGAAGGAGCCGGACGTTTGCCTTTTCGGAAAGAGGCTCTGCCGAGAACGAGCGCCATGAGATGCTGAGTCTCTGGGAAAGCACAGATGCCCAGTGCTGTTGTGCCTGTGGGTAGGGTGCACGGGGCCAGTGAAGACCAGCAAGAGCTTTCAGGGCTGGCCCCTTCCTTGTGGGAGAAGGAGCCGGACGTTTGCCTTTTCGGAAAGAGGCTCTGCCGAGAACGAGCGCCGTGAGATGCTGAGTCTCTGGGAAAGCACAGATGCCCAGTGCTGTTGTGCCTGTGGGTAGGGTGCACGGGGCCAGTGAAGACCAGCAAGAGCTTTCAGGGCTGGCCCCTTCCTTGTGGGAGAAGGAGCCGGACGTTTGCCTTTTCGGAAAGAGGCTCTGCCGAGAACGAGCGCCGTGAGATATGCCGTCTAAGGTTAAGCACAGATGCCCAGTGCTGTTGTGCCTGTGGGTAGGGTGCACGGGGACAGTGAAGACCAGCAAGAGCTTTCAGGGCTGGCCCCTTCCTTGTGGGAGAAGGAGCCGGACGTTTGCCTTTTTGGAAGGAGGCTCTGCCGAGAACGAGCGCCGTGAGATGCTGAGTCTCTGGGAAAGCACAGATGCCCAGTGCTGTTGTGCCTGTGGGTAGGGTGCACGGGGCCAGTGAAGACCAGCAAGAGCTTTCAGGGCTGGCCCCTTCCTTGTGGGAGAAGGAGCCAGACGTTTGCCTTTTCGGAAAGAGGCTCTGCCGAGAACGAGCGCCGTGAGATATGCCGTCTGTGGTTAAGCACAGATGCCCAGTGCTGTTGTGCCTGTGGGTAGGTTGCACGGGGACAGTGAAGACCAGCAAGAGCTTTCAGGGCTGGCCCCTTCCTTGTGGGAGAAGGAGCCGGACGTTTGCCTTTTCGGAAAGAGGCTCTGCCGAGAACAAGCGCCGTGAGATATGCCGTCTGTGGTTAAGCACAGATGCCCAGTGCTGTTTTGCCTGTGGGTAGGGTGCACGGGGCCAGTGAAGACCAGCAAGAGCTTTCAGGGCTGGCCCCTTCCTTGTGGGAGAAGGAGCCGGACGTTTGCCTTTTCGGAAAGAGGCTCTGCCGAGAACGAGCGCCGTGAGATATGCCGTCTGTGGTTAAGCACAGATGCCCAGTGCTGTTGTGCCTGTGGGTAGGGTGCACGGGGACAGTGAAGACCAGCAAGAGCTTTCAGGGCTGGCCCCTTCCTTGTGGGAGAAGGAGCCGGACGTTTGCCTTTTCGGAAAGAGGCTCTGCCGAGAACGAGCGCCGTGAGATATGCCGTCTGTGGTTAAGCACAGATGCCCAGTGCTGTTGTGCCTGTGCATAGGGTGCACGGGGCCAGTGAAGACCAGCAAGAGCTTTCAGGGCTGGCCCCTTCCTTGTGGGAGAAGGAGCCGGACGTTTGCCTTTTCGGAAAGAGGCTCTGCCGAGAACGAGCGCCGTGAGATGCTGAGTCTCTGGGAAAGCACAGATGCCCAGTGCTGTTGTGCCTGTGGGTAGGGTGCACGGGGACAGTGAAGACCAGCAAGAGCTTTCAGGGCTGGCCCCTTCCTTGTGGGAGAAGGAGCCGGACGTTTGCCTTTTCGGAAAGAGGCTCTGCCGAGAGCGATCGCAGTGAGATATGCCGTCTGTGGTTAAGCACAGATGCCCAGTGCTGTTGTGCCTGTGGGTAGGGTGCACGGGGCCAGTGAAGACCAGCAAGAGCTTTCAGGGCTGGCCCCTTCCTTGTGGGAGAAGGAGCCGGACGTTTGCCTTTTCGGAAAGAGGCTCTGCCGAGAACGAGCGCCGTGAGATGCTGAGTCTCTGGGAAAGCACAGATGCCCAGTGCTGTTGTGCCTGTGGGTAGGGTGCACGGGGACAGTGAAGACCAGCAAGAGCTTTCAGGGCTGGCCCCTTCCTTGTGGGAGAAGGAGCCGGACGTTTGCCTTTTCGGAAAGAGGCTCTGCCGAGAACGAGCGCCGTGAGATATGCCGTCTGTGGTTAAGCACAGATGCCCAGTGCTGTTGTGCCTGTGCATAGGGTGCACGGGGCCAGTGAAGACCAGCAAGAGCTTTCAGGGCTGGCCCCTTCCTTGTGGGAGAAGGAGCCGGACGTTTGCCTTTTCGGAAAGAGGCTCTGCCGAGAACGAGCGCCGTGAGATGCTGAGTCTCTGGGAAAGCACAGATGCCCAGTGCTGTTGTGCCTGTGGGTAGGGTGCACGGGGACAGTGAAGACCAGCAAGAGCTTTCAGGGCTGGCCCCTTCCTTGTGGGAGAAGGAGCCGGACGTTTGCCTTTTCGGAAAGAGGCTCTGCCGAGAGCGATCGCAGTGAGATATGCCGTCTGTGGTTAAGCACAGATGCCCAGTGCTGTTGTGCCTGTCGATAGGGTGCACGGGGCCAGTGAAGACCAGCAAGAGCTTTCAGGGCTGGCCCCTTCCTTGTGGGAGAAGGAGCCGGACGTTTGCCTTTTCGGAAAGAGGCTCTGCCGAGAACGAGCGCCGTGAGATGCTGAGTCTCTGGGAAAGCACAGATGCCCAGTGCTGTTGTGCCTGTGGGTAGGGTGCACGGGGCCAGTGAAGACCAGCAAGAGCTTTCAGGGCTGGCCCCTTCCTTGTGGGAGAAGGAGCCGGACGTTTGCCTTTTCGGAAAGAGGCTCTGCTGAGAACGAGAGCCGTGAGATGCTGAGTCTCTGGGAAAGCACAGATGCCCAGTGCTGTTGTGCCTGTGGATAGGGTGCACGGGGACAGTGAAGACCAGCAAGAGCTTTCAGGGCTGGCCCCTTCCTTGTGGGAGAAGGAGCCCTACGTTTGACTTTTTGGAAGGAGGCTCTGCCGAGAACGAGCGCCGTGAGATGCTGAGTCTCTGGGAAAGCACAGATGCCCAGTGCTGTTGTGCCTGTGGGTAGGGTGCACGGGGACAGTGAAGACCAGCTGGAGTTTTCAGGGCTGGCCCCTTCCTTGTGGGAGAAGGAGCCGGACGTTTGCCTTTTTGGAAAGAGGCACTGCCTAGAACGAGCGCCATGAGATATGCCGTCTGCGGTTAAGCACAGATGCCCAGTGCTGTTGTGCCTGTGGGTAGGGTGCACGGGGACAGTGAAGACCAGCAAGAGCTTTCAGGGCTGGCCCCTTCCTTGTGGGAGAAGGAGCCGGACGTTTGCCTTTTTGGAAGGAGGCTCTGCCGAGAACGAGCGCCGTGAGATGCTGAGTCTCTGGGAAAGCACAGATGCCCAGTGCTGTTTTGCCTGTGGGTAGGTTGCACGGGGACAGTGAAGACCAGCAAGAGCTTTCAGGGCTGGCCCCTTCCTTGTGGGAGAAGGAGCCGGACGTTTGCCTTTTCGGAAAGAGGCTCTGCCGAGAACGAGCGCCGTGAGATATGCCGTCTGTGGTTAAGCACAGATGCCCAGTGCTGTTGTGCCTGTAGATAGGGTGCACGGGGACAGTGAAGACCAGCAAGAGTTTTCAGGGCTGGCCCCTTCCTTGTGGGAGAAGGAGCCGGACGTTTGCCTTTTCGGAAAGAGGCTCTGCCGAGAACGAGCGCCGTGAGATATGCCGTCTGTGGTTAAGCACAGATGCCCAGTGCTGTTGTGCCTGTGGGTAGGTTGCACGGGGACAGTGAAGACCAGCAAGAGCTTTCAGGGCTGGCCCCTTCCTTGTGGGAGAAGGAGCCGGACGTTTGCCTTTTCGGAAAGAGGCTCTGCCGAGAACGAGCGCCGTGAGATATGCCGTCTGTGGTTAAGCACAGATGCCCAGTGCTGTTGTGCCTGTGGATAGGGTGCACGGGGACAGTGAAGACCAGCAAGAGCTTTCAGGGCTGGCCCCTTCCTTGTGGGAGAAGGAGCCGGACGTTTGCCTTTTCGGAAAGAGGCTCTGCCGAGAACGAGCGCCGTGAGATATGCCGTCTGTGGTTAAGCACAGATGCCCAGTGCTGTTGTGCCTGTGGATAGGGTGCACAGGGACAGTGAAGACCAGCAAGAGCTTTCAGGGCTGGCCCCTTCCTTGTGGGAGAAGGAGCCGGACGTTTGCCTTTTCGGAAAGAGGCTCTGCCGAGAACGAGCGCCGTGAGATGCTGAGTCTCTGGGAAAGCACAGATGCCCAGTGCTGTTGTGCCTGTGGGTAGGGTGCACGGGGACAGTGAAGACCAGCAAGAGCTTTCAGGGCTGGCCCCTTCCTTGTGGGAGAAGGAGCCGGACGTTTGCCTTTTCGGAAAGAGGCTCTGCCGAGAGCGATCGCAGTGAGATATGCCGTCTGTGGTTAAGCACAGATGCCCAGTGCTGTTGTGCCTGTCGATAGGGTGCACGGGGACAGTGAAGACCAGCAAGAGCTTTCAGGGCTGGCCCCTTCCTTGTGGGAGAAGGAGCCGGACGTTTGCCTTTTCGGAAAGAGGCTCTGCCGAGAACGAGCGCCGTGAGATATGCCGTCTGTGGTTAAGCACAGATGCCCAGTGCTGTTGTGCCTGTAGATAGGGTGCACGGGGACAGTGAAGACCAGCAAGAGTTTTCAGGACTGGCCCCTTCCTTGTGGGAGAAGGAGCCGGACGTTTGCCTTTTCGGAAAGAGGCTCTGCCGAGAACGAGCGCCGTGAGATGCTGAGGTTCTGGGAAAGCACAGATGCCCAGTGCTGTTGTGCCTGTGGATAGGGTGCACGGGGCCAGTGAAGACCAGCAAGAGCTTTCAGGGCTGGCCCCTTCCTTGTGGGAGAAGGAGCCGGACGTTTGCCTTTTCTGAAAGAGGCTCTGCCGAGAACGAGCGCCGTGAGATATGCCGTCTGTGGTTAAGCACAGATGCCCAGTGCTGTTGTGCCTGTGGGTAGGTTGCACGGGGCCAGTGAAGACCAGCAAGAGCTTTCAGGGCTGGCCCCTTCCTTGTGGGAGAAGGAGCCGGACGTTTGCCTTTTTGGAAAGAGGCTCTGCCGAGAACGAGCGCCGTGAGATGCTGTCTCTGGGAAAGCACAGATGCCCAGTGCTGTTGTGCCGGTGGGTAGGGTGCACGGGGCAGTGAAGACCAGCAAGAGCTTTCAGGGCTGGCCCCTTCCTTGTGGGAGAAGGAGCCGGACGTTTGCCTTTTCGGAAAGAGGCTCTGCCGAGACCGAATGCAGTGAGATGCTGAGTCTCTGGGAAAGCACAGATGCCCAGTGCTGTTGTGCCTGTGGGTAGGGTGCACGGGGACAGTGAAGACCAGCAAGAGCTTTCAGGGCTGGCCCCTTCCTTGTGGGAGAAGGAGCCGGACGTTTGCCTTTTCGGAAAGAGGCTCTGCCGAGAACGATCGCAGTGAGATGCTGAGTCTCTGGGAAAGCACAGATGCCCAGTGCTGTTGTGCCTGTGGTTAGGGTGCACGGGGACAGTGAAGACCAGCAAGAGCTTTCAGGGCTGGCCCCTTCCTTGTGGGAGAAGGAGCCGTACGTTTGCCTTTTCGGAAAGAGGCTCTGCCGAGAACGAGCGCCGTGAGATGCTGAGTCTCTGGGAAAGCACAGATGCCCAGTGCTGTTGTGCCTGTGGGTAGGGTGCACGGGGACAGTGAAGACCAGCAAGAGCTTTCAGGGCTGGCCCCTTCCTTGTGGGAGAAGGAGCCGGACGTTTGCCTTTTCGGAAAGAGGCTCTGCCGAGAACAAGCGCCGTGAGATATGCCGTCTGAGGTTAAGCACAGATGCCCAGTGCTGTTGTGCCTGTGGGTAGGGTGCACGGGGCCAGTGAAGACCAGCAAGAGCTTTCAGGGCTGGCCCCTTCCTTGTGGGAGAAGGAGCCGTACGTTTGCCTTTTCGGAAAGAGGCTCTGCCGAGAACGAGCGCCATGAGATGCTGAGTCTCTGGGAAAGCACAGATGCCCAGTGCTGTTGTGCCTGTGGGTAGGGTGCACGGGGACAGTGAAGACCAGCAAGAGCTTTCAGGGCTGGCCCCTTCCTTGTGGGAGAAGGAGCCGGACGTTTGCCTTTTCGGAAAGAGGCTCTGCCGAGAACGAGCGCCGTGAGATGCTGAGTCTCTGGGAAAGCACAGATGCCCAGTGCTGTTGTGCCTGTGGATAGGGTGCACGGGGCCAGTGAAGACCAGCAAGAGCTTTCAGGGCTGGCCCCTTCCTTGTGGGAGAAGGAGCCGGACGTTTGCCTTTTCGGAAAGAGGCTCTGCCGAGAACGAGCGCCGTGAGATATGCCGTCTAAGGTTAAGCACAGATGCCCAGTGCTGTTGTGCCTGTGGGTAGGGTGCACGGGGACAGTGAAGACCAGCAAGAGCTTTCAGGGCTGGCCCCTTCCTTGTGGGAGAAGGAGCCGGACGTTTGCCTTTTTGGAAGGAGGCTCTGCCGAGAACGAGCGCCGTGAGATGCTGAGTCTCTGGGAAAGCACAGATGCCCAGTGCTGTTGTGCCTGTGGGTAGGGTACACGGGGCCAGTGAAGACCAGCAAGAGCTTTCAGGGCTGGCCCCTTCCTTGTGGGAGAAGGAGCCGGACGTTTGCCTTTTCGGAAAGAGGCTCTGCCGAGAACGAGCGCCGTGAGATATGCCGTCTGTGGTTAAGCACAGATGCCCAGTGCTGTTGTGCCTGTGGGTAGGTTGCACGGGGCCAGTGAAGACCAGCAAGAGCTTTCAGGGCTGGCCCCTTCCTTGTGGGAGAAGGAGCCGGACGTTTGCCTTTTCGGAAAGAGGCTCTGCCGAGAACGAGCGCCGTGAGATGCTGAGTCTCTGGGAAAGCACAGATGCCCAGTGCTGTTGTGCCTGTGGGTAGGGTGCACGGGGACAGTGAAGACCAGCAAGAGCTTTCAGGGCTGGCCCCTTCCTTGTGGGAGAAGGAGCCGGACGTTTGCCTTTTCGGAAAGAGGCTCTGCCGAGAGCGATCGCAGTGAGATATGCCGTCTGTGGTTAAGCACAGATGCCCAGTGCTGTTGTGCCTGTCGATAGGGTGCACGGGGCCAGTGAAGACCAGCAAGAGCTTTCAGGGCTGGCCCCTTCCTTGTGGGAGAAGGAGCCGGACGTTTGCCTTTTCGGAAAGAGGCTCTGCCGAGAACGAGCGCCGTGAGATGCTGAGTCTCTGGGAAAGCACAGATGCCCAGTGCTGTTGTGCCTGTGGGTAGGGTGCACGGGGCCAGTGAAGACCAGCAAGATCTTTCAGGGCTGGCCCCTTCCTTGTGGGAGAAGGAGCCGGACGTTTGCCTTTTCGGAAAGAGGCTCTGCCGAGAACGAGCGCTGTGAGATGCTGAGTCTCTGGGAAAGCACAGATGCCCAGTGCTGTTGTGCCTGTGGGTAGGGTGCACGGGGACAGTGAAGACCAGCAAGAGCTTTCAGGGCTGGCCCCTTCCTTGTGGGAGAAGGAGCCCTACGTTTGACTTTTTGGAAGGAGGCTCTGCCGAGAACGAGCGCCGTGAGATGCTGAGGTTCTGGGAAAGCACAGATGCCCAGTGCTGTTGTGCCTGTGGATAGGGTGCACGGGGCCAGTGAAGACCAGCAAGAGCTTTCAGGGCTGGCCCCTTCCTTGTGGGAGAAGGAGCCGGACGTTTGCCTTTTCGGAAAGAGGCTCTGCCGAGAACGAGCGCTGTGAGATATGCCGTCTGTGGTTAAGCACAGATGCCCAGTGCTGTTGTGCCTGTGGGTAGGTTGCACGGGGCCAGTGAAGACCAGCAAGAGCTTTCAGGGCTGGCCCCTTCCTTGTGGGAGAAGGAGCCGGACGTTTGCCTTTTCGGAAAGAGGCTCTGCCGAGAACGAGCGCCGTGAGATGCTGTCTCTGGGAAAGCACAGATGCCCAGTGCTGTTGTGCCGGTGGGTAGGGTGCACGGGGCAGTGAAGACCAGCAAGAGCTTTCAGGGCTGGCCCCTTCCTTGTGGGAGAAGGAGCCGGACGTTTGCCTTTTCGGAAAGAGGCTCTGCCGAGACCGAATGCAGTGAGATGCTGAGTCTCTGGGAAAGCACAGATGCCCAGTGCTGTTGTGCCTGTGGGTAGGTTGCACGGGGACAGTGAAGACCAGCAAGAGCTTTCAGGGCTGGCCCCTTCCTTGTGGGAGAAGGAGCCGGACGTTTGCCTTTTCGGAAAGAGGCTCTGCCGAGAACGATCGCAGTGAGATGCTGAGTCTCTGGGAAAGCACAGATGCCCAGTGCTGTTGTGCCTGTGGTTAGGGTGCACGGGGACAGTGAAGACCAGCAAGAGCTTTCAGGGCTGGCCCCTTCCTTGTGGGAGAAGGAGCCGTACGTTTGCCTTTTTGGAAAGAGGCTCTGCCGAGAACGAGCGCCGTGAGATGCTGAGTCTCTGGGAAAGCACAGATGCCCAGTGCTGTTGTGCCTGTGGGTAGGGTGCACGGGGACAGTGAAGACCAGCAAGAGCTTTCAGGGCTGGCCCCTTCCTTGTGGGAGAAGGAGCCGGACGTTTGCCTTTTCGGAAAGAGGCTCTGCCGAGAACAAGCGCCGTGAGATATGCCGTCTGAGGTTAAGCACAGATGCCCAGTGCTGTTGTGCCTGTGGGTAGGGTGCACGGGGCCAGTGAAGACCAGCAAGAGCTTTCAGGGCTGGCCCCTTCCTTGTGGGAGAAGGAGCCGGACGTTTGCCTTTTCGGAAAGAGGCTCTGCCGAGAACGATCGCAGTGAGATGCTGAGTCTCTGGGAAAGCACAGATGCCCAGTGCTGTTGTGCCTGTGGTTAGGGTGCACGGGGACAGTGAAGACCAGCAAGAGCTTTCAGGGCTGGCCCCTTCCTTGTGGGAGAAGGAGCCGTACGTTTGCCTTTTTGGAAAGAGGCTCTGCCGAGAACGAGCGCCGTGAGATGCTGAGTCTCTGGGAAAGCACAGATGCCCAGTGCTGTTGTGCCTGTGGGTAGGGTGCACGGGGACAGTGAAGACCAGCAAGAGCTTTCAGGGCTGGCCCCTTCCTTGTGGGAGAAGGAGCCGGACGTTTGCCTTTTCGGAAAGAGGCTCTGCCGAGAACGATCGCAGTGAGATGCTGAGTCTCTGGGAAAGCACAGATGCCCAGTGCTGTTGTGCCTGTGGTTAGGGTGCACGGGGACAGTGAAGACCAGCAAGAGCTTTCAGGGCTGGCCCCTTCCTTGTGGGAGAAGGAGCCGGACGTTTGCCTTTTTGGAAGGAGGCTCTGCCGAGAACGAGCGCCGTGAGATGCTGAGTCTCTGGGAAAGCACAGATGCCCAGTGCTGTTTTGCCTGTGGGTAGGGTGCACGGGGCCAGTGAAGACCAGCAAGAGCTTTCAGGGCTGGCCCCTTCCTTGTGGGAGAAGGAGCCAGACGTTTGCCTTTTCGGAAAGAGGCTCTGCCGAGAACGAGCGCCGTGAGATATGCCGTCTGTGGTTAAGCACAGATGCCCAGTGCTGTTGTGCCTGTGGGTAGGTTGCATGGGGACAGTGAAGACCAGCAAGAGCTTTCAGGGCTGGCCCCTTCCTTGTGGGAGAAGGAGCCGGACGTTTGCCTTTTCGGAAAGAGGCTCTGCCGAGAACAAGCGCCGTGAGATATGCCGTCTGTGGTTAAGCACAGATGCCCAGTGCTGTTTTGCCTGTGGGTAGGTGGCACGGGGCCAGTGAAGACCAGCAAGAGCTTTCAGGGCTGGCCCCTTCCTTGTGGGAGAAGGAGCCGGACGTTTGCCTTTTCGGAAAGAGGCTCTGCCGAGAACGAGCGCCGTGAGATATGCCGTCTGTGGTTAAGCACAGATGCCCAGTGCTGTTGTGCCTGTGGGTAGGGTGCACGGGGACAGTGAAGACCAGCAAGAGCTTTCAGGGCTGGCCCCTTCCTTGTGGGAGAAGGAGCCGGACGTTTGCCTTTTCGGAAAGAGGCTCTGCCGAGAACGAGCGCCGTGAGATATGCCGTCTGTGGTTAAGCACAGATGCCCAGTGCTGTTGTGCCTGTGCATAGGGTGCACGGGGCCAGTGAAGACCAGCAAGAGCTTTCAGGGCTGGCCCCTTCCTTGTGGGAGAAGGAGCCGGACGTTTGCCTTTTCGGAAAGAGGCTCTGCCGAGAACGAGCGCCGTGAGATGCTGAGTCTCTGGGAAAGCACAGATGCCCAGTGCTGTTGTGCCTGTGGGTAGGGTGCACGGGGACAGTGAAGACCAGCAAGAGCTTTCAGGGCTGGCCCCTTCCTTGTGGGAGAAGGAGCCGGACGTTTGCCTTTTCGGAAAGAGGCTCTGCCGAGAGCGATCGCAGTGAGATATGCCGTCTGTGGTTAAGCACAGATGCCCAGTGCTGTTGTGCCTGTCGATAGGGTGCACGGGGCCAGTGAAGACCAGCAAGAGCTTTCAGGGCTGGCCCCTTCCTTGTGGGAGAAGGAGCCGGACGTTTGCCTTTTCGGAAAGAGGCTCTGCCGAGAACGAGCGCCGTGAGATGCTGAGTCTCTGGGAAAGCACAGATGCCCAGTGCTGTTGTGCCTGTGGGTAGGGTGCACGGGGCCAGTGAAGACCAGCAAGAGCTTTCAGGGCTGGCCCCTTCCTTGTGGGAGAAGGAGCCGGACGTTTGCCTTTTCGGAAAGGGGCTCTGCCGAGAACGAGCGCCGTGAGATGCTGAGTCTCTGGGAAAGCACAGATGCCCAGTGCTGTTGTGCCTGTGGATAGGGTGCACGGGGACAGTGAAGACCAGCAAGAGCTTTCAGGGCTGGCCCCTTCCTTGTGGGAGAAGGAGCCGGACGTTTGCCTTTTCGGAAAGAGGCTCTGCCGAGAACGAGCGCCGTGAGATGCTGAGTCTCTGGGAAAGCACAGATGCCCAGTGCTGTTGTGCCTGTGGGTAGGGTGCACGGGGCCAGTGAAGACCAGCAAGAGCTTTCAGGGCTGGCCCCTTCCTTGTGGGAGAAGGAGCCGGACGTTTGCCTTTTTGGAAAGAGGCACTGCCGAGAACGAGCGCCATGAGATATGCCGTCTGCGGTTAAGCACAGATGCCCAGTGCTGTTGTGCCTGTGGGTAGGGTGCACGGGGACAGTGAAGACCAGCAAGAGCTTTCAGGGCTGGCCCCTTCCTTGTGGGAGAAGGAGCCGGACGTTTGCCTTTTTGGAAGGAGGCTCTGCCGAGAACGAGCGCCGTGAGATGCTGAGTCTCTGGGAAAGCACAGATGCCCAGTGCTGTTTTGCCTGTGGGTAGGGTGCACGGGGCCAGTGAAGACCAGCAAGAGCTTTCAGGGCTGGCCCCTTCCTTGTGGGAGAAGGAGCCGGACGTTTGCCTTTTCGGAAAGAGGCTCTGCCGAGAACGAGCGCCGTGAGATATGCCGTCTGTGGTTAAGCACAGATGCCCAGTGCTGTTGTGCCTGTAGATAGGGTGCACGGGGACAGTGAAGACCAGCAAGAGCTTTCAGGGCTGGCCCCTTCCTTGTGGGAGAAGGAGCCGGACGTTTGCCTTTTCGGAAAGAGGCTCTGCCGAGAACGAGCGCCGTGAGATATGCCGTCTGTGGTTAAGCACAGATGCCCAGTGCTGTTGTGCCTGTGGGTAGGTTGCACGGGGACAGTGAAGACCAGCAAGAGCTTTCAGGGCTGGCCCCTTCCTTGTGGGAGAAGGAGCCGGACGTTTGCCTTTTCGGAAAGAGGCTCTGCCGAGAACGAGCGCCGTGAGATATGCCGTCTGTGGTTAAGCACAGATGCCCAGTGCTGTTGTGCCTGTGGATAGGGTGCACGGGGACAGTGAAGACCAGCAAGAGCTTTCAGGGCTGGCCCCTTCCTTGTGGGAGAAGGAGCCGGACGTTTGCTTTTTCGGAAAGAGGCTCTGCCGAGAACGAGCGCCGTGAGATATGCCGTCTGTGGTTAAGCACAGATGCCCAGTGCTGTTGTGCCTGTGGATAGGGTGCACAGGGACAGTGAAGACCAGCAAGAGCTTTCAGGGCTGGCCCCTTCCTTGTGGGAGAAGGAGCCGGACGTTTGCCTTTTCGGAAAGAGGCTCTGCCGAGAACGAGCGCCGTGAGATGCTGAGTCTCTGGGAAAGCACAGATGCCCAGTGCTGTTGTGCCTGTGGGTAGGGTGCACGGGGACAGTGAAGACCAGCAAGAGCTTTCAGGGCTGGCCCCTTCCTTGTGGGAGAAGGAGCCGGACGTTTGCCTTTTCGGAAAGAGGCTCTGCCGAGAGCGATCGCAGTGAGATATGCCGTCTGTGGTTAAGCACAGATGCCCAGTGCTGTTGTGCCTGTCGATAGGGTGCATGGGGACAGTGAAGACCAGCAAGAGCTTTCAGGGCTGGCCCCTTCCTTGTGGGAGAAGGAGCCGGACGTTTGCCTTTTCGGAAAGAGGCTCTGCCGAGAACGAGCGCCGTGAGATATGCCGTCTGTGGTTAAGCACAGATGCCCAGTGCTGTTGTGCCTGTAGATAGGGTGCACGGGGACAGTGAAGACCAGCAAGAGTTTTCAGGACTGGCCCCTTCCTTGTGGGAGAAGGAGCCGGACGTTTGCCTTTTCGGAAAGGGGCTCTGCCGAGAACGAGCGCCGTGAGATGCTGAGGTTCTGGGAAAGCACAGATGCCCAGTGCTGTTGTGCCTGTGGATAGGGTGCACGGGGCCAGTGAAGACCAGCAAGAGCTTTCAGGGCTGGCCCCTTCCTTGTGGGAGAAGGAGCCGGACGTTTGCCTTTTCGGAAAGAGGCTCTGCCGAGAACGAGCGCCGTGAGATATGCCGTCTGTGGTTAAGCACAGATGCCCAGTGCTGTTGTGCCTGTGGGTAGGTTGCACGGGGCCAGTGAAGACCAGCAAGAGCTTTCAGGGCTGGCCCCTTCCTTGTGGGAGAAGGAGCCAGACGTTTGCCTTTTTGGAAAGAGGCTCTGCCGAGAACGAGCGCCGTGAGATGCTGAGTCTCTGGGAAAGCACAGATGCCCAGTGCTGTTGTGCCTGTGGGTAGGGTGCACGGGGACAGTGAAGACCAGCAAGAGCTTTCAGGGCTGGCCCCTTCCTTGTGGGAGAAGGAGCCGGACGTTTGCCTTTTCGGAAAGAGGCTCTGCCGAGAACAAGCGCCGTGAGATATGCCGTCTGAGGTTAAGCACAGATGCCCAGTGCTGTTGTGCCTGTGGGTAGGGTGCACGGGGCCAGTGAAGACCAGCAAGAGCTTTCAGGGCTGGCCCCTTCCTTGTGGGAGAAGGAGCCGTACGTTTGCCTTTTCGGAAAGAGGCTCTGCCGAGAACGAGCGCCATGAGATGCTGAGTCTCTGGGAAAGCACAGATGCCCAGTGCTGTTGTGCCTGTGGGTAGGGTGCACGGGGACAGTGAAGACCAGCAAGAGCTTTCAGGGCTGGCCCCTTCCTTGTGGGAGAAGGAGCCGGACGTTTGCCTTTTCGGAAAGAGGCTCTGCCGAGAACGAGCGCCGTGAGATGCTGAGTCTCTGGGAAAGCACAGATGCCCAGTGCTGTTGTGCCTGTGGATAGGGTGCACGGGGCCAGTGAAGACCAGCAAGAGCTTTCAGGGCTGGCCCCTTCCTTGTGGGAGAAGGAGCCGGACGTTTGCCTTTTCGGAAAGAGGCTCTGCCGAGAACGAGCGCCGTGAGATATGCCGTCTAAGGTTAAGCACAGATGCCCAGTGCTGTTGTGCCTGTGGGTAGGGTGCACGGGGACAGTGAAGACCAGCAAGAGCTTTCAGGGCTGGCCCCTTCCTTGTGGGAGAAGGAGCCGGACGTTTGCCTTTTCGGAAAGAGGCTCTGCCGAGAACGAGCGCCGTGAGATATGCCGTCTGTGGTTAAGCACAGATGCCCAGTGCTGTTGTGCCTGTGGGTAGGTTGCATGGGGACAGTGAAGACCAGCAAGAGCTTTCAGGGCTGGCCCCTTCCTTGTGGGAGAAGGAGCCGGACGTTTGCCTTTTCGGAAAGAGGCTCTGCCGAGAACGAGCGCCGTGAGATATGCCGTCTGTGGTTAAGCACAGATGCCCAGTGCTGTTTTGCCTGTGGGTAGGGTGCACGGGGCCAGTGAAGACCAGCAAGAGCTTTCAGGGCTGGCCCCTTCCTTGTGGGAGAAGGAGCCGGACGTTTGCCTTTTCGGAAAGAGGCTCTGCCGAGAACGAGCGCCGTGAGATATGCCGTCTGTGGTTAAGCACAGATGCCCAGTGCTGTTGTGCCTGTGGATAGGGTGCACGGGGCCAGTGAAGACCAGCAAGAGCTTTCAGGGCTGGCCCCTTCCTTGTGGGAGAAGGAGCCGGACGTTTGCCTTTTCGGAAAGAGGCTCTGCCGAGAACGAGCGCCGTGAGATATGCCGTCTGTGGTTAAGCACAGATGCCCAGTGCTGTTGTGCCTGTGGGTAGGTTGCACGCGGCCAGTGAAGACCAGCAAGAGCTTTCAGGGCTGGCCCCTTCCTTGTGGGAGAAGGAGCCAGACGTTTGCCTTTTCGGAAAGAGGCTCTGCCGAGAGCGATCGCAGTGAGATATGCCGTCTGTGGTTAAGCACAGATGCCCAGTGCTGTTGTGCCTGTGGGTAGGGTGCACGGGGACAGTGAAGACCAGCAAGAGCTTTCAGGGCTGGCCCCTTCCTTGTGGGAGAAGGAGCCGGACGTTTGCCTTTTCGGAAAGAGGCTCTGCCGAGAACGAGCGCCGTGAGATATGCCGTCTGTGGTTAAGCACAGATGCCCAGTGCTGTTGTGCCTGTGCATAGGGTGCACGGGGCCAGTGAAGACCAGCAAGAGCTTTCAGGGCTGGCCCCTTCCTTGTGGGAGAAGGAGCCGGACGTTTGCCTTTTCGGAAAGAGGCTCTGCCGAGAACGAGCGCCGTGAGATGCTGAGTCTCTGGGAAAGCACAGATGCCCAGTGCTGTTGTGCCTGTGGGTAGGGTGCACGGGGACAGTGAAGACCAGCAAGAGCTTTCAGGGCTGGCCCCTTCCTTGTGGGAGAAGGAGCCGGACGTTTGCCTTTTCGGAAAGAGGCTCTGCCGAGAGCGATCGCAGTGAGATATGCCGTCTGTGGTTAAGCACAGATGCCCAGTGCTGTTGTGCCTGTGGATAGGGTGCACGGGGACAGTGAAGACCAGCAAGAGCTTTCAGGGCTGGCCCCTTCCTTGTGGGAGAAGGAGCCGGACGTTTGCCTTTTCGGAAAGAGGCTCTGCCGAGAACGAGCGCCGTGAGATGCTGAGTCTCTGGGAAAGCACAGATGCCCAGTGCTGTTGTGCCTGTGGGTAGGGTGCACGGGGCCAGTGAAGACCAGCAAGAGCTTTCAGGGCTGGCCCCTTCCTTGTGGGAGAAGGAGCCGGACGTTTGCCTTTTCGGAAAGAGGCTCTGCCGAGAACGAGCGCCGTGAGATGCTGAGTCTCTGGGAAAGCACAGATGCCCAGTGCTGTTGTGCCTGTGGATAGGGTGCACGGGGACAGTGAAGACCAGCAAGAGCTTTCAGGGCTGGCCCCTTCCTTGTGGGAGAAGGAGCCGGACGTTTGCCTTTTCGGAAAGAGGCTCTGCCGAGAACGAGCGCCGTGAGATGCTGAGTCTCTGGGAAAGCACAGATGCCCAGTGCTGTTGTGCCTGTGGGTAGGGTGCACGGGGCCAGTGAAGACCAGCAAGAGCTTTCAGGGCTGGCCCCTTCCTTGTGGGAGAAGGAGCCGGACGTTTGCCTTTTTGGAAAGAGGCACTGCCGAGAACGAGCGCCATGAGATATGCCGTCTGCGGTTAAGCACAGATGCCCAGTGCTGTTGTGCCTGTGGGTAGGGTGCACGGGGACAGTGAAGACCAGCAAGAGCTTTCAGGGCTGGCCCCTTCCTTGTGGGAGAAGGAGCCGGACGTTTGCCTTTTCGGAAGGAGGCTCTGCCGAGAACGAGCGCCGTGAGATGCTGAGTCTCTGGGAAAGCACAGATGCCCAGTGCTGTTTTGCCTGTGGGTAGGGTGCACGGGGCCAGTGAAGACCAGCAAGAGCTTTCAGGGCTGGCCCCTTCCTTGTGGGAGAAGGAGCCGGACGTTTGCCTTTTCGGAAAGAGGCTCTGCCGAGAACGAGCGCCGTGAGATATGCCGTCTGTGGTTAAGCACAGATGCCCAGTGCTGTTGTGCCTGTAGATAGGGTGCACGGGGACAGTGAAGACCAGCAAGAGCTTTCAGGGCTGGCCCCTTCCTTGTGGGAGAAGGAGCCGGACGTTTGCCTTTTCGGAAAGAGGCTCTGCCGAGAACGAGCGCCGTGAGATATGCCGTCTGTGGTTAAGCACAGATGCCCAGTGCTGTTGTGCCTGTGGGTAGGTTGCACGGGGACAGTGAAGACCAGCAAGAGCTTTCAGGGCTGGCCCCTTCCTTGTGGGAGAAGGAGCCGGACGTTTGCCTTTTCGGAAAGAGGCTCTGCCGAGAACGAGCGCCGTGAGATATGCCGTCTGTGGTTAAGCACAGATGCCCAGTGCTGTTGTGCCTGTGGATAGGGTGCACGGGGACAGTGAAGACCAGCAAGAGCTTTCAGGGCTGGCCCCTTCCTTGTGGGAGAAGGAGCCGGACGTTTGCCTTTTCGGAAAGAGGCTCTGCCGAGAACGAGCGCCGTGAGATATGCCGTCTGTGGTTAAGCACAGATGCCCAGTGCTGTTGTGCCTGTGGGTAGGGTGCACGGGGCCAGTGAAGACCAGCAAGAGCTTTCAGGGCTGGCCCCTTCCTTGTGGGAGAAGGAGCCGGACGTTTGCCTTTTCGGAAAGAGGCTCTGCCGAGACCGAATGCAGTGAGATGCTGAGTCTCTGGGAAAGCACAGATGCCCAGTGCTGTTGTGCCTGTGGGTAGGTTGCACGGGGACAGTGAAGACCAGCAAGAGCTTTCAGGGCTGGCCCCTTCCTTGTGGGAGAAGGAGCCGGACGTTTGCCTTTTCGGAAAGAGGCTCTGCCGAGAACGATCGCAGTGAGATGCTGAGTCTCTGGGAAAGCACAGATGCCCAGTGCTGTTGTGCCTGTGGTTAGGGTGCACGGGGACAGTGAAGACCAGCAAGAGCTTTCAGGGCTGGCCCCTTCCTTGTGGGAGAAGGAGCCGTACGTTTGCCTTTTTGGAAAGAGGCTCTGCCGAGAACGAGCGCCGTGAGATGCTGAGTCTCTGGGAAAGCACAGATGCCCAGTGCTGTTGTGCCTGTGGGTAGGGTGCACGGGGACAGTGAAGACCAGCAAGAGCTTTCAGGGCTGGCCCCTTCCTTGTGGGAGAAGGAGCCGGACGTTTGCCTTTTCGGAAAGAGGCTCTGCCGAGAACAAGCGCCGTGAGATATGCCGTCTGAGGTTAAGCACAGATGCCCAGTGCTGTTGTGCCTGTGGGTAGGGTGCACGGGGCCAGTGAAGACCAGCAAGAGCTTTCAGGGCTGGCCCCTTCCTTGTGGGAGAAGGAGCCGGACGTTTGCCTTTTCGGAAAGAGGCTCTGCCGAGAACGATCGCAGTGAGATGCTGAGTCTCTGGGAAAGCACAGATGCCCAGTGCTGTTGTGCCTGTGGTTAGGGTGCACGGGGACAGTGAAGACCAGCAAGAGCTTTCAGGGCTGGCCCCTTCCTTGTGGGAGAAGGAGCCGTACGTTTGCCTTTTTGGAAAGAGGCTCTGCCGAGAACGAGCGCCGTGAGATGCTGAGTCTCTGGGAAAGCACAGATGCCCAGTGCTGTTGTGCCTGTGGGTAGGGTGCACGGGGACAGTGAAGACCAGCAAGAGCTTTCAGGGCTGGCCCCTTCCTTGTGGGAGAAGGAGCCGGACGTTTGCCTTTTCGGAAAGAGGCTCTGCCGAGAACGATCGCAGTGAGATGCTGAGTCTCTGGGAAAGCACAGATGCCCAGTGCTGTTGTGCCTGTGGTTAGGGTGCACGGGGACAGTGAAGACCAGCAAGAGCTTTCAGGGCTGGCCCCTTCCTTGTGGGAGAAGGAGCCGGACGTTTGCCTTTTTGGAAGGAGGCTCTGCCGAGAACGAGCGCCGTGAGATGCTGAGTCTCTGGGAAAGCACAGATGCCCAGTGCTGTTTTGCCTGTGGGTAGGGTGCACGGGGCCAGTGAAGACCAGCAAGAGCTTTCAGGGCTGGCCCCTTCCTTGTGGGAGAAGGAGCCAGACGTTTGCCTTTTCGGAAAGAGGCTCTGCCGAGAACGAGCGCCGTGAGATATGCCGTCTGTGGTTAAGCACAGATGCCCAGTGCTGTTGTGCCTGTGGGTAGGTTGCATGGGGACAGTGAAGACCAGCAAGAGCTTTCAGGGCTGGCCCCTTCCTTGTGGGAGAAGGAGCCGGACGTTTGCCTTTTCGGAAAGAGGCTCTGCCGAGAACAAGCGCCGTGAGATATGCCGTCTGTGGTTAAGCACAGATGCCCAGTGCTGTTTTGCCTGTGGGTAGGTGGCACGGGGCCAGTGAAGACCAGCAAGAGCTTTCAGGGCTGGCCCCTTCCTTGTGGGAGAAGGAGCCGGACGTTTGCCTTTTCGGAAAGAGGCTCTGCCGAGAACGAGCGCCGTGAGATATGCCGTCTGTGGTTAAGCACAGATGCCCAGTGCTGTTGTGCCTGTGGGTAGGGTGCACGGGGACAGTGAAGACCAGCAAGAGCTTTCAGGGCTGGCCCCTTCCTTGTGGGAGAAGGAGCCGGACGTTTGCCTTTTCGGAAAGAGGCTCTGCCGAGAACGAGCGCCGTGAGATATGCCGTCTGTGGTTAAGCACAGATGCCCAGTGCTGTTGTGCCTGTGCATAGGGTGCACGGGGCCAGTGAAGACCAGCAAGAGCTTTCAGGGCTGGCCCCTTCCTTGTGGGAGAAGGAGCCGGACGTTTGCCTTTTCGGAAAGAGGCTCTGCCGAGAACGAGCGCCGTGAGATGCTGAGTCTCTGGGAAAGCACAGATGCCCAGTGCTGTTGTGCCTGTGGGTAGGGTGCACGGGGACAGTGAAGACCAGCAAGAGCTTTCAGGGCTGGCCCCTTCCTTGTGGGAGAAGGAGCCGGACGTTTGCCTTTTCGGAAAGAGGCTCTGCCGAGAGCGATCGCAGTGAGATATGCCGTCTGTGGTTAAGCACAGATGCCCAGTGCTGTTGTGCCTGTCGATAGGGTGCACGGGGCCAGTGAAGACCAGCAAGAGCTTTCAGGGCTGGCCCCTTCCTTGTGGGAGAAGGAGCCGGACGTTTGCCTTTTCGGAAAGAGGCTCTGCCGAGAACGAGCGCCGTGAGATGCTGAGTCTCTGGGAAAGCACAGATGCCCAGTGCTGTTGTGCCTGTGGGTAGGGTGCACGGGGCCAGTGAAGACCAGCAAGAGCTTTCAGGGCTGGCCCCTTCCTTGTGGGAGAAGGAGCCGGACGTTTGCCTTTTCGGAAAGAGGCTCTGCCGAGAACGAGCGCCGTGAGATGCTGAGTCTCTGGGAAAGCACAGATGCCCAGTGCTGTTGTGCCTGTGGATAGGGTGCACGGGGACAGTGAAGACCAGCAAGAGCTTTCAGGGCTGGCCCCTTCCTTGTGGGAGAAGGAGCCGGACGTTTGCCTTTTCGGAAAGAGGCTCTGCCGAGAACGAGCGCCGTGAGATGCTGAGTCTCTGGGAAAGCACAGATGCCCAGTGCTGTTGTGCCTGTGGGTAGGGTGCACGGGGCCAGTGAAGACCAGCAAGAGCTTTCAGGGCTGGCCCCTTCCTTGTGGGAGAAGGAGCCGGACGTTTGCCTTTTCGGAAAGAGGCACTGCCGAGAACGAGCGCCATGAGATATGCCGTCTGCGGTTAAGCACAGATGCCCAGTGCTGTTGTGCCTGTGGGTAGGGTGCACGGGGACAGTGAAGACCAGCAAGAGCTTTCAGGGCTGGCCCCTTCCTTGTGGGAGAAGGAGCCGGACGTTTGCCTTTTTGGAAGGAGGCTCTGCCGAGAACGAGCGCCGTGAGATGCTGAGTCTCTGGGAAAGCACAGATGCCCAGTGCTGTTTTGCCTGTGGGTAGGGTGCACGGGGCCAGTGAAGACCAGCAAGAGCTTTCAGGGCTGGCCCCTTCCTTGTGGGAGAAGGAGCCGGACGTTTGCCTTTTCGGAAAGAGGCTCTGCCGAGAACGAGCGCCGTGAGATATGCCGTCTGTGGTTAAGCACAGATGCCCAGTGCTGTTGTGCCTGTAGATAGGGTGCACGGGGACAGTGAAGACCAGCAAGAGCTTTCAGGGCTGGCCCCTTCCTTGTGGGAGAAGGAGCCGGACGTTTGCCTTTTCGGAAAGAGGCTCTGCCGAGAACGAGCGCCGTGAGATATGCCGTCTGTGGTTAAGCACAGATGCCCAGTGCTGTTGTGCCTGTGGGTAGGTTGCACGGGGACAGTGAAGACCAGCAAGAGCTTTCAGGGCTGGCCCCTTCCTTGTGGGAGAAGGAGCCGGACGTTTGCCTTTTCGGAAAGAGGCTCTGCCGAGAACGAGCGCCGTGAGATATGCCGTCTGTGGTTAAGCACAGATGCCCAGTGCTGTTGTGCCTGTGGATAGGGTGCACGGGGACAGTGAAGACCAGCAAGAGCTTTCAGGGCTGGCCCCTTCCTTGTGGGAGAAGGAGCCGGACGTTTGCTTTTTCGGAAAGAGGCTCTGCCGAGAACGAGCGCCGTGAGATATGCCGTCTGTGGTTAAGCACAGATGCCCAGTGCTGTTGTGCCTGTGGATAGGGTGCACAGGGACAGTGAAGACCAGCAAGAGCTTTCAGGGCTGGCCCCTTCCTTGTGGGAGAAGGAGCCGGACGTTTGCCTTTTCGGAAAGAGGCTCTGCCGAGAACGAGCGCCGTGAGATGCTGAGTCTCTGGGAAAGCACAGATGCCCAGTGCTGTTGTGCCTGTGGGTAGGGTGCACGGGGACAGTGAAGACCAGCAAGAGCTTTCAGGGCTGGCCCCTTCCTTGTGGGAGAAGGAGCCGGACGTTTGCCTTTTCGGAAAGAGGCTCTGCCGAGAGCGATCGCAGTGAGATATGCCGTCTGTGGTTAAGCACAGATGCCCAGTGCTGTTGTGCCTGTCGATAGGGTGCACGGGGACAGTGAAGACCAGCAAGAGCTTTCAGGGCTGGCCCCTTCCTTGTGGGAGAAGGAGCCGGACGTTTGCCTTTTCGGAAAGAGGCTCTGCCGAGAACGAGCGCCGTGAGATATGCCGTCTGTGGTTAAGCACAGATGCCCAGTGCTGTTGTGCCTGTAGATAGGGTGCACGGGGACAGTGAAGACCAGCAAGAGTTTTCAGGACTGGCCCCTTCCTTGTGGGAGAAGGAGCCGGACGTTTGCCTTTTCGGAAAGGGGCTCTGCCGAGAACGAGCGCCGTGAGATGCTGAGGTTCTGGGAAAGCACAGATGCCCAGTGCTGTTGTGCCTGTGGATAGGGTGCACGGGGCCAGTGAAGACCAGCAAGAGCTTTCAGGGCTGGCCCCTTCCTTGTGGGAGAAGGAGCCGGACGTTTGCCTTTTCGGAAAGAGGCTCTGCCGAGAACGAGCGCCGTGAGATATGCCGTCTGTGGTTAAGCACAGATGCCCAGTGCTGTTGTGCCTGTGGGTAGGTTGCACGGGGCCAGTGAAGACCAGCAAGAGCTTTCAGGGCTGGCCCCTTCCTTGTGGGAGAAGGAGCCAGACGTTTGCCTTTTTGGAAAGAGGCTCTGCCGAGAACGAGCGCCGTGAGATGCTGAGTCTCTGGGAAAGCACAGATGCCCAGTGCTGTTGTGCCTGTGGGTAGGGTGCACGGGGACAGTGAAGACCAGCAAGAGCTTTCAGGGCTGGCCCCTTCCTTGTGGGAGAAGGAGCCGGACGTTTGCCTTTTCGGAAAGAGGCTCTGCCGAGAACAAGCGCCGTGAGATATGCCGTCTGAGGTTAAGCACAGATGCCCAGTGCTGTTGTGCCTGTGGGTAGGGTGCACGGGGCCAGTGAAGACCAGCAAGAGCTTTCAGGGCTGGCCCCTTCCTTGTGGGAGAAGGAGCCGTACGTTTGCCTTTTCGGAAAGAGGCTCTGCCGAGAACGAGCGCCATGAGATGCTGAGTCTCTGGGAAAGCACAGATGCCCAGTGCTGTTGTGCCTGTGGGTAGGGTGCACGGGGACAGTGAAGACCAGCAAGAGCTTTCAGGGCTGGCCCCTTCCTTGTGGGAGAAGGAGCCGGACGTTTGCCTTTTCGGAAAGAGGCTCTGCCGAGAACGAGCGCCGTGAGATGCTGAGTCTCTGGGAAAGCACAGATGCCCAGTGCTGTTGTGCCTGTGGATAGGGTGCACGGGGCCAGTGAAGACCAGCAAGAGCTTTCAGGGCTGGCCCCTTCCTTGTGGGAGAAGGAGCCGGACGTTTGCCTTTTCGGAAAGAGGCTCTGCCGAGAACGAGCGCCGTGAGATATGCCGTCTAAGGTTAAGCACAGATGCCCAGTGCTGTTGTGCCTGTGGGTAGGGTGCACGGGGACAGTGAAGACCAGCAAGAGCTTTCAGGGCTGGCCCCTTCCTTGTGGGAGAAGGAGCCGGACGTTTGCCTTTTCGGAAAGAGGCTCTGCCGAGAACGAGCGCCGTGAGATATGCCGTCTGTGGTTAAGCACAGATGCCCAGTGCTGTTGTGCCTGTGGGTAGGTTGCATGGGGACAGTGAAGACCAGCAAGAGCTTTCAGGGCTGGCCCCTTCCTTGTGGGAGAAGGAGCCGGACGTTTGCCTTTTCGGAAAGAGGCTCTGCCGAGAACGAGCGCCGTGAGATATGCCGTCTGTGGTTAAGCACAGATGCCCAGTGCTGTTTTGCCTGTTGGTAGGGTGCACGGGGCCAGTGAAGACCAGCAAGAGCTTTCAGGGCTGGCCCCTTCCTTGTGGGAGAAGGAGCCGGACGTTTGCCTTTTCGGAAAGAGGCTCTGCCGAGAACGAGCGCCGTGAGATATGCCGTCTGTGGTTAAGCACAGATGCCCAGTGCTGTTGTGCCTGTGGATAGGGTGCACGGGGCCAGTGAAGACCAGCAAGAGCTTTCAGGGCTGGCCCCTTCCTTGTGGGAGAAGGAGCCGGACGTTTGCCTTTTCGGAAAGAGGCTCTGCCGAGAACGAGCGCCGTGAGATATGCCGTCTGTGGTTAAGCACAGATGCCCAGTGCTGTTGTGCCTGTGGGTAGGTTGCACGCGGCCAGTGAAGACCAGCAAGAGCTTTCAGGGCTGGCCCCTTCCTTGTGGGAGAAGGAGCCGGACGTTTGCCTTTTCGGAAAGAGGCTCTGCCGAGAGCGATCGCAGTGAGATATGCCGTCTGTGGTTAAGCACAGATGCCCAGTGCTGTTGTGCCTGTGGGTAGGGTGCACGGGGACAGTGAAGACCAGCAAGAGCTTTCAGGGCTGGCCCCTTCCTTGTGGGAGAAGGAGCCGGACGTTTGCCTTTTCGGAAAGAGGCTCTGCCGAGAACGAGCGCCGTGAGATATGCCGTCTGTGGTTAAGCACAGATGCCCAGTGCTGTTGTGCCTGTGCATAGGGTGCACGGGGCCAGTGAAGACCAGCAAGAGCTTTCAGGGCTGGCCCCTTCCTTGTGGGAGAAGGAGCCGGACGTTTGCCTTTTCGGAAAGAGGCTCTGCCGAGAACGAGCGCCGTGAGATGCTGAGTCTCTGGGAAAGCACAGATGCCCAGTGCTGTTGTGCCTGTGGGTAGGGTGCACGGGGACAGTGAAGACCAGCAAGAGCTTTCAGGGCTGGCCCCTTCCTTGTGGGAGAAGGAGCCGGACGTTTGCCTTTTCGGAAAGAGGCTCTGCCGAGAGCGATCGCAGTGAGATATGCCGTCTGTGGTTAAGCACAGATGCCCAGTGCTGTTGTGCCTGTGGATAGGGTGCACGGGGACAGTGAAGACCAGCAAGAGCTTTCAGGGCTGGCCCCTTCCTTGTGGGAGAAGGAGCCGGACGTTTGCCTTTTCGGAAAGAGGCTCTGCCGAGAACGAGCGCCGTGAGATGCTGAGTCTCTGGGAAAGCACAGATGCCCAGTGCTGTTGTGCCTGTGGGTAGGGTGCACGGGGCCAGTGAAGACCAGCAAGAGCTTTCAGGGCTGGCCCCTTCCTTGTGGGAGAAGGAGCCGGACGTTTGCCTTTTCGGAAAGAGGCTCTGCCGAGAACGAGCGCCGTGAGATGCTGAGTCTCTGGGAAAGCACAGATGCCCAGTGCTGTTGTGCCTGTGGATAGGGTGCACGGGGACAGTGAAGACCAGCAAGAGCTTTCAGGGCTGGCCCCTTCCTTGTGGGAGAAGGAGCCGGACGTTTGCCTTTTCGGAAAGAGGCTCTGCCGAGAACGAGCGCCGTGAGATGCTGAGTCTCTGGGAAAGCACAGATGCCCAGTGCTGTTGTGCCTGTGGGTAGGGTGCACGGGGCCAGTGAAGACCAGCAAGAGCTTTCAGGGCTGGCCCCTTCCTTGTGGGAGAAGGAGCCGGACGTTTGCCTTTTTGGAAAGAGGCACTGCCGAGAACGAGCGCCATGAGATATGCCGTCTGCGGTTAAGCACAGATGCCCAGTGCTGTTGTGCCTGTGGGTAGGGTGCACGGGGACAGTGAAGACCAGCAAGAGCTTTCAGGGCTGGCCCCTTCCTTGTGGGAGAAGGAGCCGGACGTTTGCCTTTTCGGAAGGAGGCTCTGCCGAGAACGAGCGCCGTGAGATGCTGAGTCTCTGGGAAAGCACAGATGCCCAGTGCTGTTTTGCCTGTGGGTAGGGTGCACGGGGCCAGTGAAGACCAGCAAGAGCTTTCAGGGCTGGCCCCTTCCTTGTGGGAGAAGGAGCCGGACGTTTGCCTTTTCGGAAAGAGGCTCTGCCGAGAACGAGCGCCGTGAGATATGCCGTCTGTGGTTAAGCACAGATGCCCAGTGCTGTTGTGCCTGTAGATAGGGTGCACGGGGACAGTGAAGACCAGCAAGAGCTTTCAGGGCTGGCCCCTTCCTTGTGGGAGAAGGAGCCGGACGTTTGCCTTTTCGGAAAGAGGCTCTGCCGAGAACGAGCGCCGTGAGATATGCCGTCTGTGGTTAAGCACAGATGCCCAGTGCTGTTGTGCCTGTGGGTAGGTTGCACGGGGACAGTGAAGACCAGCAAGAGCTTTCAGGGCTGGCCCCTTCCTTGTGGGAGAAGGAGCCGGACGTTTGCCTTTTCGGAAAGAGGCTCTGCCGAGAACGAGCGCCGTGAGATATGCCGTCTGTGGTTAAGCACAGATGCCCAGTGCTGTTGTGCCTGTGGATAGGGTGCACGGGGACAGTGAAGACCAGCAAGAGCTTTCAGGGCTGGCCCCTTCCTTGTGGGAGAAGGAGCCGGACGTTTGCCTTTTCGGAAAGAGGCTCTGCCGAGAACGAGCGCCGTGAGATATGCCGTCTGTGGTTAAGCACAGATGCCCAGTGCTGTTGTGCCTGTGGGTAGGGTGCACGGGGCCAGTGAAGACCAGCAAGAGCTTTCAGGGCTGGCCCCTTCCTTGTGGGAGAAGGAGCCGGACGTTTGCCTTTTCGGAAAGAGGCTCTGCCGAGAACGAGCGCCGTGAGATGCTGAGTCTCTGGGAAAGCACAGATGCCCAGTGCTGTTGTGCCTGTGGGTAGGGTGCACGGGGACAGTGAAGACCAGCAAGAGCTTTCAGGGCTGGCCCCTTCCTTGTGGGAGAAGGAGCCGGACGTTTGCCTTTTCGGAAAGAGGCTCTGCCGAGAGCGATCGCAGTGAGATATGCCGTCTGTGGTTAAGCACAGATGCCCAGTGCTGTTGTGCCTGTCGATAGGGTGCACGGGGACAGTGAAGACCAGCAAGAGCTTTCAGGGCTGGCCCCTTCCTTGTGGGAGAAGGAGCCGGACGTTTGCCTTTTCGGAAAGAGGCTCTGCCGAGAACGAGCGCCGTGAGATATGCCGTCTGTGGTTAAGCACAGATGCCCAGTGCTGTTGTGCCTGTAGATAGGGTGCACGGGGACAGTGAAGACCAGCAAGAGTTTTCAGGACTGGCCCCTTCCTTGTGGGAGAAGGAGCCGGACGTTTGCCTTTTCGGAAAGGGGCTCTGCCGAGAACGAGCGCCGTGAGATGCTGAGGTTCTGGGAAAGCACAGATGCCCAGTGCTGTTGTGCCTGTGGATAGGGTGCACGGGGCCAGTGAAGACCAGCAAGAGCTTTCAGGGCTGGCCCCTTCCTTGTGGGAGAAGGAGCCGGACGTTTGCCTTTTCGGAAAGAGGCTCTGCCGAGAACGAGCGCCGTGAGATATGCCGTCTGTGGTTAAGCACAGATGCCCAGTGCTGTTGTGCCTGTGGGTAGGTTGCACGGGGCCAGTGAAGACCAGCAAGAGCTTTCAGGGCTGGCCCCTTCCTTGTGGGAGAAGGAGCCAGACGTTTGCCTTTTCGGAAAGAGGCTCTGCCGAGAACGAGCGCCGTGAGATATGCCGTCTGTGGTTAAGCACAGATGCCCAGTGCTGTTGTGCCTGTGGGTAGGTGGCACGGGGCCAGTGAAGACCAGCAAGAGCTTTCAGGGCTGGCCCCTTCCTTGTGGGAGAAGGAGCCGGACGTTTGCCTTTTCGGAAAGAGGCTCTGCCGAGAACGAGCGCCGTGAGATATGCCGTCTGTGGTTAAGCACAGATGCCCAGTGCTGTTGTGCCTGTGGGTAGGGTGCACGGGGACAGTGAAGACCAGCAAGAGCTTTCAGGGCTGGCCCCTTCCTTGTGGGAGAAGGAGCCGGACGTTTGCCTTTTCGGAAAGAGGCTCTGCCGAGAACGAACGCCGTGAGGTGCTGAGTCTCTGGGAAAGCACAGATGCCCAGTGCTGTTGTGCCTGTGGGTAGGGTGCACGGGGACAGTGAAGACCAGCTGGAGTTTTCAGGGCTGGCCCCTTCCTTGTGGGAGAAGGAGCCGGACGTTTGCCTTTTCGGAAAGAGGCTCTGCCGAGAACGAGCGCCGTGAGATATGCCGTCTGTGGTTAAGCACAGATGCCCAGTGCTGTTGTGCCTGTGGATAGGGTGCACGGGGACAGTGAAGACCAGCAAGAGCTTTCAGGGCTGGCCCCTTCCTTGTGGGAGAAGGAGCCGGACGTTTGCCTTTTCGGAAAGAGGCTCTGCCGAGAACGAGCGCCGTGAGATATGCCGTCTGTGGTTAAGCACAGATGCCCAGTGCTGTTGTGCCTGTGGATAGGGTGCACGGGGCCAGTGAAGACCAGCAAGAGCTTTCAGGGCTGGCCCCTTCCTTGTGGGAGAAGGAGCCGGACGTTTGCCTTTTCGGAAAGAGGCTCTGCCGAGAACGAGCGCCGTGAGATATGCCGTCTGTGGTTAAGCACAGATGCCCAGTGCTGTTGTGCCTGTGGGTAGGTTGCACGCGGCCAGTGAAGACCAGCAAGAGCTTTCAGGGCTGGCCCCTTCCTTGTGGGAGAAGGAGCCAGACGTTTGCCTTTTCGGAAAGAGGCTCTGCCGAGAGCGATCGCAGTGAGATATGCCGTCTGTGGTTAAGCACAGATGCCCAGTGCTGTTGTGCCTGTGGGTAGGTGGCACGGGGACAGTGAAGACCAGCAAGAGCTTTCAGGGCTGGCCCCTTCCTTGTGGGAGAAGGAGCCGGACGTTTGCCTTTTCGGAAAGAGGCTCTGCCGAGAACGAGCGCCGTGAGATATGCCGTCTGTCGTTAAGCACAGATGCCCAGTGCTGTTGTGCCTGTGGATAGGGTGCACGGGGACAGTGAAGACCAGCAAGAGCTTTCAGGGCTGGCCCCTTCCTTGTGGGAGAAGGAGCCAGACGTTTGCCTTTTCGGAAAGAGGCTCTGCCGAGAACGAACGCCGTGAGATGCTGAGTCTCTGGGAAAGCACAGATGCCCAGTGCTGTTGTGCCTGTGGATAGGGTGCATGGGGACAGTGAAGACCAGCAAGAGCTTTCAGGGCTGGCCCCTTCCTTGTGGGAGAAGGAGCCGGACGTTTGCCTTTTCGGAAAGAGGCTCTGCCGAGAACGAGCGCCGTGAGATATGCCGTCTGTGGTTAAGCACAGATGCCCAGTGCTGTTGTGCCTGTGGGTAGGGTGCACGGGGACAGTGAAGACCAGCAAGAGCTTTCAGGGCTGGCCCCTTCCTTGTGGGAGAAGGAGCCGGACGTTTGCCTTTTCGGAAAGAGGCTCTGCCGAGAACGAACGCCGTGAGGTGCTGAGTCTCTGGGAAAGCACAGATGCCCAGTGCTGTTGTGCCTGTGGGTAGGGTGCACGGGGACAGTGAAGACCAGCTGGAGTTTTCAGGGCTGGCCCCTTCCTTGTGGGAGAAGGAGCCGGACGTTTGCCTTTTCGGAAAGAGGCTCTGCCGAGAACGAGCGCCGTGAGATATGCCGTCTGTGGTTAAGCACAGATGCCCAGTGCTGTTGTGCCTGTGGATAGGGTGCACGGGGCCAGTGAAGACCAGCAAGAGCTTTCAGGGCTGGCCCCTTCCTTGTGGGAGAAGGAGCCGGACGTTTGCCTTTTCGGAAAGAGGCTCTGCCGAGAACGAGCGCCGTGAGATATGCCGTCTGTGGTTAAGCACAGATGCCCAGTGCTGTTGTGCCTGTGGATAGGGTGCACGGGGCCAGTGAAGACCAGCAAGAGCTTTCAGGGCTGGCCCCTTCCTTGTGGGAGAAGGAGCCGGACGTTTGCCTTTTCGGAAAGAGGCTCTGCCGAGAACGAGCGCCGTGAGATATGCCGTCTGTGGTTAAGCACAGATGCCCAGTGCTGTTGTGCCTGTGGGTAGGTTGCACGCGGCCAGTGAAGACCAGCAAGAGCTTTCAGGGCTGGCCCCTTCCTTGTGGGAGAAGGAGCCAGACGTTTGCCTTTTCGGAAAGAGGCTCTGCCGAGAGCGATCGCAGTGAGATATGCCGTCTGTGGTTAAGCACAGATGCCCAGTGCTGTTGTGCCTGTGGGTAGGTGGCACGGGGACAGTGAAGACCAGCAAGAGCTTTCAGGGCTCGCCCCTTCCTTGTGGGAGAAGGAGCCGGACGTTTGCCTTTTCGGAAAGAGGCTCTGCCGAGAACGAGCGCCGTGAGATATGCCGTCTGTCGTTAAGCACAGATGCCCAGTGCTGTTGTGCCTGTGGATAGGGTGCACGGGGACAGTGAAGACCAGCAAGAGCTTTCAGGGCTGGCCCCTTCCTTGTGGGAGAAGGAGCCGGACGTTTGCCTTTTCGGAAAGAGGCTCTGCCGAGAACGAACGCCGTGAGATGCTGAGTCTCTGGGAAAGCACAGATGCCCAGTGCTGTTGTGCCTGTGGATAGGGTGCATGGGGACAGTGAAGACCAGCAAGAGCTTTCAGGGCTGGCCCCTTCCTTGTGGGAGAAGGAGCCGGACGTTTGCCTTTTCGGAAAGAGGCTCTGCCGAGAACGAGCGCCGTGAGATATGCCGTCTAAGGTTAAGCACAGATGCCCAGTGCTGTTGTGCCTGTGGGTAGGGTGCACGGGGACAGTGAAGACCAGCTGGAGTTTTCAGGGCTGGCCCCTTCCTTGTGGGAGAAGGAGCCGGACGTTTGCCTTTTCGGAAAGAGGCTCTGCCGAGAACGAGCGCCGTGAGATATGCCGTCTGTGGTTAAGCACAGATGCCCAGTGCTGTTGTGCCTGTGGGTAGGTTGCACGGGGCCAGTGAAGACCAGCAAGAGCTTTCAGGGCTGGCCCCTTCCTTGTGGGAGAAGGAGCCAGACGTTTGCCTTTTCGGAAAGAGGCTCTGCCGAGAACGAGCGCCGTGAGATATGCCGTCTGTGGTTAAGCACAGATGCCCAGTGCTATTGTGCCTGTGGGTAGGTGGCACGGGGACAGTGAAGACCAGCAAGAGCTTTCAGGGCTGGCCCCTTCCTTGTGGGAGAAGGAGCCGGACATTTGCCTTTTCGGAAAGAGGCTCTGCCGAGAACGAGCGCCGTGAGATATGCCGTCTGTCGTTAAGCACAGATGCCCAGTGCTGTTGTGCCTGTAGATAGGGTGCACGGGGACAGTGAAGACCAGCAAGAGTTTTCAGGACTGGCCCCTTCCTTGTGGGAGAAGGAGCCGGACGTTTGCCTTTTCGGAAAGAGGCTCTGCCGAGAACGAGCGCCGTGAGATGCTGAGTCTCTGGGAAAGCACAGATGCCCAGTGCTGTTGTGCCTGTGGATAGGGTGCACGGGGCCAGTGAAGACCAGCAAGAGCTTTCAGGGCTGGCCCCTTCCTTGTGGGAGAAGGAGCCAGACGTTTGCCTTTTCGGAAAGTGGCTGTGCCGAGAACGAGCGCCGTAGATATGCCGTCTGTGGTTAAGCACAGATGCCCAGTGCTGTTGTGCCTGTGGATAGGGTGCACGGGGCCAGTGAAGACCAGCAAGAGCTTTCAGGGCTGGCCCCTTCCTTGTGGGAGAAGGAGCCGGACGTTTGCCTTTTCGGAAAGAGGCTCTGCCGAGAACGAGCGCCGTGAGATATGCCGTCTGTGGTTAAGCACAGATGCCCAGTGCTGTTGTGCCTGTGGATAGGGTGCACGGGGCCAGTGAAGACCAGCAAGAGCTTTCAGGGCTGGCCCCTTCCTTGTGGGAGAAGGAGCCGGACGTTTGCCTTTTCGGAAAGGGGCTCTGCCGAGAACGAGCGCCGTGAGATATGCCGTCTGTGGTTAAGCACAGATGCCCAGTGCTGTTGTGCCTGTGGGTAGGTTGCACGGGGCCAGTGAAGACCAGCAAGAGCTTTCAGGGCTGGCCCCTTCCTTGTGGGAGAAGGAGCCGGACGTTTGCCTTTTCGGAAAGAGGCTCTGCTGAGAACGAGCGCAGTGAGATATGCCGTCTGTGGTTAAGCACAGATGCCCAGTGCTGTTGTGCCTGTGGGTAGGGTGCACGGGGACAGTGAAGACCAGCAAGAGCTTTCAGGGCTGGCCCCTTCCTTGTGGGAGAAGGAGCCGGACGTTTGCCTTTTCGGAAAGAGGCTCTGCCGAGAACGAGCGCCGTGAGATATGCCGTCTGTCGTTAAGCACAGATGCCCAGTGCTGTTGTGCCTGTGGATAGGGTGCACGGGGACAGTGAAGACCAGCAAGAGCTTTCAGGGCTGGCCCCTTCCTTGTGGGAGAAGGAGCCGGACGTTTGCCTTTTCGGAAAGAGGCTCTGCCGAGAACGAACGCCGTGAGATGCTGAGTCTCTGGGAAAGCACAGATGCCCAGTGCTGTTGTGCCTGTGGGTAGGGTGCACGGGGACAGTGAAGACCAGCAAGAGCTTTCAGGGCTGGCCCCTTCCTTGTGGGAGAAGGAGCCGGACGTTTGCCTTTTCGGAAAGAGGCTCTGCCAATAACGAGCGCCGTGAGATGCTGAGGCTCTGGGAAAGCACAGATGCCCAGTGCTGTTGTGCCTGTGGATAGGGTGCACGGGGCCAGTGAAGACCAGCAAGAGCTTTCAGGGCTGGCCCCTTCCTTGTGGGAGAAGGAGCCGGACGTTTGCCTTTTCGGAAAGGGGCTCTGCCGAGAACGAGCGCCGTGAGATATGCCGTCTGTGGTTAAGCACAGATGCCCAGTGCTGTTGTGCCTGTGGGTAGGTTGCACGGGGCCAGTGAAGACCAGCAAGAGCTTTCAGGGCTGGCCCCTTCCTTGTGGGAGAAGGAGCCGGACGTTTGCCTTTTCGGAAAGAGGCTCTGCCGAGAACGAGCGCAGTGAGATATGCCGTCTGTGGTTAAGCACAGATGCCCAGTGCTGTTGTGCCTGTGGGTAGGTGGCACGGGGACAGTGAAGACCAGCAAGAGCTTTCAGGGCTGGCCCCTTCCTTGTGGGAGAAGGAGCCGGACGTTTGCCTTTTCGGAAAGAGGCTCTGCCGAGAACGAGCGCCGTGAGATATGCCGTCTGTCGTTAAGCACAGATGCCCAGTGCTGTTGTGCCTGTGGATAGGGTGCACGGGGACAGTGAAGACCAGCAAGAGCTTTCAGGGCTCGCCCCTTCCTTGTGGGAGAAGGAGCCGGACGTTTGCCTTTTCGGAAAGAGGCTCTGCCGAGAACGAACGCCGTGAGATGCTGAGTCTCTGGGAAAGCACAGATGCCCAGTGCTGTTGTGCCTGTGGATAGGGTGCACGGGGACAGTGAAGACCAGCAAGAGCTTTCAGGGCTGGCCCCTTCCTTGTGGGAGAAGGAGCCGGACGTTTGCCTTTTCGGAAAGAGGCTCTGCCGAGAACGAGCGCCGTGAGATATGCCGTCTGTGGTTAAGCACAGATGCCCAGTGCTGTTGTGCCTGTGCATAGGGTGCACGGGGACAGTGAAGACCAGCAAGAGCTTTCAGGGCTGGCCCCTTCCTTGTGGGAGAAGGAGCCGGACGTTTGCCTTTTCGGAAAGAGGCTCTGCCGAGAACGAGCGCCGTGAGATATGCCGTCTGTGGTTAAGCACAGATGCCCAGTGCTGTTGTGCCTGTGGGTAGGGTGCACGGGGCCAGTGAAGACCAGCAAGAGCTTTCAGGGCTGGCCCCTTCCTTGTGGGAGAAGGAGCCAGACGTTTGCCTTTTCGGAAAGAGGCTCTGCCGAGAACGAGCGCCGTGAGATATGCCGTCTGTGGTTAAGCACAGATGCCCAGTGCTATTGTGCCTGTGGATAGGGTGCACGGGGACAGTGAAGACCAGCAAGAGCTTTCAGGGCTGGCCCCTTCCTTGTGGGAGAAGGAGCCGGACGTTTGCCTTTTCGGAAAGAGGCTCTGCCAAGAACGAACGCCGTGAGATGCTGAGTCTCTGGGAAAGCACAGATGCCCAGTGCTGTTGTGCCTGTGGATAGGGTGCATGGGGACAGTGAAGACCAGCAAGAGCTTTCAGGGCTGGCCCCTTCCTTGTGGGAGAAGGAGCCGGACGTTTGCCTTTTCGGAAAGAGGCTCTGCCGAGAACGAGCGCCGTGAGATATGCCGTCTGTGGTTAAGCACAGATGCCCAGTGCTGTTGTGCCTGTGGATAGGGTGCACGGGGCCAGTGAAGACCAGCAAGAGCTTTCAGGGCTGGCCCCTTCCTTGTGGGAGAAGGAGCCGGACGTTTGCCTTTTCGGAAAGAGGCTCTGCCGAGAACGAGCGCCGTGAGATGCTGAGTCTCTGGGAAAGCACAGATGCCCAGTGCTGTTGTGCCTGTGGGTAGGGTGCACGGGGACAGTGAAGACCAGCAAGAGCTTTCAGGGCTGGCCCCTTCCTTGTGGGAGAAGGAGCCGGACGTTTGCCTTTTCAGAAAGAGGCTCTGCCGAGAACGAGCGCCGTGAGATATGCCGTCTGTGGTTAAGCACAGATGCCCAGTGCTGTTGTGCCTGTGGGTAGGGTGCACGGGGACAGTGAAGACCAGCAAGAGCTTTCAGGGCTGGCCCCTTCCTTGTGGGAGAAGGAGCCGGACGTTTGCCTTTTCGGAAAGAGGCTCTGCCGAGAACGAACGCCGTGAGATGCTGAGTCTCTGGGAAAGCACAGATGCCCAGTGCTGTTGTGCCTATGCATAGGGTGCACGGGGCCAGTGAAGACCAGCAAGAGCTTTCAGGGCTGGCCCCTTCCTTGTGGGAGAAGGAGCCGGACGTTTGCCTTTTCGGAAAGAGGCTCTGCCGAGAACGAGCGCCGTGAGATGCTGAGTCTCTGGGAAAGCACAGATGCCCAGTGCTGTTGTGCCTGTGGATAGGGTGCACGGGGCCAGTGAAGACCAGCAAGAGCTTTCAGGGCTGGCCCCTTCCTTGTGGGAGAAGGAGCCGGACGTTTGCCTTTTCGGAAAGAGGCTCTGCCGAGAGCGATCGCAGTGAGATATGCCGTCTGTGGTTAAGCACAGATGCCCAGTGCTGTTGTGCCTGTGGGTAGGGTGCACGGGGACAGTGAAGACCAGCAAGAGCTTTCAGGGCTGGCCCCTTCCTTGTGGGAGAAGGAGCCGGACGTTTGCCTTTTCGGAAAGAGGCTCTGCCGAGAACGAGCGCCGTGAGATATGCCGTCTGTGGTTAAGCACAGATGCCCAGTGCTGTTGTGCCTGTGGGTAGGTGGCACGGGGACAGTGAAGACCAGCAAGAGCTTTCAGGGCTGGCCCCTTCCTTGTGGGAGAAGGAGCCGGACGTTTGCCTTTTCGGAAAGAGGCTCTGCCGAGAACGAGCGCCGTGAGATATGCCGTCTGTGGTTAAGCACAGATGCCCAGTGCTGTTGTGCCTGTGGGTAGGTTGCACGGGGCCAGTGAAGACCAGCAAGAGCTTTCAGGGCTGGCCCCTTCCTTGTGGGAGAAGGAGCCGGACGTTTGCCTTTTCGGAAAGAGGCTCTGCCGAGAACAAGCGCCGTGAGATGCTGAGTCTCTGGGAAAGCACAGATGCCCAGTGCTGTTGTGCCTGTGGATAGGGTGCACGGGGACAGTGAAGACCAGCAAGAGCTTTCAGGGCTGGCCCCTTCCTTGTGGGAGAAGGAGCCGGACGTTTGCCTTTTCGGAAAGAGGCTCTGCCGAGAACGAGCGCCGTGAGATGCTGAGTCTCTGGGAAAGCACAGATGCCCAGTGCTGTTGTGCCTGTGGGTAGGGTGCACGGGGACAGTGAAGACCAGCAAGAGCTTTCAGGGCTGGCCCCTTCCTTGTGGGAGAAGGAGCCGGACGTTTGCCTTTTCAGAAAGAGGCTCTGCCGAGAACGAGCGCCGTGAGATGCTGAGTCTCTGGGAAAGCACAGATGCCCAGTGCTGTTGTGCCTGTGGATAGGGTGCACGGGGCCAGTGAAGACCAGCAAGAGCTTTCAGGGCTGGCCCCTTCCTTGTGGGAGAAGGAGCCAGACGTTTGCCTTTTCGGAAAGAGGCTCTGCCGAGAGCGATCGCAGTGAGATATGCCGTCTGTGGTTAAGCACAGATGCCCAGTGCTGTTGTGCCTGTGGATAGGGTGCACGGGGACAGTGAAGACCAGCAAGAGCTTTCAGGGCTGGCCCCTTCCTTGTGGGAGAAGGAGCCGGACGTTTGCCTTTTCGGAAAGAGGCTCTGCCGAGAACGAGCGCCGTGAGATGCTGAGTCTCTGGGAAAGCACAGATGCCCAGTGCTGTTGTGCCTGTGGGTAGGGTGCACGGGGCCAGTGAAGACCAGCAAGAGCTTTCAGGGCTGGCCCCTTCCTTGTGGGAGAAGGAGACGGATGTTTGCCTTTTCGGAAAGAGGCTCTGCCGAGAACGAGCGCCGTGAGATATGCCGTCTGTGGTTAAGCACAGATGCCCAGTGCTGTTGTGCCTGTGGGTAGGGTGCACGGGGCCAGTGAAGACCAGCAAGAGCTTTCAGGGCTGGCCCCTTCCTTGTGGGAGAAGGAGCCAGACGTTTGCCTTTTCGGAAAGAGGCTCTGCCGAGAACGAGCGCCGTGAGATATGCCGTCTGTGGTTAAGCACAGATGCCCAGTGCTGTTGTGCCTGTGGGTAGGTTGCACGGGGACAGTGAAGACCAGCAAGAGCTTTCAGGGCTGGCCCCTTCCTTGTGGGAGAAGGAGCCGGACGTTTGCCTTTTCGGAAAGAGGCTCTGCCGAGAACAAGCGCCGTGAGATATGCCGTCTGTGGTTAAGCACAGATGCCCAGTGCTGTTGTGCCTGTGGATAGGGTGCACGGGGACAGTGAAGACCAGCAAGAGCTTTCAGGGCTGGCCCCTTCCTTGTGGGAGAAGGAGCCGGACGTTTGCCTTTTCGGAAAGAGGCTCTGCCGAGAACGAGCGCCGTGAGATATGCCGTCTGTGGTTAAGCACAGATGCCCAGTGCTGTTGTGCCTGTGGGTAGGGTGCACGGGGACAGTGAAGACCAGCAAGAGCTTTCAGGGCTGGCCCCTTCCTTGTGGGAGAAGGAGCCGGACGTTTGCCTTTTCGGAAAGAGGCTCTGCCGAGAACGAGCGCCGTGAGATGCTGAGTCTCTGGGAAAGCACAGATGCCCAGTGCTGTTGTGCCTGTGGATAGGGTGCACGGGGCCAGTGAAGACCAGCAAGAGCTTTCAGGGCTGGCCCCTTCCTTGTGGGAGAAGGAGCCGGACGTTTGCCTTTTCGGAAAGAGGCTCTGCCGAGAGCGATCGCAGTGAGATATGCCGTCTGTGGTTAAGCACAGATGCCCAGTGCTGTTGTGCCTGTGGGTAGGGTGCACGGGGACAGTGAAGACCAGCAAGAGCTTTCAGGGCTGGCCCCTTCCTTGTGGGAGAAGGAGCCGGACGTTTGCCTTTTCGGAAAGAGGCTCTGCCGAGAACGAGCGCCGTGAGATATGCCGTCTGTGGTTAAGCACAGATGCCCAGTGCTGTTGTGCCTGTAGATAGGGTGCACGGGGACAGTGAAGACCAGCAAGAGTTTTCAGGACTGGCCCCTTCCTTGTGGGAGAAGGAGCCGGACGTTTGCCTTTTCGGAAAGAGGCTCTGCCGAGAACGAGCGCCGTGAGATATGCCGTCTGTGGTTAAGCACAGATGCCCAGTGCTGTTGTGCCTGTGGGTAGGTTGCACGGGGCCAGTGAAGACCAGCAAGAGCTTTCAGGGCTGGCCCCTTCCTTGTGGGAGAAGGAGCCAGACGTTTGCCTTTTCGGAAAGAGGCTCTGCCGAGAACGAGCGCCGTGAGATATGCCGTCTGTGGTTAAGCACAGATGCCCAGTGCTGTTGTGCCTGTGGGTAGGTGGCACGGGGACAGTGAAGACCAGCAAGAGCTTTCAGGGCTGGCCCCTTCCTTGTGGGAGAAGGAGCCGGACGTTTGCCTTTTCGGAAAGAGGCTCTGCCGAGAACGAGCGCCGTGAGATATGCCGTCTGTGGTTAAGCACAGATGCCCAGTGCTGTTGTGCCTGTGGGTAGGGTGCACGGGGCCAGTGAAGACCAGCAAGAGCTTTCAGGGCTGGCCCCTTCCTTGTGGGAGAAGGAGCCAGACGTTTGCCTTTTCGGAAAGAGGCTCTGCCGAGAACGAGCGCCGTGAGATATGCCGTCTGTGGTTAAGCACAGATGCCCAGTGCTGTTGTGCCTGTGGGTAGGGTGCACGGGGCCAGTGAAGACCAGCAAGAGCTTTCAGGGCTGGCCCCTTCCTTGTGGGAGAAGGAGCCAGACGTTTGCCTTTTCGGAAAGTGGCTGTGCCGAGAACGAGCGCCGTAGATATGCCGTCTGTGGTTAAGCACAGATGCCCAGTGCTGTTGTGCCTGTGGATAGGGTGCACGGGGCCAGTGAAGACCAGCAAGAGCTTTCAGGGCTGGCCCCTTCCTTGTGGGAGAAGGAGCCGGACGTTTGCCTTTTCGGAAAGAGGCTCTGCCGAGAACGAGCGCCGTGAGATATGCCGTCTGTGGTTAAGCACAGATGCCCAGTGCTGTTGTGCCTGTGGATAGGGTGCACGGGGACAGTGAAGACCAGCAAGAGCTTTCAGGGCTGGCCCCTTCCTTGTGGGAGAAGGAGCCGGACGTTTGCCTTTTTGGAAAGAGGCTCTGCCGAGAACGAACGCCGTGAGATGCTGAGTCTCTGGGAAAGCACAGATGCCCAGTGCTGTTGTGCCTGTGGGTAGGGTGCACGGGGACAGTGAAGACCAGCAAGAGCTTTCAGGGCTGGCCCCTTCCTTGTGGGAGAAGGAGCCGGACGTTTGCCTTTTCGGAAAGAGGCTCTGCCAATAACGAGCGCCGTGAGATGCTGAGGCTCTGGGAAAGCACAGATGCCCAGTGCTGTTGTGCCTGTGGATAGGGTGCACGGGGCCAGTGAAGACCAGCAAGAGCTTTCAGGGCTGGCCCCTTCCTTGTGGGAGAAGGAGCCGGACGTTTGCCTTTTCGGAAAGGGGCTCTGCCGAGAACGAGCGCCGTGAGATATGCCGTCTGTGGTTAAGCACAGATGCCCAGTGCTGTTGTGCCTGTGGGTAGGTTGCACGGGGCCAGTGAAGACCAGCAAGAGCTTTCAGGGCTGGCCCCTTCCTTGTGGGAGAAGGAGCCGGACGTTTGCCTTTTCGGAAAGAGGCTCTGCCGAGAACGAGCGCTGTGAGATATGCCGTCTGTGGTTAAGCACAGATGCCCAGTGCTGTTGTGCCTGTGGGTAGGTGGCACGGGGACAGTGAAGACCAGCAAGAGCTTTCAGGGCTGGCCCCTTCCTTGTGGGAGAAGGAGCCGGACGTTTGCCTTTTCGGAAAGAGGCTCTGCCGAGAACGAGCGCCGTGAGATGCTGAGTCTCTGGGGAAAGCACAGATGCCCAGTGCTGTTGTGCCTGTGGGTAGGGTGCACGGGGCCAGTGAAGACCAGCAAGAGCTTTCAGGGCTGGCCCCTTCCTTGTGGGAGAAGGAGCCGGACGTTTGCCTTTTCGGAAAGAGGCTCTGCCGAGAACGAGCGCCGTGAGATATGCCGTCTGTGGTTAAGCACAGATGCCCAGTGCTGTTGTGCCTGTGGGTAGGGTGCACGGGGCCAGTGAAGACCAGCAAGAGCTTTCAGGGCTGGCCCCTTCCTTGTGGGAGAAGGAGCCGGACGTTTGCCTTTTCGGAAAGAGGCTCTGCCGAGAACGAACGCCGTGAGATGCTGAGTCTCTGGGAAAGCACAGATGCCCAGTGCTGTTGTGCCTGTTGGTAGGGTGCACGGGGACAGTGAAGACCAGCAAGAGCTTTCAGGGCTGGCCCCTTCCTTGTGGGAGAAGGAGCCGGACGTTTGCCTTTTCGGAAAGAGGCTCTGCCGAGAACGAGCGCCGTGAGATATGCCGTCTGTCGTTAAGCACAGATGCCCAGTGCTGTTGTGCCTGTGGATAGGGTGCACGGGGACAGTGAAGACCAGCAAGAGCTTTCAGGGCTCGCCCCTTCCTTGTGGGAGAAGGAGCCGGACGTTTGCCTTTTCGGAAAGAGGCTCTGCCGAGAACGAACGCCGTGAGATGCTGAGTCTCTGGGAAAGCACAGATGCCCAGTGCTGTTGTGCCTGTGGATAGGGTGCACGGGGACAGTGAAGACCAGCAAGAGCTTTCAGGGCTGGCCCCTTCCTTGTGGGAGAAGGAGCCGGACGTTTGCCTTTTCGGAAAGAGGCTCTGCCGAGAACGAGCGCCGTGAGATATGCCGTCTGTGGTTAAGCACAGATGCCCAGTGCTGTTGTGCCTGTGGGTAGGGTGCACGGGGACAGTGAAGACCAGCAAGAGCTTTCAGGGCTGGCCCCTTCCTTGTGGGAGAAGGAGCCGGACGTTTGCCTTTTCGGAAAGAGGCTCTGCCGAGAACGAGCGCCGTGAGATATGCCGTCTGTGGTTAAGCACAGATGCCCAGTGCTGTTGTGCCTGTGGGTAGGGTGCACGGGGCCAGTGAAGACCAGCAAGAGCTTTCAGGGCTGGCCCCTTCCTTGTGGGAGAAGGAGCCAGACGTTTGCCTTTTCGGAAAGAGGCTCTGCCGAGAACGAGCGCCGTGAGATATGCCGTCTGTGGTTAAGCACAGATGCCCAGTGCTATTGTGCCTGTGGATAGGGTGCACGGGGACAGTGAAGACCAGCAAGAGCTTTCAGGGCTGGCCCCTTCCTTGTGGGAGAAGGAGCCGGACGTTTGCCTTTTCGGAAAGAGGCTCTGCCAAGAACGAACGCCGTGAGATGCTGAGTCTCTGGGAAAGCACAGATGCCCAGTGCTGTTGTGCCTGTGGATAGGGTGCATGGGGACAGTGAAGACCAGCAAGAGCTTTCAGGGCTGGCCCCTTCCTTGTGGGAGAAGGAGCCGGACGTTTGCCTTTTCGGAAAGAGGCTCTGCCGAGAACGAGCGCCGTGAGATATGCCGTCTGTGGTTAAGCACAGATGCCCAGTGCTGTTGTGCCTGTGGATAGGGTGCACGGGGCCAGTGAAGACCAGCAAGAGCTTTCAGGGCTGGCCCCTTCCTTGTGGGAGAAGGAGCCGGACGTTTGCCTTTTCGGAAAGAGGCTCTGCCGAGAACGAGCGCCGTGAGATGCTGAGTCTCTGGGAAAGCACAGATGCCCAGTGCTGTTGTGCCTGTGGGTAGGGTGCACGGGGACAGTGAAGACCAGCAAGAGCTTTCAGGGCTGGCCCCTTCCTTGTGGGAGAAGGAGCCGGACGTTTGCCTTTTCGGAAAGAGGCTCTGCCGAGAACGAGCGCCGTGAGATATGCCGTCTGTGGTTAAGCACAGATGCCCAGTGCTGTTGTGCCTGTGGGTAGGGTGCACGGGGACAGTGAAGACCAGCAAGAGCTTTCAGGGCTGGCCCCTTCCTTGTGGGAGAAGGAGCCGGACGTTTGCCTTTTCGGAAAGAGGCTCTGCCGAGAACGAACGCCGTGAGATGCTGAGTCTCTGGGAAAGCACAGATGCCCAGTGCTGTTGTGCCTATGCATAGGGTGCACGGGGCCAGTGAAGACCAGCAAGAGCTTTCAGGGCTGGCCCCTTCCTTGTGGGAGAAGGAGCCGGACGTTTGCCTTTTCGGAAAGAGGCTCTGCCGAGAACGAGCGCCGTGAGATGCTGAGTCTCTGGGAAAGCACAGATGCCCAGTGCTGTTGTGCCTGTGGGTAGGGTGCACGGGGCCAGTGAAGACCAGCAAGAGCTTTCAGGGCTGGCCCCTTCCTTGTGGGAGAAGGAGCCGGACGTTTGCCTTTTTGGAAAGAGGCACTGCCGAGAACGAGCGCCATGAGATATGCCGTCTGCGGTTAAGCACAGATGCCCAGTGCTGTTGTGCCTGTGGGTAGGGTGCACGGGGACAGTGAAGACCAGCAAGAGCTTTCAGGGCTGGCCCCTTCCTTGTGGGAGAAGGAGCCGGACGTTTGCCTTTTTGGAAGGAGGCTCTGCCGAGAACGAGCGCCGTGAGATGCTGAGTCTCTGGGAAAGCACAGATGCCCAGTGCTGTTTTGCCTGTGGGTAGGGTGCACGGGGACAGTGAAGACCAGCAAGAGCTTTCAGGGCTGGCCCCTTCCTTGTGGGAGAAGGAGACGGATGTTTGCCTTTTCGGAAAGAGGCTCTGCCGAGAACGAGCGCCGTGAGATATGCCGTCTGTGGTTAAGCACAGATGCCCAGTGCTGTTATGCCTGTGGGTAGGTTGCACGGGGCCAGTGAAGACCAGCAAGAGCTTTCAGGGCTGGCCCCTTCCTTGTGGGAGAAGGAGACGGATGTTTGCCTTTTCGGAAAGAGGCTCTGCCGAGAACGAGCGCCGTGAGATATGCCGTCTGTGGTTAAGCACAGATGCCCAGTGCTGTTGTGCCTGTGGGTAGGTTGCACGGGGACAGTGAAGACCAGCAAGAGCTTTCAGGGCTGGCCCCTTCCTTGTGGGAGAAGGAGCCGGACGTTTGCCTTTTCGGAAAGAGGCTCTGCCGAGAACAAGCGCCGTGAGATATGCCGTCTGTGGTTAAGCACAGATGCCCAGTGCTGTTGTGCCTGTGGGTAGGGTGCACGGGGACAGTGAAGACCAGCAAGAGCTTTCAGGGCTGGCCCCTTCCTTGTGGGAGAAGGAGCCGGACGTTTGCCTTTTCGGAAAGAGGCTCTGCCGAGAACGAGCGCCGTGAGATGCTGAGTCTCTGGGAAAGCACAGATGCCCAGTGCTGTTGTGCCTGTGGATAGGGTGCACGGGGCCAGTGAAGACCAGCAAGAGCTTTCAGGGCTGGCCCCTTCCTTGTGGGAGAAGGAGCCGGACGTTTGCCTTTTCGGAAAGAGGCTCTGCCGAGAGCGATCGCAGTGAGATATGCCGTCTGTGGTTAAGCACAGATGCCCAGTGCTGTTGTGCCTGTGGGTAGGGTGCACGGGGACAGTGAAGACCAGCAAGAGCTTTCAGGGCTGGCCCCTTCCTTGTGGGAGAAGGAGCCGGACGTTTGCCTTTTCGGAAAGAGGCTCTGCCGAGAACGAGCGCCGTGAGATATGCCGTCTGTGGTTAAGCACAGATGCCCAGTGCTGTTGTGCCTGTGGGTAGGTGGCACGGGGACAGTGAAGACCAGCAAGAGCTTTCAGGGCTGGCCCCTTCCTTGTGGGAGAAGGAGCCGGACGTTTGCCTTTTCGGAAAGAGGCTCTGCCGAGAACGAGCGCCGTGAGATATGCCGTCTGTGGTTAAGCACAGATGCCCAGTGCTGTTGTGCCTGTGGGTAGGTTGCACGGGGCCAGTGAAGACCAGCAAGAGCTTTCAGGGCTGGCCCCTTCCTTGTGGGAGAAGGAGCCGGACGTTTGCCTTTTCGGAAAGAGGCTCTGCCGAGAACAAGCGCCGTGAGATGCTGAGTCTCTGGGAAAGCACAGATGCCCAGTGCTGTTGTGCCTGTGGATAGGGTGCACGGGGACAGTGAAGACCAGCAAGAGCTTTCAGGGCTGGCCCCTTCCTTGTGGGAGAAGGAGCCGGACGTTTGCCTTTTCGGAAAGAGGCTCTGCCGAGAACGAGCGCCGTGAGATGCTGAGTCTCTGGGAAAGCACAGATGCCCAGTGCTGTTGTGCCTGTGGGTAGGGTGCACGGGGACAGTGAAGACCAGCAAGAGCTTTCAGGGCTGGCCCCTTCCTTGTGGGAGAAGGAGCCGGACGTTTGCCTTTTCAGAAAGAGGCTCTGCCGAGAACGAGCGCCGTGAGATGCTGAGTCTCTGGGAAAGCACAGATGCCCAGTGCTGTTGTGCCTGTGGATAGGGTGCACGGGGCCAGTGAAGACCAGCAAGAGCTTTCAGGGCTGGCCCCTTCCTTGTGGGAGAAGGAGCCAGACGTTTGCCTTTTCGGAAAGAGGCTCTGCCGAGAGCGATCGCAGTGAGATATGCCGTCTGTGGTTAAGCACAGATGCCCAGTGCTGTTGTGCCTGTGGATAGGGTGCACGGGGCCAGTGAAGACCAGCAAGAGCTTTCAGGGCTGGCCCCTTCCTTGTGGGAGAAGGAGCCGGACGTTTGCCTTTTCGGAAAGAGGCTCTGCCGAGAACGAGCGCCGTGAGATGCTGAGTCTCTGGGAAAGCACAGATGCCCAGTGCTGTTGTGCCTGTGGGTAGGGTGCACGGGGCCAGTGAAGACCAGCAAGAGCTTTCAGGGCTGGCCCCTTCCTTGTGGGAGAAGGAGACGGATGTTTGCCTTTTCGGAAAGAGGCTCTGCCGAGAACGAGCGCCGTGAGATATGCCGTCTGTGGTTAAGCACAGATGCCCAGTGCTGTTGTGCCTGTGGGTAGGGTGCACGGGGCCAGTGAAGACCAGCAAGAGCTTTCAGGGCTGGCCCCTTCCTTGTGGGAGAAGGAGCCAGACGTTTGCCTTTTCGGAAAGAGGATCTGCCGAGAACGAGCGCCGTGAGATGCTGAGTCTCTGGGAAAGCACAGATGCCCAGTGCTGTTGTGCCTGTGGGTAGGGTGCACGGGGACAGTGAAGACCAGCAAGAGCTTTCAGGGCTGGCCCCTTCCTTGTGGGAGAAGGAGCCGGACGTTTGCCTTTTCGGAAAGAGGCTCTGCCGAGAACAAGCGCCGTGAGATATGCCGTCTGTGGTTAAGCACAGATGCCCAGTGCTGTTGTGCCTGTGGATAGGGTGCACGGGGACAGTGAAGACCAGCAAGAGCTTTCAGGGCTGGCCCCTTCCTTGTGGGAGAAGGAGCCGGACGTTTGCCTTTTCGGAAAGAGGCTCTGCCGAGAACGAGCGCCGTGAGATATGCCGTCTGTGGTTAAGCACAGATGCCCAGTGCTGTTGTGCCTGTGGATAGGGTGCACGGGGCCAGTGAAGACCAGCAAGAGCTTTCAGGGCTGGCCCATTCCTTGTGGGAGAAGGAGCCGGACGTTTGCCTTTTCGGAAAGAGGCTCTGCCGAGAACGAGCGCCGTGAGATGCTGAGTCTCTGGGAAAGCACAGATGCCCAGTGCTGTTGTGCCTGTGGATAGGGTGCACGGGGACAGTGAAGACCAGCAAGAGCTTTCAGGGCTGGCCCCTTCCTTGTGGGAGAAGGAGCCGGACGTTTGCCTTTTCGGAAAGAGGCTCTGCCGAGAGCGATCGCAGTGAGATATGCCGTCTGTGGTTAAGCACAGATGCCCAGTGCTGTTGTGCCTGTGGGTAGGGTGCACGGGGACAGTGAAGACCAGCAAGAGCTTTCAGGGCTGGCCCCTTCCTTGTGGGAGAAGGAGCCGGACGTTTGCCTTTTCGGAAAGACGCTCTGCCGAGAACGAGCGCCGTGAGATATGCCGTCTGTGGTTAAGCACAGATGCCCAGTGCTGTTGTGCCTGTAGATAGGGTGCACGGGGACAGTGAAGACCAGCAAGAGTTTTCAGGACTGGCCCCTTCCTTGTGGGAGAAGGAGCCGGACGTTTGCCTTTTCGGAAAGAGGCTCTGCCGAGAACGAGCGCCGTGAGATATGCCGTCTGTGGTTAAGCACAGATGCCCAGTGCTGTTGTGCCTGTGGGTAGGTTGCACGGGGCCAGTGAAGACCAGCAAGAGCTTTCAGGGCTGGCCCCTTCCTTGTGGGAGAAGGAGCCAGACGTTTGCCTTTTCGGAAAGAGGCTCTGCCGAGAACGAGCGCCGTGAGATATGCCGTCTGTGGTTAAGCACAGATGCCCAGTGCTGTTGTGCCTGTGGGTAGGTGGCACGGGGACAGTGAAGACCAGCAAGAGCTTTCAGGGCTGGCCCCTTCCTTGTGGGAGAAGGAGCCGGACGTTTGCCTTTTCGGAAAGAGGCTCTGCCGAGAACGAGCGCCGTGAGATATGCCGTCTGTGGTTAAGCACAGATGCCCAGTGCTGTTGTGCCTGTGGGTAGGTTGCACGGGGCCAGTGAAGACCAGCAAGAGCTTTCAGGGCTGGCCCCTTCCTTGTGGGAGAAGGAGCCGGACGTTTGCCTTTTCGGAAAGAGGCTCTGCCGAGAACAAGCGCCGTGAGATGCTGAGTCTCTGGGAAAGCACAGATGCCCAGTGCTGTTGTGCCTGTGGATAGGGTGCACGGGGACAGTGAAGACCAGCAAGAGCTTTCAGGGCTGGCCCCTTCCTTGTGGGAGAAGGAGCCGGACGTTTGCCTTTTCGGAAAGAGGCTCTGCCGAGAACGAGCGACGTGAAATATGCCGTCAGTGGTTAAGCACAGATGCCCAGTGCTGTTGTGCCTGTGGATAGGGTGCACGGGGACAGTGAAGACCAGCAAGAGCTTTCAGGGCTGGCCCCTTCCTTGTGGGAGAAGGAGCCGGACGTTTGCCTTTTCAGAAAGAGGCTCTGCCGAGAACGAGCGCCGTGAGATGCTGAGTCTCTGGGAAAGCACAGATGCCCAGTGCTGTTGTGCCTGTGGGTAGGGTGCACGGGGACAGTGAAGACCAGCAAGAGCTTTCAGGGCTGGCCCCTTCCTTGTGGGAGAAGGAGCCAGACGTTTGCCTTTTCGGAAAGAGGCTCTGCCGAGAGCGATCGCAGTGAGATATGCCGTCTGTGGTTAAGCACAGATGCCCAGTGCTGTTGTGCCTGTGGATAGGGTGCACGGGGACAGTGAAGACCAGCAAGAGCTTTCAGGGCTGGCCCCTTCCTTGTGGGAGAAGGAGCCGGACGTTTGCCTTTTCGGAAAGAGGCTCTGCCGAGAACGAGCGCCGTGAGATGCTGAGTCTCTGGGAAAGCACAGATGCCCAGTACTGTTGTGCCTGTGGGTAGGGTGCACGGGGACAGTGAAGACCAGCAAGAGCTTTCAGGGCTGGCCCCTTCCTTGTGGGAGAAGGAGCCGGACGTTTGCCTTTTTGGAAAGAGGCACTGCCGAGAACGAGCGCCGTGAGATGCTGAGTCTCTGGGAAAGCACAGATGCCCAGTGCTGTTGTGCCTGTGGGTAGGGTGCACGGGGACAGTGAAGACCAGCAAGAGCTTTCAGGGCTGGCCCCTTCCTTGTGGGAGAAGGAGCCGGACGTTTGCCTTTTCGGAAAGAGGCTCTGCCGAGAACGAACGCCGGGAGATGCTGAGTCTCTGGGAAAGCACAGATGCCCAGTGCTGTTGTGCCTATGCATAGGGTGCACGGGGACAGTGAAGACCAGCAAGAGCTTTCAGGGCTGGCCCCTTCCTTGTGGGAGAAGGAGCCGGACGTTTGCCTTTTCGGAAAGAGGCTCTGCCGAGAACGAGCGCCGTGAGATGCTGAGTCTCTGGGAAAGCACAGATGCCCAGTGCTGTTGTGCCTGTGGGTAGGGTGCACGGGGCCAGTGAAGACCAGCAAGAGCTTTCAGGGCTGGCCCCTTCCTTGTGGGAGAAGGAGCCGGACATTTGCCTTTTTGGAAAGAGGCACTGCCGAGAACGAGCGCCATGAGATATGCCGTCTGTGGTTAAGCACAGATGCCCAGTGCTGTTGTGCCTGTGGGTAGGTTGCACGGGGCCAGTGAAGACCAGCAAGAGCTTTCAGGGCTGGCCCCTTCCCTCTGGGAGAAGGAGCCAGACATTTGCCTTTTCGGAAAGAGGCTCTGCCGAGAACGAGCGCCGTGAGATATGCCGTCTGTGGTTAAGCACAGATGCCCAGTGCTGTTGTGCCTGTGGGTAGGTTGCACGGGGCCAGTGAAGACCAGCAAGAGCTTTCAGGGCTGGCCCCTTCCTTGTGGGAGAAGGAGCCGGACGTTTGCCTTTTCGGAAAGAGGCTCTGCCGAGAACGAGCGCCGTGAGATATGCCGTCTGTGGTTAAGCACAGATGCCCAGTGCTGTTGTGCCTATGCATAGGGTGCACGGGGACAGTGAAGACCAGCAAGAGCTTTCAGGGCTGGCCCCTTCCTTGTGGGAGAAGGAGCCGGACGTTTGCCTTTTCGGAAAGAGGATCTGCCGAGAACGAGCGCCGTGAGATGCTGAGTCTCTGGGAAAGCACAGATGCCCAGTGCTGTTGTGCCTGTGGGTAGGGTGCACGGGGATAGTGAAGACCAGCAAGAGCTTTCAGGGCTGGCCCCTTCCTTGTGGGAGAAGGAGCCGGACTTTTGCCTTTTCGGAAAGAGGCTCTGCCGAGAACGAGTGCCGTGAGATATGCCGTCTGTGGTTAAGCACAGATGCCCAGTGCTGTTGTGCCTGTAGATAGGGTGCACGGGGACAGTGAAGACCAGCAAGAGTTTTCAGGACTGGCCCCTTCCTTGTGGGAGAAGGAGCCGGACGTTTGCCTTTTCGGAAAGAGGCTGTGCCGAGAACGAGCGCCGTGAGATGCTGAGTCTCTGAAAAAGGCACAGATGCCCAGTGCTGTTGTGCCTGTGGGTAGGGTGCACGGGGCCAGTGAAGACCAGCAAGAGCTTTCAGGGCTGGCCCCTTCCTTGTGGGAGAAGGAGCCGGGCGTTTGCCTTTTCGGAAAGAGGCTCTGCCGAGAACGAGCGCCGTGAGATATGCCGTCTGTGGTTAAGCACAGATGCCCAGTGCTGTTGTGCCTGTAGATAGGGTGCACGGGGACAGTGAAGACCAGCAAGAGTTTTCAGGGCTGGCCCCTTCCTTGTGGGAGAAGGAGCCGGACGTTTGCCTTTTCGGAAAGAGGCTCTGCCGAGAACGAACGCCGGGAGATACTGAGTCTCTGGGAAAGCACAGATGCCCAGTGCTGTTGTGCCTGTGGATCGGGTGCACGGGGACAGTGAAGACCAGCAAGAGCTTTCAGGGCTGGCCCCTTCCTTGTGGGAGAAGGAGCCGGACGTTTGCCTTTTTGGAAAGAGGCACTGCCGAGAACGAGCGCCGTGAGATTATGCCGTCTGCGGTTAAGCACAGATGCCCAGTGCTGTTGTGCCTGTGGGTAGGGTGCACGGGGACAGTGAAGACCAGCAAGAGCTTTCAGGGCTGGCCCCTTCCTTGTGGGAGAAGGAGCCGGACGTTTGCCTTTTTGGAAGGAGGCTCTGCCGAGAACGAGCGCCGTGAGATGCTGAGTCTCTGGGAAAGCACAGATGCCCAGTGCTGTTTTGCCTGTGGGTAGGGTGCACGGGGACAGTGAAGACCAGCAAGAGCTTTCAGGGCTGGCCCCTTCCTTGTGGGAGAAGGAGCCGGACGTTTGCCTTTTTGGAAAGAGGCTCTGCCGAGAACGAGCGCCGTGAGATATGCCGTCTGTGGTTAAGCACAGATGCCCATTGCTGTTGTGCCTGTAGATAGGGTGCACGGGGACAGTGAAGACCAGCAAGAGTTTTCAGGGCTGGCCCCTTCCTTGTGGGAGAAGGAGCCGGACGTTTGCCTTTTCGGAAAGAGGCTCTGCCGAGAACGAACGCCGGGAGATGCTGAGTCTCTGGGAAAGCACAGATGCCCAGTGCTGTTGTGCCTGTGGGTAGGGTGCACGGGGCCAGTGAAGACCAGCAAGAGCTTTCAGGGCTGGCCCCTTCCTTGTGGGAGAAGGAGCCGGACGTTTGCCTTTTCGGAAAGAGGCTCTGCCGAGAACGAGCGCCGTGAGATGCTGAGTCTCTGGGAAAGCACAGATGCCCAGTGCTGTTGTGCCTGTGGGTAGGGTGCACGGGGCCAGTGAAGACCAGCAAGAGCTTTCAGGGCTGGCCCCTTCCTTGTGGGAGAAGGAGCCGGACATTTGCCTTTTTGGAAAGAGGCACTGCCGAGAACGAGCGCCATGAGATATGCCGTCTGTGGTTAAGCACAGATGCCCAGTGCTGTTGTGCCTGTGGGTAGGTTGCACGGGGCCAGTGAAGACCAGCAAGAGCTTTCAGGGCTGGCCCCTTCCCTCTGGGAGAAGGAGCCAGACATTTGCCTTTTCGGAAAGAGGCTCTGCCGAGAACGAGCGCCGTGAGATATGCCGTCTGTGGTTAAGCACAGATGCCCAGTGCTGTTGTGCCTGTGGGTAGGTTGCACGGGGCCAGTGAAGACCAGCAAGAGCTTTCAGGGCTGGCCCCTTCCTTGTGGGAGAAGGAGCCGGACGTTTGCCTTTTCGGAAAGAGGCTCTGCCGAGAACGAGCGCCGTGAGATATGCCGTCTGTGGTTAAGCACAGATGCCCAGTGCTGTTGTGCCTATGCATAGGGTGCACGGGGCCAGTGAAGACCAGCAAGAGCTTTCAGGGCTGGCCCCTTCCTTGTGGGAGAAGGAGCCGGACGTTTGCCTTTTCGGAAAGAGGATCTGCCGAGAACGAGCGCCGTGAGATGCTGAGTCTCTGGGAAAGCACAGATGCCCAGTGCTGTTGTGCCTGTGGGTAGGGTGCACGGGGATAGTGAAGACCAGCAAGAGCTTTCAGGGCTGGCCCCTTCCTTGTGGGAGAAGGAGCCGGACTTTTGCCTTTTCGGAAAGAGGCTCTGCCGAGAACGAGTGCCGTGAGATATGCCGTCTGTGGTTAAGCACAGATGCCCAGTGCTGTTGTGCCTGTAGATAGGGTGCACGGGGACAGTGAAGACCAGCAAGAGTTTTCAGGACTGGCCCCTTCCTTGTGGGAGAAGGAGCCGGACGTTTGCCTTTTCGGAAAGAGGCTGTGCCGAGAACGAGCGCCGTGAGATGCTGAGTCTCTGAAAAAGGCACAGATGCCCAGTGCTGTTGTGCCTGTGGGTAGGGTGCACGGGGCCAGTGAAGACCAGCAAGAGCTTTCAGGGCTGGCCCCTTCCTTGTGGGAGAAGGAGCCGGGCGTTTGCCTTTTCGGAAAGAGGCTCTGCCGAGAACGAGCGCCGTGAGATATGCCGTCTGTGGTTAAGCACAGATGCCCAGTGCTGTTGTGCCTGTGGGTAGGGTGCACGGGGACAGTGAAGACCAGCAAGAGTTTTCAGGGCTGGCCCCTTCCTTGTGGGAGAAGGAGCCGGACGTTTGCCTTTTCGGAAAGAGGCTCTGCCGAGAACGAACGCCGGGAGATACTGAGTCTCTGGGAAAGCACAGATGCCCAGTGCTGTTGTGCCTGTGGATCGGGTGCACGGGGACAGTGAAGACCAGCAAGAGCTTTCAGGGCTGGCCCCTTCCTTGTGGGAGAAGGAGCCGGACGTTTGCCTTTTTGGAAAGAGGCACTGCCGAGAACGAGCGCCGTGAGATTATGCCGTCTGCGGTTAAGCACAGATGCCCAGTGCTGTTGTGCCTGTGGGTAGGGTGCACGGGGCCAGTGAAGACCAGCAAGAGCTTTCAGGGCTGGCCCCTTCCTTGTGGGAGAAGGAGCCGGACGTTTGCCTTTTTGGAAGGAGGCTCTGCCGAGAACGAGCGCCGTGAGATGCTGAGTCTCTGGGAAAGCACAGATGCCCAGTGCTGTTTTGCCTGTGGGTAGGGTGCACGGGGACAGTGAAGACCAGCAAGAGCTTTCAGGGCTGGCCCCTTCCTTGTGGGAGAAGGAGCCGGACGTTTGCCTTTTTGGAAAGAGGCTCTGCCGAGAACGAGCGCCGTGAGATATGCCGTCTGTGGTTAAGCACAGATGCCCATTGCTGTTGTGCCTGTAGATAGGGTGCACGGGGACAGTGAAGACCAGCAAGAGCTTTCAGGGCTGGCCCCTTCCTTGTGGGAGAAGGAGCCGGACGTTTGCCTTTTCGGAAAGAGGCTCTGCCGAGAACGAACGCCGGGAGATGCTGAGTCTCTGGGAAAGCACAGATGCCCAGTGCTGTTGTGCCTGTGGGTAGGGTGCACGGGGCCAGTGAAGACCAGCAAGAGCTTTCAGGGCTGGCCCCTTCCTTGTGGGAGAAGGAGCCGGACGTTTGCCTTTTCGGAAAGAGGCTCTGCCGAGAACGAGCGCCGTGAGATATGCCGTCTGTGGTTAAGCACAGATGCCCAGTGCTGTTGTGCCTGTGGATAGGGTGCACGGGGCCAGTGAAGACCAGCAAGAGCTTTCAGGGCTGGCCCCTTCCTTGTGGGAGAAGGAGCCGGACGTTTGCCTTTTCGGAAAGAGGCTCTGCCGAGAACGAGCGCCGTGAGATGCTGAGTCTCTGGGGAAAGCACAGATGCCCAGTGCTGTTGTGCCTGTGGATAGGGTGCACGGGGACAGTGAAGACCAGCAAGAGCTTTCAGGGCTGGCCCCTTCCTTGTGGGAGAAGGAGCCGGACGTTTGCCTTTTCGGAAAGAGGCTCTGCCGAGAACGAGCGCCGTGAGATATGCCGTCTGTGGTTAAGCACAGATGCCCAGTGCTGTTGTGCCTGTGGGTAGGGTGCACGGGGCCAGTGAAGACCAGCAAGAGCTTTCAGGGCTGGCCCCTTCCTTGTGGGAGAAGGAGCCGGACGTTTGCCTTTTCGGAAAGAGGCTCTGCCGAGAACGAACGCCGTGAGATGCTGAGTCTCTGGGAAAGCACAGATGCCCAGTGCTGTTGTGCCTGTTGGTAGGGTGCACGGGGCCAGTGAAGACCAGCAAGAGCTTTCAGGGCTGGCCCCTTCCTTGTGGGAGAAGGAGCCGGACGTTTGCCTTTTCGGAAAGAGGCTCTGCCGAGAACGAGCGCCGTGAGATGCTGAGTCTCTGGGAAAGCACAGATGCCCAGTGCTGTTGTGCCTGTGGGTAGGGTGCACGGGGACAGTGAAGACCAGCAAGAGCTTTCAGGGCTGGCCCCTTCCTTGTGGGAGAAGGAGCCGGACGTTTGCCTTTTCGGAAAGAGGCTCTGCCGATAGCACACGCAGTGAGATATGCCGTCTGTGGTTAAGCACAGATGCCCAGTGCTCTTGTGCCTGTGGATAGGGTGCACGGGGCCAGTGAAGACCAGCAAGAGCTTTCAGGGCTGGCCCCTTCCTTGTGGGAGAAGGAGCCGGACGTTTGCCTTTTCGGAAAGAGGCTCTGCCGAGAACGAGCGCCGTGAGATGCTGAGTCTCTGGGAAAGCACAGATGCCCAGTGCTGTTGTGCCTGTGGGTAAGGTGCACGGGGACAGTGAAGACGAGCAAGAGCTTTCAGGGCTGGCCCCTTCCTTGTGGGAGAAGGAGCCGGACGTTTGCCTTTTCGGAAAGAGGCTCTGCCGAGAACGAACGCCGTGAGATATGCCGTCTGTGGTTAAGCACAGATGCCCAGTGCTGTTGTGCCTGTGGATAGGGTGCACGGGGACAGTGAAGACCAGCAAGAGCTTTCAGGGCTGGCCCCTTCCTTGTGGGAGAAGGAGCCGGACGTTTGCCTTTTCGGAAAGAGGCTCTGCCGATAACGAGCGCCGTGAGGTGCTGAGTCTCTGGGAAAGCACAGATGCCCAGTGCTGTTGTGCCTGTGGATAGGGTGCACGGGGCCAGTGAAGACCAGCAAGAGCTTTCCGAGCTGGCCCCTTCCTTGTGGGAGAAGGAGCCGGACGTTTGCCTTTTCGGAAAGAGGCTCTGCCGATAACGAGCGCCGTGAGATATGCCGTCTGTTTAAGCACAGATGCCCAGTGCTGTTGTGCCTGTGGATAGGGTGCACGGGGACAGTGAAGACCAGCAAGAGCTTTCAGGGCTGGCCCCTTCCTTGTGGGAGAAGGAGCCGGACGTTTGCCTTTTCGGAAAGAGGCTCTGCCGAGAACGAGCGCCGTGAGATATGCCGTCTGTGGTTAAGCACAGATGCCCAGTGCTGTTGTGCCTGTGGGTAGGGTGCACGGGGACAGTGAAGACCAGCAAGAGCTTTCAGGGCTGGCCCCTTCCTTGTGGGAGAAGGAGCCGGACGTTTGCCTTTTCGGAAAGAGGCTCTGCCGAGAACGAGCGCCGTGAGATGCTGAGTCTCTGAAAAAGGCACAGATGCCCAGTGCTGTTGTGCCTGTGGATAGGGTGCACGGGGACAGTGAAGACCAGCAAGAGCTTTCAGGGCTGGCCCCTTCCTTGTGGGAGAAGGAGCCGGACGTTTGCCTTTTCGGAAAGAGGCTCTGCCGAGAACGAGCGCCGTGAGATATGCCGTCTGTGGTTAAGCACAGATGCCCAGTGCTGTTGTGCCTGTGGGTAGGGTGCACGGGGACAGTGAAGACCAGCAAGAGCTTTCAGGGCTGGCCCCTTCCTTGTGGGAGAAGGAGCCGGACGTTTGCCTTTTCGGAAAGAGGCTCTGCCGAGAACGAACGCCGTGAGATGCTGAGTCTCTGGGAAAGCACAGATGCCCAGTGCTGTTGTGCCTATGCATAGGGTGCACGGGGCCAGTGAAGACCAGCAAGAGCTTTCAGGGCTGGCCCCTTCCTTGTGGGAGAAGGAGCCGGACGTTTGCCTTTTCGGAAAGAGGCTCTGCCGAGAACGAGCGCCGTGAGATATGCCGTCTGTGGTTAAGCACAGATGCCCAGTGCTGTTGTGCCTGTGGGTAGGGTGCACGGGGACAGTGAAGACCAGCAAGAGCTTTCAGGGCTGGCCCCTTCCTTGTGGGAGAAGGAGCCGGACGTTTGCCTTTTCGGAAAGAGGCTCTGCCGAGAACGAGCGCCGTGAGATATGCCGTCTGTGGTTAAGCACAGATGCCCAGTGCTGTTGTGCCTGTGGGTAGGGTGCACGGGGCCAGTGAAGACCAGCAAGAGCTTTCAGGGCTGGCCCCTTCCTTGTGGGAGAAGGAGCCGGACGTTTGCCTTTTCGGAAAGAGGCTCTGCCGATAACGAGCGCCGTGAGATATGCCGTCTGTGGTTAAGCACAGATGCCCAGTGCTGTTGTGCCTATGCATAGGGTGCACGGGGACAGTGAAGACCAGCAAGAGCTTTCAGGGCTGGCCCCTTCCTTGTGGGAGAAGGAGCCGGACGTTTGCCTTTTCGGAAAGAGGATCTGCCGAGAACGAACGCCGTGAGATGCTGAGGCTCTGGGAAAGCACAGATGCCCAGTGCTGTTGTGCCTGTGGATAGGGTGCACGGGGACAGTGAAGACCAGCAAGAGCTTTCAGGGCTGGCCCCTTCCTTGTGGGAGAAGGAGCCGGACGTTTGCCTTTTCAGAAAGAGGCTCTGCCGAGAACGAGCGCCGTGAGATATGCCGTCTGTGGTTAAGCACAGATGCCCAGTGCTGTTGTGCCTGTGGATAGGGTGCACGGGGACAGTGAAGACCAGCAAGAGCTTTCAGGGCTGGCCCCTTCCTTGTGGGAGAAGGAGCCGGACGTTTGCCTTTTCGGAAAGAGGCTCTGCCGAGAACGAGCGCCGTGAGATGCTGAGTCTCTGGGAAAGCACAGATGCCCAGTGCTGTTGTGCCTGTGGGTAGGTTGCACGGGGCCAGTGAAGACCAGCAAGAGCTTTCAGGGCTGGCCCCTTCCTTGTGGGAGAAGGAGCCGGACGTTTGCCTTTTTGGAAAGAGGCTCTGCCGAGAACGAGCGCCATGAGATTATGCCGTCTGCGGTTAAGCACAGATGCCCAGTGCTGTTGTGCCTGTGGGTAGGGTGCACGGGGACAGTGAAGACCAGCAAGAGCTTTCAGGGCTGGCCCCTTCCTTGTGGGAGAAGGAGCCGGACGTTTGCCTTTTTGGAAGGAGGCTCTGCCGAGAACGAGCGCCGTGAGATGCTGAGTCTCTGGGAAAGCACAGATGCCCAGTGCTGTTTTGCCTGTGGGTAGGGTGCACGGGGACAGTGAAGACCAGCAAGAGCTTTCAGGGCTGGCCCCTTCCTTGTGGGAGAAGGAGCCGGGCGTTTGCCTTTTCGGAAAGAGGCTCTGCCGAGAACGAGCGCCGTGAGATATGCCGTCTGTGGTTAAGCACAGATGCCCATTGCTGTTGTGCCTGTAGATAGAGTGCACGGGGACAGTGAAGACCAGCAAGAGTTTTCAGGGCTGGCCCCTTCCTTGTGGGAGAAGGAGCCGGACGTTTGCCTTTTCGGAAAGAGGCTCTGCCGAGAACGAACGCCGGGAGATGCTGAGTCTCTGGGAAAGCACAGATGCCCAGTGCTGTTGTGCCTGTGGATAGGGTGCACGGGGCCAGTGAAGACCAGCAAGAGCTTTCAGGGCTGGCCCCTTCCTTGTGGGAGAAGGAGCCGGACGTTTGCCTTTTCGGAAAGAGGCTCTGCCGAGAACAAGCGCCGTGAGATATGCCGTCTGTGGTTAAGCACAGATGCCCAGTGCTGTTGTGCCTGTGGGTAGGGTGCACGGGGCCAGTGAAGACCAGCAAGAGCTTTCAGGGCTGGCCCCTTCCTTGTGGGAGAAGGAGCCGGACGTTTGCCTTTTCGGAAAGAGGCTCTGCCGAGAACGAGCGCCGTGAGATGCTGAGTCTCTGGGGAAAGCACAGATGCCCAGTGCTGTTGTGCCTGTGGGTAGGGTGCACGGGGACAGTGAAGACCAGCAAGAGCTTTCAGGGCTGGCCCCTTCCTTGTGGGAGAAGGAGCCGGACGTTTGCCTTTTCGGAAAGAGGCTCTGCCGAGAACGAGCGCCGTGAGATATGCCGTCTGTGGTTAAGCACAGATGCCCAGTGCTGTTGTGCCTGTGGGTAGGGTGCACGGGGACAGTGAAGACCAGCAAGAGCTTTCAGGGCTGGCCCCTTCCTTGTGGGAGAAGGAGCCGGACGTTTGCCTTTTCGGAAAGAGGCTCTGCCGAGAACGAGCGCCGTGAGATGCTGAGTCTCTGGGAAAGCACAGATGCCCAGTGCTGTTGTGCCTGTTGGTAGGGTGCACGGGGACAGTGAAGACCAGCAAGAGCTTTCAGGGCTGGCCCCTTCCTTGTGGGAGAAGGAGCCGGACGTTTGCCTTTTCGGAAAGAGGCTCTGCCATGAACGAGCGCCGTGAGATGCTGAGTCTCTGGGAAAGCACAGATGCCCAGTGCTGTTGTGCCTGTGGGTAGGGTGCACGGGGACAGTGAAGACCAGCAAGAGCTTTCAGGGCTGGCCCCTTCCTTGTGGGAGAAGGAGCCGGACGTTTGCCTTTTCGGAAAGAGGCTCTGCCGATAGCACACGCAGTGAGATATGCCGTCTGTGGTTAAGCACAGATGCCCAGTGCTCTTGTGCCTGTGGATAGGGTGCACGGGGCCAGTGAAGACCAGCAAGAGCTTTCAGGGCTGGCCCCTTCCTTGTGGGAGAAGGAGCCGGACGTTTGCCTTTTCGGAAAGAGGCTCTGCCGAGAACGAGCGCCGTGAGATGCTGAGTCTCTGGGAAAGCACAGATGCCCAGTGCTGTTGTGCCTGTGGGTAAGGTGCACGGGGACAGTGAAGACGAGCAAGAGCTTTCAGGGCTGGCCCCTTCCTTGTGGGAGAAGGAGCCGGACGTTTGCCTTTTCGGAAAGAGGCTCTGCCGAGAACGAACGCCGTGAGATATGCCGTCTGTGGTTAAGCACAGATGCCCAGTGCTGTTGTGCCTGTGGGTAGGGTGCACGGGGACAGTGAAGACCAGCAAGAGCTTTCAGGGCTGGCCCCTTCCTTGTGGGAGAAGGAGCCGGACGTTTGCCTTTTCGGAAAGAGGCTCTGCCGAGAACGAGCGCCGTGAGGTGCTGAGTCTCTGGGAAAGCACAGATGCCCAGTGCTGTTGTGCCTGTGGATAGGGTGCACGGGGACAGTGAAGACCAGCAAGAGCTTTCAGGGCTGGCCCCTTCCTTGTGGGAGAAGGAGCCAGACGTTTGCCTTTTCGGAAAGAGGCTCTGCCGAGAACGAGCGCCGTGAGATATGCCGTCTGTGGTTAAGCACAGATGCCCAGTGCTGTTGTGCCTGTGGGTAGGGTGCACGGGGACAGTGAAGACCAGCAAGAGCTTTCAGGGCTGGCCCCTTCCTTGTGGGAGAAGGAGCCAGACGTTTGCCTTTTCGGAAAGAGGCTCTGCCGAGAACGAGCGCCGTGAGATATGCCGTCTGTGGTTAAGCACAGATGCCCAGTGCTGTTGTGCCTGTGGGTAGGGTGCACGGGGCCAGTGAAGACCAGCAAGAGCTTTCAGGGCTGGCCCCTTCCTTGTGGGAGAAGGAGCCGGACGTTTGCCTTTTCGGAAAGAGGCTCTGCCGAGAACGAGCGCCGTGAGATGCTGAGTCTCTGGGAAAGCACAGATGCCCAGTGCTGTTGTGCCTGTGGATAGGGTGCACGGGGACAGTGAAGACCAGCAAGAGCTTTCAGGGCTGGCCCCTTCCTTGTGGGAGAAGGAGCCGGACGTTTGCCTTTTCGGAAAGAGGCTCTGCCGAGAACGAGTGCCATGAGATATGCCGTCTGCGGTTAAGCACAGATGCCCAGTGCTGTTGTGCCTGTGGGTAGGGTGCACGGGGACAGTGAAGACCAGCAAGAGCTTTCAGGGCTGGCCCCTTCCTTGTGGGAGAAGGAGCCGGACGTTTGCCTTTTTGGAAGGAGGCTCTGCCGAGAACGAGCGCCGTGAGATGCTGAGTCTCTGGGAAAGCACAGATGCCCAGTGCTGTTTTGCCTGTGGGTAGGGTGCACGGGGCCAGTGAAGACCAGCAAGAGCTTTCAGGGCTGGCCCCTTCCTTGTGGGAGAAGGAGCCGGACGTTTGCCTTTTCGGAAAGAGGCTCTGCCGAGAACAAGCGCCGTGAGATATGCCGTCTGTGGTTAAGCACAGATGCCCAGTGCTGTTGTGCCTGTAGATAGGGTGCACGGGGACAGTGAAGACCAGCAAGAGTTTTCAGGGCTGGCCCCTTCCTTGTGGGAGAAGGAGCCGGACGTTTGCCTTTTCGGAAAGAGGCTCTTGCGAGAACGAGCGCCGTGAGATATGCCGTCTGTGGTTAAGCACAGATGCCCAGTGCTGTTGTGCCTGTAGATAGGGTGCACGGGGACAGTGAAGACCAGCAAGAGCTTTCAGGACTGGCCCCTTCCTTGTGGGAGAAGGAGCCGGACGTTTGCCTTTTCGGAAAGAGGCTCTGCCGAGAACGAGCGCCGTGAGATGCTGAGTCTCTGGGAAAGCACAGATGCCCAGTGCTGTTGTGCCTGTGGGTAGGGTGCACGGGGACAGTGAAGACCAGCAAGAGCTTTCAGGGCTGGCCCCTTCCTTGTGGGAGAAGGAGCCGGACGTTTGCCTTTTCGGAAAGAGGCTCTGCCGAGAACGAGCGCCGTGAGATATGCCGTCTGTGGTTAAGCACAGATGCCCAGTGCTGTTGTGCCTGTAGATAGGGTGCACGGGGACAGTGAAGACCAGCTGGAGTTTTCAGGGCTGGCCCCTTCCTTGTGGGAGAAGGAGCCGGACATTTGCCTTTTCGGAAAGAGGCTCTGCCGATAACGAGCGCCGTGAGATGCTGAGTCTCTGGGAAAGCACAGATGCCCAGTGCTGTTGTGCCTGTGGGTAGGGTGCACGGGGACAGTGAAGACCAGCAAGAGCTTTCAGGGCTGGCCCCTTCCTTGTGGGAGAAGGAGCCAGACGTTTGCCTTTTCGGAAAGAGGCTCTGCCGAGAACGAGCGCCGTGAGATGCTGAGCCTCTGAAAAAGGCACAGATGCCCAGTGCTGTTGTGCCTGTGGATAGGGTGCACGGGGACAGTGAAGACCAGCAAGAGCTTTCAGGGCTGGCCCCTTCCTTGTGGGAGAAGGAGCCGGACGTTTGCCTTTTCGGAAAGAGGCTCTGCCGAGAACGAGCGCCGTGAGATATGACGTCTGTGGTTAAGCACAGATGCCCAGTGCTGTTGTGCCTGTGGGTAGGGTGCACGGGGACAGTGAAGACCAGCTGGAGTTTTCAGGGCTGGCCCCTTCCTTGTGGGAGAAGGAGCCGGACGTTTGCGTTTTCGGAAAGAGGCTCTGCCGAGAACGAGCGCCGTGAGATATGCCGTCTGTGGTTAAGCACAGATGCCCAGTGCTGTTGTGCCTGTGGGTAGGTTGCACGGGGCCAGTGAAGACCAGCAAGAGCTTTCAGGGCTGGCCCCTTCCTTGTGGGAGAAGGAGCCAGACGTTTGCCTTTTCGGAAAGAGGCTCTGCCGAGAACGAGCGCCGTGAGATATGCCGTCTGTGGTTAAGCACAGATGCCCAGTGCTGTTGTGCCTGTGGGTAGGGTGCACGGGGCCAGTGAAGACCAGCAAGAGCTTTCAGGGCTGGCCCCTTCCTTGTGGGAGAAGGAGCCGGACGTTTGCCTTTTCGGAAAGAGGCTCTGCCGAGAACGAGCGCCGTGAGATATGCCGTCTGTGGTTAAGCACAGATGCCCAGTGCTCTTGTGCCTGTGGATAGGGTGCACGGGGCCAGTGAAGACCAGCAAGAGCTTTCAGGGCTGGCCCCTTCCTTGTGGGAGAAGGAGCCGGACGTTTGCCTTTTCGGAAAGAGGCTCTGCCGAGAACGAACGCCGTGAGATGCTGAGTCTCTGGGAAAGCACAGATGCCCAGTGCTGTTGTGCCTGTGGATAGGGTGCACGGGGCCAGTGAAGACCAGCAATAGCTTTCAGGGCTGGCCCCTTCCTTGTGGGAGAAGGAGCCGGACGTTTGCCTTTTCGGAAAGAGGCTCAGCCGAGAACGAGCGCCGTGAGATATGCCGTCTGTGGTTAAGCACAGATGCCCAGTGCTGTTGTGCCTGTGGGTAGGGTGCACGGGGACAGTGAAGACCAGCAAGAGCTTTCAGGGCTGGCCCCTTCCTTGTGGGAGAAGGAGCCGGACGTTTGCCTTTTCGGAAAGAGGCTCTGCCGAGAACGAGCGCCGTGAGATGCTGAGTCTCTGGGAAAGCACAGATGCCCAGTGCTGTTGTGCCTGTGGGTAGGGTGCACGGGGACAGTGAAGACCAGCAAGAGCTTTCAGGGCTGGCCCCTTCCTTGTGGGAGAAGGAGCCGGACGTTTGCCTTTTCGGAAAGAGGCTCTGCCGAGAACGAGCGCCGTGAGATGCTGAGTCTCTGGGAAAGCACAGATGCCCAGTGCTGTTGTGCCTGTGGGTAGGGTGCAGGGGACAGTGAAGACCAGCAAGAGCTTTCAGGGCTGGCCCCTTCCTTGTGGGAGAAGGAGCCGGACGTTTGCCTTTTTGGAAAGAGGCTCTGCCGAGAACGAGCGCCATGAGATATGCCGTCTGCGGTTAAGCACAGATGCCCAGTGCTGTTGTGCCTGTGGGTAGGGTGCACGGGGACAGTGAAGACCAGCAAGAGCTTTCAGGGCTGGCCCCTTCCTTGTGGGAGAAGGAGCCGGACGTTTGCCTTTTCGGAAAGAGGCTCTGCCGAGAACGAGCGCCGTGAGATGCTGAGTCTCTGGGAAAGCACAGATGCCCAGTGCTGTTGTGCCTGTAGATAGGGTGCACGGGGACAGTGAAGACCAGCAAGAGTTTTCAGGGCTGGCCCCTTCCTTGTGGGAGAAGGAGCCGGACGTTTGCCTTTTCGGAAAGAGGCTCTGCCGAGAACGAGCGCCGTGAGATGCTGAGTCTCTGGGAAAGCACAGATGCCCAGTGCTGTTGTGCCTGTGGGTAGGGTGCACGGGGACAGTGAAGACCAGCAAGAGCTTTCAGGGCTGGCCCCTTCCTTGTGGGAGAAGGAGCCGGACGTTTGCCTTTTCGGAAAGAGGCTCTGCCGAGAACGAGCGCCGTGAGATGCTGAGTCTCTGGGAAAGCACAGATGCCCAGTGCTGTTGTGCTTGTGGGTAGGTTGCACGGGGACAGTGAAGACCAGCAAGAGCTTTCAGGGCTGGCCCCTTCCTTGTGGGAGAAGGAGCCGGACGTTTGCCTTTTCGGAAAGAGGCTCTGCCGAGAACGAACGCCGTGAGATATGCCGTCTGTGGTTAAGCACAGATGCCCAGTGCTGTTGTGCCTGTGGATAGGGTGCACGGGGACAGTGAAGACCAGCAAGAGCTTTCAGGGCTGGCCCCTTCCTTGTGGGAGAAGGAGCCGGACGTTTGCCTTTTTGGAAAGAGGCTCTGCCGAGAACGAGCGCCGTGAGATATGCCGTCTGTGGTTAAGCACAGATGCCCAGTGCTGTTGTGCCTGTGGATAGGGTGCACGGGGCCAGTGAAGACCAGCAAGAGTTTTCAGGACTGGCCCCTTCCTTGTGGGAGAAGGAGCCGGACGTTTGCCTTTTCGGAAAGAGGCTCTGCCGAGAACGAGCGCCGTGAGATATGCCGTCTGTGGTTAAGCACAGATGCCCAGTGCTCTTGTGCCTGTAGATAGGGTGCACGGGGCCAGTGAAGACCAGCAAGAGCTTTCAGGGCTGGCCCCTTCCTTGTGGGAGAAGGAGCCGGACGTTTGCCTTTTCGGAAAGAGGCTCTGCCGAGAACGAGTGCCGTGAGATGCTGAGTCTCTGGGAAAGCACAGATGCCCAGTGCTGTTGTGCCTGTGGGTAGGGTGCACGGGGACAGTGAAGACCAGCAAGAGCTTTCAGGGCTGGCCCCTTCCTTGTGGGAGAAGGAGCCGGACGTTTGCCTTTTCGGAAAGAGGCTCTGCCGAGAACGAGCGCCATGAGATATGCCGTCTGCGGTTAAGCACAGATGCCCAGTGCTGTTGTGCCTGTGGGTAGGGTGCACGGGGCCAGTGAAGACCAGCAAGAGCTTTCAGGGCTGGCCCCTTCCTTGTGGGAGAAGGAGCCGGACGTTTGCCTTTTTGGAAGGAGGCTCTGCCGAGAACGAGCGCCGTGAGATGCTGAGTCTCTGGGAAAGCACAGATGCCCAGTGCTGTTGTGCCTGTGGGTAGGGTGCACGGGGCCAGTGAAGACCAGCAAGAGCTTTCAGGGCTGGCCCCTTCCTTGTGGGAGAAGGAGCCGGACGTTTGCCTTTTCGGAAAGAGGCTCTGCCGAGAACGAGCGCCGTGAGATATGCCGTCTGTGGTTAAGCACAGATGCCCAGTGCTGTTGTGCCTGTAGATAGGGTGCACGGGGACAGTGAAGACCAGCAAGAGTTTTCAGGGCTGGCCCCTTCCTTGTGGGAGAAGGAGCCGGACATTTGCCTTTTCGGAAAGAGGCTCTGCCGATAACGAGCGCCGTGAGATGCTGAGTCTCTGGGAAAGCACAGATGCCCAGTGCTGTTGTGCCTGTGGGTAGGGTGCACGGGGACAGTGAAGACCAGCAAGAGCTTTCAGGGCTGGCCCCTTCCTTGTGGGAGAAGGAGCCGGACGTTTGCCTTTTCGGAAAGAGGCTCTGCCGAGAACGAGCGCCGTGAGATGCTGAGTCTCTGGGAAAGCACAGATGCCCAGTGCTGTTGTGCCTGTGGGTAGGGTGCACGGGGACAGTGAAGACCAGCAAGAGCTTTCAGGGCTGGCCCCTTCCTTGTGGGAGAAGGAGCCGGACGTTTGCCTTTTCGGAAAGAGGCTCTGCCGAGAACGAGCGCCGTGAGATATGCCGTCTGTGGTTAAGCACAGATGCCCAGTGCTGTTTTGCCTGTGGGTAGGGTGCACGGGGACAGTGAAGACCAGCAAGACCTTTCAGGGCTGGCCCCTTCCTTGTGGGAGAAGGAGCCGGACGTTTGCCTTTTTGGAAAGAGGCTCTGCCGAGAACGAGCGCCGTGAGATATGCCGTCTGTGGTTAAGCACAGATGCCCAGTGCTGTTGTGCCTGTGGGTAGGTTGCACGGGGACAGTGAAGACCAGCAAGAGTTTTCAGGACTGGCCCCTTCCTTGTGGGAGAAGGAGCCGGACGTTTGCCTTTTCGGAAAGAGGCTCTGCCGATAACGAGCGCCGTGAGATGCTGAGTCTCTGGGAAAGCACAGATGCCCAGTGCTGTTGTGCCTGTGGATAGGGTGCACGGGGCCAGTGAAGACCAGCAAGAGCTTTCAGGGCTGGCCCCTTCCTTGTGGGAGAAGGAGCCAGACGTTTGCCTTTTCGGAAAGAGGCTCTGCCGAGAACGAGCGCCGTGAGATATGCCGTCTGTGGTTAAGCACAGATGCCCAGTGCTGTTGTGCCTGTGGGTAGGTTGCACGGGGACAGTGAAGACCAGCAAGAGCTTTCAGGGCTGGCCCCTTCCTTGTGGGAGAAGGAGCCAGACGTTTGCCTTTTCGGAAAGAGGCTCTGCCGAGAACGAGCGCCGTGAGATGCTGAGCCTCTGAAAAAGGCACAGATGCCCAGTGCTGTTGTGCCTGTGGATAGGGTGCACGGGGACAGTGAAGACCAGCAAGAGCTTTCAGGGCTGGCCCCTTCCTTGTGGGAGAAGGAGCCAGACGTTTGCCTTTTCGGAAAGAGGCTCTGCCGAGAACGAGCGCCGTGAGATATGCCGTCTGTGGTTAAGCACAGATGCCCAGTGCTGTTGTGCCTGTGGATAGGGTGCACGGGGCCAGTGAAGAACAGCAAGAGCTTTCAGGGCTGGCCCCTTCCTTGTGGGAGAAGGAGCCAGACGTTTGCCTTTTCGGAAAGAGGCTCTGCCGAGAACGAGCGCCGTGAGATATGCCGTCTGTGGTTAAGCACAGATGCCCAGTGCTGTTGTGCCTGTGGGTAGGTTGCACGGGGCCAGTGAAGACCAGCAAGAGCTTTCAGGGCTGGCCCCTTCCTTGTGGGAGAAGGAGCCAGACGTGTGCCTTTTCGGAAAGAGGCTCTGCCGAGAACGAGCGCCGTGAGATATGCCGTCTGTGGTTAAGCACAGATGCCCAGTGCTGTTGTGCCTGTGGATAGGGTGCACGGGGCCAGTGAAGACCAGCAAGAGCTTTCAGGGCTGGCCCCTTCCTTGTGGGAGAAGGAGCCGGACGTTTGCCTTTTCGGAAAGAGGCTCTGCCGAGAACGAGCGCCGTGAGATATGCCGTCTGTGGTTAAGCACAGATGCCCAGTGCTGTTTTGCCTGTGGGTAGGGTGCACGGGGCCAGTGAAGACCAGCAAGAGCTTTCAGGGCTGGCCCCTTCCTTGTGGGAGAAGGAGCCGGACGTTTGCCTTTTCGGAAAGAGGCTCTGCCGAGAACGAGTGCCGTGAGATGCTGAGTCTCTGGGAAAGCACAGATGCCCAGTGCTGTTGTGCCTGTGGGTAGGGTGCACGGGGACAGTGAAGACCAGCAAGAGCTTTCAGGGCTGGCCCCTTCCTTGTGGGAGAAGGAGCCGGACGTTTGCCTTTTCGGAAAGAGGCTCTGCCGAGAACGAGCGCCGTGAGATATGCCGTCTGTGGTTAAGCACAGATGCCCAGTGCTGTTTTGCCTGTGGGTAGGGTGCACGGGGACAGTGAAGACCAGCAAGACCTTTCAGGGCTGGCCCCTTCCTTGTGGGAGAAGGAGCCGGACGTTTGCCTTTTTGGAAAGAGGCTCTGCCGAGAACGAGCGCCGTGAGATATGCCGTCTGTGGTTAAGCACAGATGCCCAGTGCTGTTGTGCCTGTGGGTAGGGTGCACGGGGACAGTGAAGACCAGCAAGAGTTTTCAGGACTGGCCCCTTCCTTGTGGGAGAAGGAGCCGGACGTTTGCCTTTTCGGAAAGAGGCTCTGCCGATAACGAGCGCCGTGAGATGCTGAGTCTCTGGGAAAGCACAGATGCCCAGTGCTGTTGTGCCTGTGGATAGGGTGCACGGGGCCAGTGAAGACCAGCAAGAGCTTTCAGGGCTGGCCCCTTCCTTGTGGGAGAAGGAGCCAGACGTTTGCCTTTTCGGAAAGAGGCTCTGCCGAGAACGAGCGCCGTGAGATATGCCGTCTGTGGTTAAGCACAGATGCCCAGTGCTGTTGTGCCTGTGGGTAGGTTGCACGGGGCCAGTGAAGACCAGCAAGAGCTTTCAGGGCTGGCCCCTTCCTTGTGGGAGAAGGAGCCAGACGTTTGCCTTTTCGGAAAGAGGCTCTGCCGAGAACGAGCGCCGTGAGATGCTGAGCCTCTGAAAAAGGCACAGATGCCCAGTGCTGTTGTGCCTGTGGATAGGGTGCACGGGGACAGTGAAGACCAGCAAGAGCTTTCAGGGCTGGCCCCTTCCTTGTGGGAGAAGGAGCCAGACGTTTGCCTTTTCGGAAAGAGGCTCTGCCGAGAACGAGCGCCGTGAGATGCTGAGCCTCTGAAAAAGGCACAGATGCCCAGTGCTGTTGTGCCTGTGGATAGGGTGCACGGGGACAGTGAAGACCAGCAAGAGCTTTCAGGGCTGGCCCCTTCCTTGTGGGAGAAGGAGCCGGACGTTTGCCTTTTCGGAAAGAGGCTCTGCCGAGAACGAGCGCCGTGAGATATGCCGTCTGTGGTTAAGCACAGATGCCCAGTGCTGTTGTGCCTGTGGATAGGGTGCACGGGGCCAGTGAAGAACAGCAAGAGCTTTCAGGGCTGGCCCCTTCCTTGTGGGAGAAGGAGCCAGACGTTTGCCTTTTCGGAAAGAGGCTCTGCCGAGAACGAGCGCCGTGAGATATGCCGTCTGTGGTTAAGCACAGATGCCCAGTGCTGTTGTGCCTGTGGGTAGGTTGCACGGGGCCAGTGAAGACCAGCAAGAGCTTTCAGGGCTGGCCCCTTCCTTGTGGGAGAAGGAGCCAGACGTGTGCCTTTTCGGAAAGAGGCTCTGCCGAGAACGAGCGCCGTGAGATATGCCGTCTTTGGTTAAGCACAGATGCCCAGTGCTGTTGTGCCTGTGGATAGGGTGCACGGGGCCAGTGAAGACCAGCAAGAGCTTTCAGGGCTGGCCCCTTCCTTGTGGGAGAAGGAGCCGGACGTTTGCCTTTTCGGAAAGAGGCTCTGCCGAGAACGAGCGCCGTGAGATATGCCGTCTGTGGTTAAGCACAGATGCCCAGTGCTGTTTTGCCTGTGGGTAGGGTGCACGGGGCCAGTGAAGACCAGCAAGAGCTTTCAGGGCTGGCCCCTTCCTTGTGGGAGAAGGAGCCGGACGTTTGCCTTTTCGGAAAGAGGCTCTGCCGAGAACGAGTGCCGTGAGATGCTGAGTCTCTGGGAAAGCACAGATGCCCAGTGCTGTTGTGCCTGTGGGTAGGGTGCACGGGGCCAGTGAAGACCAGCAAGAGCTTTCAGGGCTGGCCCCTTCCTTGTGGGAGAAGGAGCCGGACGTTTGCCTTTTCGGAAAGAGGCTCTGCCGAGAACGAGCGCCGTGAGATATGCCGTCTGTGGTTAAGCACAGATGCCCAGTGCTGTTTTGCCTGTGGGTAGGGTGCACGGGGACAGTGAAGACCAGCAAGACCTTTCAGGGCTGGCCCCTTCCTTGTGGGAGAAGGAGCCGGACGTTTGCCTTTTTGGAAAGAGGCTCTGCCGAGAACGAGCGCCGTGAGATATGCCGTCTGTGGTTAAGCACAGATGCCCAGTGCTGTTGTGCCTGTGGGTAGGGTGCACGGGGACAGTGAAGACCAGCAAGAGTTTTCAGGACTGGCCCCTTCCTTGTGGGAGAAGGAGCCGGACGTTTGCCTTTTCGGAAAGAGGCTCTGCCGATAACGAGCGCCGTGAGATGCTGAGTCTCTGGGAAAGCACAGATGCCCAGTGCTGTTGTGCCTGTGGATAGGGTGCACGGGGCCAGTGAAGACCAGCAAGAGCTTTCAGGGCTGGCCCCTTCCTTGTGGGAGAAGGAGCCAGACGTTTGCCTTTTCGGAAAGAGGCTCTGCCGAGAACGAGCGCCGTGAGATATGCCGTCTGTGGTTAAGCACAGATGCCCAGTGCTGTTGTGCCTGTGGGTAGGTTGCACGGGGCCAGTGAAGACCAGCAAGAGCTTTCAGGGCTGGCCCCTTCCTTGTGGGAGAAGGAGCCAGACGTTTGCCTTTTCGGAAAGAGGCTCTGCCGAGAACGAGCGCCGTGAGATGCTGAGCCTCTGAAAAAGGCACAGATGCCCAGTGCTGTTGTGCCTGTGGATAGGGTGCACGGGGACAGTGAAGACCAGCAAGAGCTTTCAGGGCTGGCCCCTTCCTTGTGGGAGAAGGAGCCGGACGTTTGCCTTTTCGGAAAGAGGCTCTGCCGAGAACGAGCGCCGTCAGATATGCCGTCTGTGGTTAAGCACAGATGCCCAGTGCTGTTGTGCCTGTGGATAGGGTGCACGGGGCCAGTGAAGACCAGCAAGAGCTTTCAGGGCTGGCCCCTTCCTTGTGGGAGAAGGAGCCAGACGTTTGCCTTTTCGGAAAGAGGCTCTGCCGAGAACGAGCGCCGTGAGATATGCCGTCTGTGGTTAAGCACAGATGCCCAGTGCTGTTGTGCCTGTGGGTAGGTTGCACGGGGCCAGTGAAGACCAGCAAGAGCTTTCAGGGCTGGCCCCTTCCTTGTGGGAGAAGGAGCCAGACGTTTGCCTTTTCGGAAAGAGGCTCTGCCGAGAACGAGCGCCGTGAGATATGCCGTCTGTGGTTAAGCACAGATGCCCAGTGCTGTTGTGCCTGTGGGTAGGGTGCACGGGGCCAGTGAAGACCAGCAAGAGCTTTCAGGGCTGGCCCCTTCCTTGTGGGAGAAGGAGCCGGACGTTTGCCTTTTCGGAAAGAGGCTCTGCCGAGAACGAGCGCCGTGAGATATGCCGTCTGTGGTTAAGCACAGATGCCCAGTGCTGTTTTGCCTGTGGGTAGGGTGCACGGGGCCAGTGAAGACCAGCAAGAGCTTTCAGGGCTGGCCCCTTCCTTGTGGGAGAAGGAGCCGGACGTTTGCCTTTTCGGAAAGAGGCTCTGCCGAGAACGAGTGCCGTGAGATGCTGAGTCTCTGGGAAAGCACAGATGCCCAGTGCTGTTGTGCCTGTGGGTAGGGTGCACGGGGACAGTGAAGACCAGCAAGAGCTTTCAGGGCTGGCCCCTTCCTTGTGGGAGAAGGAGCCGGACGTTTGCCTTTTCGGAAAGAGGCTCTGCCGAGAACGAGCGCCATGAGATATGCCGTCTGCGGTTAAGCACAGATGCCCAGTGCTGTTGTGCCTGTGGGTAGGGTGCACGGGGCCAGTGAAGACCAGCAAGAGCTTTCAGGGCTGGCCCCTTCCTTGTGGGAGAAGGAGCCGGACGTTTGCCTTTTTGGAAGGAGGCTCTGCCGAGAACGAGCGCCGTGAGATGCTGAGTCTCTGGGAAAGCACAGATGCCCAGTGCTGTTTTGCCTGTGGGTAGGGTGCACGGGGCCAGTGAAGACCAGCAAGAGCTTTCAGGGCTGGCCCCTTCCTTGTGGGAGAAGGAGCCGGACGTTTGCCTTTTCGGAAAGAGGCTCTGCCGAGAACGAGCGCCGTGAGATATGCCGTCTGTGGTTAAGCACAGATGCCCAGTGCTGTTGTGCCTGTAGATAGGGTGCACGGGGACAGTGAAGACCAGCAAGAGTTTTCAGGGCTGGCCCCTTCCTTGTGGGAGAAGGAGCCGGACATTTGCCTTTTCGGAAAGAGGCTCTGCCGATAACGAGCGCCGTGAGATGCTGAGTCTCTGGGAAAGCACAGATGCCCAGTGCTGTTGTGCCTGTGGATAGGGTGCACGGGGCCAGTGAAGACCAGCAAGAGCTTTCAGGGCTGGCCCCTTCCTTGTGGGAGAAGGAGCCGGACGTTTGCCTTTTCGGAAAGAGGCTCTGCCGAGAACGAGCGCCGTGAGATGCTGAGTCTCTGGGAAAGCACAGATGCCCAGTGCTGTTGTGCCTGTGGGTAGGGTGCACGGGGACAGTGAAGACCAGCAAGAGCTTTCAGGGCTGGCCCCTTCCTTGTGGGAGAAGGAGCCGGACGTTTGCCTTTTCGGAAAGAGGCTCTGCCGAGAACGAGCGCCGTGAGATATGCCGTCTGTGGTTAAGCACAGATGCCCAGTGCTGTTGTGCCTGTGGGTAGGGTGCACGGGGACAGTGAAGACCAGCAAGAGCTTTCAGGGCTGGCCCCTTCCTTGTGGGAGAAGGAGCCGGACGTTTGCCTTTTTGGAAAGAGGCTCTGCCGAGAACGAGCGCCGTGAGATATGCCGTCTGTGGTTAAGCACAGATGCCCAGTGCTGTTGTGCCTGTGGGTAGGTTGCACGGGGACAGTGAAGACCAGCAAGAGTTTTCAGGACTGGCCCCTTCCTTGTGGGAGAAGGAGCCGGACGTTTGCCTTTTCGGAAAGAGGCTCTGCCGATAACGAGCGCCGTGAGATGCTGAGTCTCTGGGAAAGCACAGATGCCCAGTGCTGTTGTGCCTGTGGATAGGGTGCACGGGGCCAGTGAAGACCAGCAAGAGCTTTCAGGGCTGGCCCCTTCCTTGTGGGAGAAGGAGCCAGACGTTTGCCTTTTCGGAAAGAGGCTCTGCCGAGAACGAGCGCCGTGAGATATGCTGTCTGTGGTTAAGCACAGATGCCCAGTGCTGTTGTGCCTGTGGGTAGGTTGCACGGGGACAGTGAAGACCAGCAAGAGCTTTCAGGGCTGGCCCCTTCCTTGTGGGAGAAGGAGCCAGACGTTTGCCTTTTCGGAAAGAGGCTCTGCCGAGAACGAGCGCCGTGAGATGCTGAGCCTCTGAAAAAGGCTCAGATGCCCAGTGCTGTTGTGCCTGTGGATAGGGTGCACGGGGACAGTGAAGACCAGCAAGAGCTTTCAGGGCTGGCCCCTTCCTTGTGGGAGAAGGAGCCGGACGTTTGCCTTTTCGGAAAGAGGCTCTGCCGAGAACGAGCGCCGTCAGATATGCCGTCTGTGGTTAAGCACAGATGCCCAGTGCTGTTGTGCCTGTGGATAGGGTGCACGGGGCCAGTGAAGACCAGCAAGAGCTTTCAGGGCTGGCCCCTTCCTTGTGGGAGAAGGAGCCAGACGTTTGCCTTTTCGGAAAGAGGCTCTGCCGAGAACGAGCGCCGTGAGATATGCCGTCTGTGGTTAAGCACAGATGCCCAGTGCTGTTGTGCCTGTGGGTAGGTTGCACGGGGCCAGTGAAGACCAGCAAGAGCTTTCAGGGCTGGCCCCTTCCTTGTGGGAGAAGGAGCCAGACGTTTGCCTTTTCGGAAAGAGGCTCTGCCGAGAACGAGCGCCGTGAGATATGCCGTCTGTGGTTAAGCACAGATGCCCAGTGCTGTTGTGCCTGTGGGTAGGGTGCACGGGGCCAGTGAAGACCAGCAAGAGCTTTCAGGGCTGGCCCCTTCCTTGTGGGAGAAGGAGCCGGACGTTTGCCTTTTCGGAAAGAGGCTCTGCCGAGAACGAGCGCCGTGAGATATGCCGTCTGTGGTTAAGCACAGATGCCCAGTGCTGTTTTGCCTGTGGGTAGGGTGCACGGGGCCAGTGAAGACCAGCAAGAGCTTTCAGGGCTGGCCCCTTCCTTGTGGGAGAAGGAGCCGGACGTTTGCCTTTTCGGAAAGAGGCTCTGCCGAGAACGAGCGCCGTGAGATGCTGAGTCTCTGGGAAAGCACAGATGCCCAGTGCTGTTGTGCCTGTGGGTAGGGTGCACGGGGCCAGTGAAGACCAGCAAGAGCTTTCAGGGCTGGCCCCTTCCTTGTGGGAGAAGGAGCCGGACGTTTGCCTTTTCGGAAAGAGGCTCTGCCGAGAACGAGCGCCGTGAGATGCTGAGTCTCTGGGAAAGCACAGATGCCCAGTGCTGTTGTGCCTGTGGGTAGGGTGCACGGGGACAGTGAAGACCAGCTGGAGTTTTCAGGGCTGGCCCCTTCCTTGTGGGAGAAGGAGCCGGACGTTTGCCTTTTTGGAAAGAGGCTCTGCCGAGAACGAGCGCCATGAGATATGCCGTCTGCGGTTAAGCACAGATGCCCAGTGCTGTTGTGCCTGTGGGTAGGGTGCACGGGGACAGTGAAGACCAGCAAGAGCTTTCAGGGCTGGCCCCTTCCTTGTGGGAGAAGGAGCCGGACGTTTGCCTTTTTGGAAGGAGGCTCTGCCGAGAACGAGCGCCGTGAGATGCTGAGTCTCTGGGAAAGCACAGATGCCCAGTGCTGTTTTGCCTGTGGGTAGGTTGCACGGGGACAGTGAAGACCAGCAAGAGCTTTCAGGGCTGGCCCCTTCCTCGTGGGAGAAGGAGCCGGACGTTTGCCTTTTCGGAAAGAGGCTCTGCCGAGAACGAGCGCCGTGAGATGCTGAGTCTCTGGGAAAGCACAGATGCCCAGTGCTGTTGTGCCTGTAGATAGGGTGCACGGGGACAGTGAAGACCAGCAAGAGTTTTCAGGGCTGGCCCCTTCCTTGTGGGAGAAGGAGCCGGACGTTTGCCTTTTCGGAAAGAGGATCTGCCGAGAACGAGCGCCGTGAGATGCTGAGTCTCTGGGAAAGCACAGATGCCCAGTGCTGTTGTGCCTGTGGGTAGGGTGCACGGGGCCAGTGAAGACCAGCAAGAGCTTTCAGGGCTGGCCCCTTCCTTGTGGGAGAAGGAGCCGGACGTTTGCCTTTTCGGAAAGAGGCTCTGCCGAGAATGAGCGCCGTGAGATATGCCGTCTGTGGTTAAGCACAGATGCCCAGTGCTGTTGTGCCTGTGGATAGGGTGCACGGGGACAGTGAAGACCAGCAAGAGCTTTCAGGGCTGGCCCCTTCCTTGTGGGAGAAGGAGCCGGACGTTTGCCTTTTCGGAAAGAGGCTCTGCCGAGAACGAGCGCCGTGAGATATGCCGTCTGTGGTTAAGCACAGATGCCCAGTGCTGTTGCGCCTGTGGATAGGGTGCACGGGGCCAGTGAAGACCAGCAAGAGTTTTCAGGACTGGCCCCTTCCTTGTGGGAGAAGGAGCCGGACGTTTGCCTTTTCGGAAAGAGGCTCTGCCGAGAACGAGCGCCATGAGATATGCCGTCTGTGGTTAAGCACAGATGCCCAGTGCTGTTGTGCCTGTGGGTAGGGTGCACGGGGCCAGTGAAGACCAGCAAGAGCTTTCAGGGCTGGCCCCTTCCTTGTGGGAGAAGGAGCCGGACGTTTGCCTTTTCGGAAAGAGGCTCTGCCGAGAACGAACGCCGTGAGATATGCCGTCTGTGGTTAAGCACAGATGCCCAGTGCTGTTGTGCCTGTGGATAGGGTGCACGGGGACAGTGAAGACCAGCAAGAGCTTTCAGGGCTGGCCCCTTCCTTGTGGGAGAAGGAGCCGGACGTTTGCCTTTTCGGAAAGAGGCTCTGCCGAGAACGAGCGCCGTGAGATATGCCGTCTGTGGTTAAGCACAGATGCCCAGTGCTGTTGTGCCTGTGGGTAGGTTGCACGGGGCCAGTGAAGACCAGCAAGAGCTTTCAGGGCTGGCCCCTTCCTTGTGGGAGAAGGAGCCGGACGTTTGCCTTTTCGGAAAGAGGCTCTGCCGAGAACAAGCGCCGTGAGATATGCCGTCTGTGGTTAAGCACAGATGCCCAGTGCTGTTGTGCCTGTGGATAGGGTGCACGGGGCCAGTGAAGACCAGCAAGAGCTTTCAGGGCTGGCCCCTTCCTTGTGGGAGAAGGAGCCGGACGTTTGCCTTTTCGGAAAGAGGCTCTGCCGAGAACGAGCGCCGTGAGATATGCCGTCTGTGGTTAAGCACAGATGCCCAGTGCTGTTGTGCCTGTGGATAGGGTGCACGGGGACAGTGAAGACCAGCAAGAGCTTTCAGGGCTGGCCCCATCCTTGTGGGAGAAGGAGCTGGACGTTTGTCTTTTCGGAAAGAGGCTCTGCCGAGAACAAGCGCCCTGAGATATGCCATCTGTGGTTAAGCACAGATGCCCAGTGCTGTTGTGCCTGTGGGTAGGGTGCACGGGGACAGTGAAGACCAGCAAGAGCTTTCAGGGCTGGCCCCTTCCTTGTGGGAGAAGGAGCCGGACGTTTGCCTCTTCGGAAAGAGGCTCTGCCGAGAACGAGCGCCGTGAGATATGCCGTCTGTGGTTAAGCACAGATGCCCAGTGCTGTTGTGCCTGTGGGTAGGGTGCACGGGGACAGTGAAGACCAGCAAGAGCTTTCAGGGCTGGCCCCTTCCTTGTGGGAGAAGGAGCCGGACGTTTGCCTTTTCGGAAAGAGGCTCTGCCGAGAACGAGCGCCGTGAGATGCTGAGTCTCTGGGAAAGCACAGATGCCCAGTGCTGTTGTGCCTGTGGGTAGGGTGCACGGGGACAGTGAAGACCAGCAAGAGCTTTCAGCGCTGGCCCCTTCCTTGTGGGAGAAGGAGCCGGACGTTTGCCTTTTCGGAAAGAGGCTCTGCCGAGAACGAGCGCCGTGAGATGCTGAGTCTCTGGGAAAGCACAGATGCCCAGTGCTGTTGTGCCTGTGGGTAGGGTGCACGGGGACAGTGAAGACCAGCAAGAGCTTTCAGGGCTGGCCCCTTCCTTGTGGGAGAAGGAGCCGGACGTTTGCCTTTTCGGAAAGAGGCTCTGCCGAGAACGAGCGCCGTGAGATGCTGAGTCTCTGGGAAAGCACAGATGCCCAGTGCTGTTGTGCCTGTGGGTAGGGTGCACGGGGACAGTGAAGACCAGCAAGAGCTTTCAGGGCTGGCCCCTTCCTTGTGGGAGAAGGAGCCGGACATTTGCCTTTTCGGAAAGAGGCTCTGCCGAGAACGAGCGCCGTGAGATGCTGAGTCTCTGGGAAAGCACAGATGCCCAGTGCTGTTGTGCCTGTGGGTAGGGTGCACGGGGACAGTGAAGACCAGCTGGAGTTTTCAGGGCTGGCCCCTTCCTTGTGGGAGAAGGAGCCGGACGTTTGCCTTTTTGGAAAGAGGCTCTGCCGAGAACGAGCGCCATGAGATATGCCGTCTGCGGTTAAGCACAGATGCCCAGTGCTGTTGTGCCTGTGGGTAGGGTGCACGGGGCCAGTGAAGACCAGCAAGAGCTTTCAGGGCTGGCCCCTTCCTTGTGGGAGAAGGAGCCGGACGTTTGCCTTTTTGGAAGGAGGCTCTGCCGAGAACGAGCGCCGTGAGATGCTGAGTCTCTGGGAAAGCACAGATGCCCAGTGCTGTTTTGCCTGTGGGTAGGGTGCACGGGGCCAGTGAAGACCAGCAAGAGCTTTCAGGGCTGGCCCCTTCCTTGTGGGAGAAGGAGCCGGACGTTTGCCTTTTCGGAAAGAGGCTCTGCCGAGAACGAGCGCCGTGAGATGCTGAGTCTCTGGGAAAGCACAGATGCCCAGTGCTGTTTTGCCTGTGGGTAGGGTGCACGGGGCCAGTGAAGACCAGCAAGAGCTTTCAGGGCTGGCCCCTTCCTTGTGGGAGAAGGAGCCGGACGTTAGCCTTTTTGGAAGGAGGCTCTGCCGAGAACGAGCGCCGTGAGATATGCCGTCTGTGGTTAAGCACAGATGCCCAGTGCTGTTGTGCCTGTAGATAGGGTGCACGGGGACAGTGAAGACCAGCAAGAGTTTTCAGGGCTGGCCCCTTCCTTGTGGGAGAAGGAGCCGGACGTTTGCCTTTTCGGAAAGAGGCTCTGCCGAGAACGAGCGCCGTGAGATGCTGAGTCTCTGGGAAAGCACAGATGCCCAGTGCTGTTGTGCCTGTGGGTAGGGTGCACGGGGACAGTGAAGACCAGCAAGAGCTTTCAGGGCTGGCCCCTTCCTTGTGGGAGAAGGAGCCGGACGTTTGCCTTTTCGGAAAGAGGCTCTGCCGAGAACGAGCGCCGTGAGATGCTGAGTCTCTGGGAAAGCACAGATGCCCAGTGCTGTTTTGTCTGTGGGTAGGGTGCACGGGGACAGTGAAGACCAGCAAGAGCTTTCAGGGCTGGCCCCTTCCTTGTGGGAGAAGGAGCCGGACGTTTGCCTTTTCGGAAAGAGGCTCTGCCGAGAACGAACGCCGTGAGATATGCCGTCTGTGGTTAAGCACAGATGCCCAGTGCTGTTGTGCCTGTGGATAGGGTGCACGGGGACAGTGAAGACCAGCAAGAGCTTTCAGGGCTGGCCCCTTCCTTGTGGGAGAAGGAGCCGGACGTTTGCCTTTTCGGAAAGAGGCTCTGCCGAGAACGAGCGCCGTGAGATATGCCGTCTGTGGTTAAGCACAGATGCCCAGTGCTGTTGTGCCTGTGGATAGGGTGCACGGGGCCAGTGAAGACCAGCAAGAGCTTTCAGGACTGGCCCCTTCCTTGTGGGAGAAGGAGCCGGACGTTTGCCTTTTCGGAAAGAGGCTCTGCCGATAACGAGCGCCGTGAGATATGCCGTCTGTGGTTAAGCACAGATGCCCAGTGCTGTTGTGCCTGTGGGTAGGGTGCACGGGGCCAGTGAAGACCAGCAAGAGCTTTCAGGGCTGGCCCCTTCCTTGTGGGAGAAGGAGCCGGACGTTTGCCTTTTCGGAAAGAGGCTCTGCCGAGAACGAGCGCCGTGAGATGCTGAGTCTCTGGGAAAGCACAGATGCCCAGTGCTGTTGTGCCTGTGGGTAGGGTGCACGGGGACAGTGAAGACCAGCAAGAGCTTTCAGGGCTGGCCCCTTCCTTGTGGGAGAAGGAGCCGGACGTTTGCCTTTTCGGAAAGAGGCTCTGCCGAGAACGAGCGCCGTGAGATGCTGAGTCTCTGGGAAAGCACAGATGCCCAGTGCTGTTGTGCCTGTGGGTAGGGTGCACGGGGACAGTGAAGACCAGCTGGAGTTTTCAGGGCTGGCCCCTTCCTTGTGGGAGAAGGAGCCGGACGTTTGCCTTTTTGGAAAGAGGCTCTGCGAGAACGAGCGCCATGAGATATGCCGTCTGCGGTTAAGCACAGATGCCCAGTGCTGTTGTGCCTGTGGCTAGGGTGCACGGGGACAGTGAAGACCAGCAAGAGCTTTCAGGGCTGGCCCCTTCCTTGTGGGAGAAGGAGCCGGACGTTTGCCTTTTTGGAAGGAGGCTCTGCCGAGAACGAGCGCCGTGAGATGCTGAGTCTCTGGGAAAGCACAGATGCCCAGTGCTGTTTTGCCTGTGGGTAGGGTGCACGGGGCCAGTGAAGACCAGCAAGAGCTTTCAGGGCTGGCCCCTTCCTTGTGGGAGAAGGAGCCGGACGTTTGCCTTTTCGGAAAGAGGCTCTGCCGAGAACGAGCGCCGTGAGATGCTGAGTCTCTGGGAAAGCACAGATGCCCAGTGCTGTTTTGCCTGTGGGTAGGGTGCACGGGGCCAGTGAAGACCAGCAAGAGCTTTCAGGGCTGGCCCCTTCCTTGTGGGAGAAGGAGCCGGACGTTTGCCTTTTCGGAAAGAGGCTCTGCCGAGAACGAGCGCCGTGAGATATGCCGTCTGTGGTTAAGCACAGATGCCCAGTGCTGTTGTGCCTGTAGATAGGGTGCACGGGGACAGTGAAGACCAGCAAGAGTTTTCAGGGCTGGCCCCTTCCTTGTGGGAGAAGGAGCCGGACGTTTGCCTTTTCGGAAAGAGGCTCTGCCATTAACGAGCGCCGTGAGATGCTGAGTCTCTGGGAAAGCACAGATGCCCAGTGCTGTTGTGCCTGTGGGTAGGGTGCACGGGGACAGTGAAGACCAGCAAGAGCTTTCAGGGCTGGCCCCTTCCTTGTGGGAGAAGGAGCCGGACGTTTGCCTTTTCGGAAAGAGGCTCTGCCGAGAACGAACGCCGTGAGATATGCCGTCTGTGGTTAAGCACAGATGCCCAGTGCTGTTGTGCCTGTGGATAGGGTGCACGGGGACAGTGAAGACCAGCAAGAGCTTTCAGGGCTGGCCCCTTCCTTGTGGGAGAAGGAGCCGGACGTTTGCCTTTTCGGAAAGAGGCTCTGCCGAGAACGAGCGCCGTGAGATATGCCGTCTGTGGTTAAGCACAGATGCCCAGTGCTGTTGTGCCTGTGGATAGGGTGCACGGGGCCAGTGAAGACCAGCAAGAGCTTTCAGGACTGGCCCCTTCCTTGTGGGAGAAGGAGCCGGACGTTTGCCTTTTCGGAAAGAGGCTCTGCCGATAACGAGCGCCGTGAGGTGCTGAGTCTCTGGGAAAGCACAGATGCCCAGTGCTGTTGTGCCTGTGGATAGGGTGCACGGGGCCAGTGAAGACCAGCAAGAGCTTTCAGGGCTGGCCCCTTCCTTGTGGGAGAAGGAGCCAGACGTTTGCCTTTTCGGAAAGAGGCTCTGCCGAGAACGAGCGCCGTGAGATATGCCGTCTGTGGTTAAGCACAGATGCCCAGTGCTGTTGTGCCTGTGGGTAGGTTGCACGGGGACAGTGAAGACCAGCAAGAGCTTTCAGGGCTGGCCCCTTCCTTGTGGGAGAAGGAGCCAGACGTTTGCCTTTTCGGAAAGAGGCTCTGCTGAGAACGAGCGCCGTGAGATATGCCGTCTGTGGTTAAGCACAGATGCCCAGTGCTGTTGTGCCTGTGGGTAGGTTGCACGGGGCCAGTGAAGACCAGCAAGAGCTTTCAGGGCTGGCCCCTTCCTTGTGGGAGAAGGAGCCGGACGTTTGCCTTTTCGGAAAGAGGCTCTGCCGAGAACAAGCGCCGTGAGATATGCCGTCTGTGGTTAAGCACAGATGCCCAGTGCTGTTGTGCCTGTGGATAGGGTGCACGGGGACAGTGAAGACCAGCAAGAGCTTTCAGGGCTGGCCCCTTCCTTGTGGGAGAAGGAGCCGGACGTTTGCCTTTTCGGAAAGAGGCTCTGCCGAGAACGAGCGCCGTCAGATATGCCGTCTGTGGTTAAGCACAGATGCCCAGTGCTGTTGTGCCTGTGGATAGGGTGCACGGGGCCAGTGAAGACCAGCAAGAGCTTTCAGGGCTGGCCCCTTCCTTGTGGGAGAAGGAGCCAGACGTTTGCCTTTTCGGAAAGAGGCTCTGCCGAGAACGAGCGCCGTGAGATATGCCGTCTGTGGTTAAGCACAGATGCCCAGTGCTGTTGTGCCTGTGGGTAGGTTGCACGGGGCCAGTGAAGACCAGCAAGAGCTTTCAGGGCTGGCCCCTTCCTTGTGGGAGAAGGAGCCAGACGTTTGCCTTTTCGGAAAGAGGCTCTGCCGAGAACGAGCGCCGTGAGATATGCCGTCTGTGGTTAAGCACAGATGCCCAGTGCTGTTGTGCCTGTGGGTAGGGTGCACGGGGCCAGTGAAGACCAGCAAGAGCTTTCAGGGCTGGCCCCTTCCTTGTGGGAGAAGGAGCCGGACGTTTGCCTTTTCGGAAAGAGGCTCTGCCGAGAACGAGCGCCGTGAGATATGCCGTCTGTGGTTAAGCACAGATGCCCAGTGCTGTTTTGCCTGTGGGTAGGGTGCACGGGGCCAGTGAAGACCAGCAAGAGCTTTCAGGGCTGGCCCCTTCCTTGTGGGAGAAGGAGCCGGACGTTTGCCTTTTCGGAAAGAGGCTCTGCCGAGAACGAGTGCCGTGAGATGCTGAGTCTCTGGGAAAGCACAGATGCCCAGTGCTGTTGTGCCTGTGGGTAGGGTGCACGGGGACAGTGAAGACCAGCAAGAGCTTTCAGGGCTGGCCCCTTCCTTGTGGGAGAAGGAGCCGGACGTTTGCCTTTTCGGAAAGAGGCTCTGCCGAGAACGAGCGCCATGAGATATGCCGTCTGCGGTTAAGCACAGATGCCCAGTGCTGTTGTGCCTGTGGGTAGGGTGCACGGGGCCAGTGAAGACCAGCAAGAGCTTTCAGGGCTGGCCCCTTCCTTGTGGGAGAAGGAGCCGGACGTTTGCCTTTTTGGAAGGAGGCTCTGCCGAGAACGAGCGCCGTGAGATGCTGAGTCTCTGGGAAAGCACAGATGCCCAGTGCTGTTTTGCCTGTGGGTAGGGTGCACGGGGCCAGTGAAGACCAGCAAGAGCTTTCAGGGCTGGCCCCTTCCTTGTGGGAGAAGGAGCCGGACGTTTGCCTTTTCGGAAAGAGGCTCTGCCGAGAACGAGCGCCGTGAGATATGCCGTCTGTGGTTAAGCACAGATGCCCAGTGCTGTTGTGCCTGTAGATAGGGTGCACGGGGACAGTGAAGACCAGCAAGAGTTTTCAGGGCTGGCCCCTTCCTTGTGGGAGAAGGAGCCGGACATTTGCCTTTTCGGAAAGAGGCTCTGCCGATAACGAGCGCCGTGAGATGCTGAGTCTCTGGGAAAGCACAGATGCCCAGTGCTGTTGTGCCTGTGGGTAGGGTGCACGGGGACAGTGAAGACCAGCAAGAGCTTTCAGGGCTGGCCCCTTCCTTGTGGGAGAAGGAGCCGGACGTTTGCCTTTTCGGAAAGAGGCTCTGCCGAGAACGAGCGCCGTGAAATGCTGAGTCTCTGGGAAAGCACAGATGCCCAGTGCTGTTGTGCCTGTGGGTAGGGTGCACGGGGACAGTGAAGACCAGCAAGAGCTTTCAGGGCTGGCCCCTTCCTTGTGGGAGAAGGAGCCGGACGTTTGCCTTTTCGGAAAGAGGCTCTGCCGAGAACGAGCGCCGTGAGATATGCCGTCTGTGGTTAAGCACAGATGCCCAGTGCTGTTTTGCCTGTGGGTAGGGTGCACGGGGACAGTGAAGACCAGCAAGACCTTTCAGGGCTGGCCCCTTCCTTGTGGGAGAAGGAGCCGGACGTTTGCCTTTTTGGAAAGAGGCTCTGCCGAGAACGAGCGCCGTGAGATATGCCGTCTGCGGTTAAGCACAGATGCCCAGTGCTGTTGTGCCTGTGGGTAGGTTGCACGGGGACAGTGAAGACCAGCAAGAGTTTTCAGGACTGGCCCCTTCCTTGTGGGAGAAGGAGCCGGACGTTTGCCTTTTTGGAAAGAGGCTCTGCCGATAACGAGCGCCGTGAGATGCTGAGTCTCTGGGAAAGCACAGATGCCCAGTGCTGTTGTGCCTGTGGATAGGGTGCACGGGGCCAGTGAAGACCAGCAAGAGCTTTCAGGGCTGGCCCCTTCCTTGTGGGAGAAGGAGCCAGACGTTTGCCTTTTCGGAAAGAGGCTCTGCCGAGAACGAGCGCCGTGAGATATGCTGTCTGTGGTTAAGCACAGATGCCCAGTGCTGTTGTGCCTGTGGGTAGGTTGCACGGGGACAGTGAAGACCAGCAAGAGCTTTCAGGGCTGGCCCCTTCCTTGTGGGAGAAGGAGCCAGACGTTTGCCTTTTCGGAAAGAGGCTCTGCCGAGAACGAGCGCCGTGAGATGCTGAGCCTCTGAAAAAGGCTCAGATGCCCAGTGCTGTTGTGCCTGTGGATAGGGTGCACGGGGCCAGTGAAGACCAGCAAGAGCTTTCAGGGCTGGCCCCTTCCTTGTGGGAGAAGGAGCCGGACGTTTGCCTTTTCGGAAAGAGGCTCTGCCGAGAACGAGCGCCGTCAGATATGCCGTCTGTGGTTAAGCACAGATGCCCAGTGCTGTTGTGCCTGTGGATAGGGTGCACGGGGCCAGTGAAGACCAGCAAGAGCTTTCAGGGCTGGCCCCTTCCTTGTGGGAGAAGGAGCCAGACGTTTGCCTTTTCGGAAAGAGGCTCTGCCGAGAACGAGCGCCGTGAGATATGCCGTCTGTGGTTAAGCACAGATGCCCAGTGCTGTTGTGCCTGTGGGTAGGTTGCACGGGGCCAGTGAAGACCAGCAAGAGCTTTCAGGGCTGGCCCCTTCCTTGTGGGATAAGGAGCCAGACGTTTGCCTTTTCGGAAAGAGGCTCTGCCGAGAACGAGCGCCGTGAGATATGCCGTCTGTGGTTAAGCACAGATGCCCAGTGCTGTTGTGCCTGTGGGTAGGGTGCACGGGGCCAGTGAAGACCAGCAAGAGCTTTCAGGGCTGGCCCCTTCCTTGTGGGAGAAGGAGCCGGACGTTTGCCTTTTCGGAAAGAGGCTCTGCCGAGAACGAGCGCCGTGAGATATGCCGTCTGTGGTTAAGCACAGATGCCCAGTGCTGTTTTGCCTGTGGGTAGGGTGCACGGGGCCAGTGAAGACCAGCAAGAGCTTTCAGGGCTGGCCCCTTCCTTGTGGGAGAAGGAGCCGGACGTTTGCCTTTTCGGAAAGAGGCTCTGCCGAGAACGAACGCCGTGAGATGCTGAGTCTCTGGGAAAGCACAGATGCCCAGTGCTGTTGTGCCTGTGGGTAGGGTGCACGGGGCCAGTGAAGACCAGCAAGAGCTTTCAGGGCTGGCCCCTTCCTTGTGGGAGAAGGAGCCGGACGTTTGCCTTTTCGGAAAGAGGCTCTGCCGAGAACGAGCGCCGTGAGATGCTGAGTCTCTGGGAAAGCACAGATGCCCAGTGCTGTTGTGCCTGTGGGTAGGGTGCACGGGGACAGTGAAGACCAGCTGGAGTTTTCAGGGCTGGCCCCTTCCTTGTGGGAGAAGGAGCCGGACGTTTGCCTTTTTGGAAAGAGGCTCTGCCGAGAACGAGCGCCATGAGATATGCCGTCTGCGGTTAAGCACAGATGCCCAGTGCTTTTGTGCCTGTGGGTAGGGTGCACGGGGACAGTGAAGACCAGCAAGAGCTTTCAGGGCTGGCCCCTTCCTTGTGGGAGAAGGAGCCGGACGTTTGCCTTTTTGGAAGGAGGCTCTGCCGAGAACGAGCGCCGTGAGATGCTGAGTCTCTGGGAAAGCACAGATGCCCAGTGCTGTTTTGCCTGTGGGTAGGTTGCACGGGGCCAGTGAAGACCAGCAAGAGCTTTCAGGGCTGGCCCCTTCCTCGTGGGAGAAGGAGCCGGACGTTTGCCTTTTCGGAAAGAGGCTCTGCCGAGAACGAGCGCCGTGAGATGCTGAGTCTCTGGGAAAGCACAGATGCCCAGTGCTGTTGTGCCTGTAGATAGGGTGCACGGGGACAGTGAAGACCAGCAAGAGTTTTCAGGGCTGGCCCCTTCCTTGTGGGAGAAGGAGCCGGACGTTTGCCTTTTCGGAAAGAGGCTCTGCCGAGAACGAGCGCCGTGAGATGCTGAGTCTCTGGGAAAGCACAGATGCCCAGTGCTGTTGTGCCTGTGGGTAGGGTGCACGGGGACAGTGAAGACCAGCAAGAGCTTTCAGGGCTGGCCCCTTCCTTGTGGGAGAAGGAGCCGGACGTTTGCCTTTTTGGAAGGAGGCTCTGCCGAGAACGAGCGCCGTGAGATGCTGAGTCTCTGGGAAAGCACAGATGCCCAGTGCTGTTTTGCCTGTGGGTAGGTTGCACGGGGCCAGTGAAGACCAGCAAGAGCTTTCAGGGCTGGCCCCTTCCTCGTGGGAGAAGGAGCCGGACGTTTGCCTTTTCGGAAAGAGGCTCTGCCGAGAACGAGCGCCGTGAGATGCTGAGTCTCTGGGAAAGCACAGATGCCCAGTGCTGTTGTGCCTGTAGATAGGGTGCACGGGGACAGTGAAGACCAGCAAGAGTTTTCAGGGCTGGCCCCTTCCTTGTGGGAGAAGGAGCCGGACGTTTGCCTTTTCGGAAAGAGGCTCTGCCGAGAACGAGCGCCGTGAGATGCTGAGTCTCTGGGAAAGCACAGATGCCCAGTGCTGTTGTGCCTGTGGGTAGGGTGCACGGGGACAGTGAAGACCAGCAAGAGCTTTCAGGGCTGGCCCCTTCCTTGTGGGAGAAGGAGCCGGACGTTTGCCTTTTCGGAAAGAGGCTCTGCCGAGAATGAGCGCCGTGAGATATGCCGTCTGTGGTTAAGCACAGATGCCCAGTGCTGTTGTGCCTGTGGATAGGGTGCACGGGGACAGTGAAGACCAGCAAGAGCTTTCAGGGGTGGCCCCTTCCTTGTGGGAGAAGGAGCCGGACGTTTGCCTTTTTGGAAAGAGGCTCTGCCGAGAACGAGCGCCGTGAGATATGCCGTCTGTGGTTAAGCACAGATGCCCAGTGCTGTTGCGCCTGTGGATAGGGTGCACGGGGCCAGTGAAGACCAGCAAGAGTTTTCAGGACTGGCCCCTTCCTTGTGGGAGAAGGAGCCGGACGTTTGCCTTTTCGGAAAGAGGCTCTGCCGAGAACGAGCGCCGTGAGATATGCCGTCTGTGGTTAAGCACAGATGCCCAGTGCTGTTGTGCCTGTGGGTAGGGTGCACGGGGACAGTGAAGACCAGCAAGAGCTTTCAGGGCTGGCCCCTTCCTTGTGGGAGAAGGAGCCGGACGTTTGCCTTTTCGGAAAGAGGCTCTGCCGAGAACGAGCGCCGTGAGATGCTGAGTCTCTGGGAAAGCACAGATGCCCAGTGCTGTTGTGCTTGTGGGTAGGGTGCACGGGGACAGTGAAGACCAGCAAGAGCTTTCAGGGCTGGCCCCTTCCTTGTGGGAGAAGGAGCCGGACGTTTGCCTTTTCGGAAAGAGGCTCTGCCGAGAACGAGCGCCGTGAGATATGCCGTCTGTGGTTAAGCACAGATGCCCAGTGCTGTTGTGCCTGTGGGTAGGTTGCACGGGGCCAGTGAAGACCAGCAAGAGCTTTCAGGGCTGGCCCCTTCCTTGTGGGAGAAGGAGCCGGACGTTAGCCTTTTTGGAAGGAGGCTCTGCCGAGAACGAGCGCCGTGAGATGCTGAGTCTCTGGGAAAGCACAGATGCCCAGTGCTGTTTTGCCTGTGGGTAGGGTGCACGGGGCCAGTGAAGACCAGCAAGAGCTTTCAGGGCTGGCCCCTTCCTTGTGGGAGAAGGAGCCGGACGTTTGCCTTTTCGGAAAGAGGCTCTGCCGAGAACGAGCGCCGTGAGATATGCCGTCTGTGGTTAAGCACAGATGCCCAGTGCTGTTGTGCCTGTGGGTAGGTTGCACGGGGACAGTGAAGACCAGCAAGAGCTTTCAGGGCTGGCCCCTTCCTTGTGGGAGAAGGAGCCAGACGTTTGCCTTTTCGGAAAGAGGCTCTGCCGAGAACGAGCGCCGTGAGATATGCCGTCTGTGGTTAAGCACAGATGCCCAGTGCTGTTGTGCCTGTGGGTAGGTTGCACGGGGCCAGTGAAGACCAGCAAGAGCTTTCAGGGCTGGCCCCTTCCTTGTGGGAGAAGGAGCCGGACGTTTGCCTTTTCGGAAAGAGGCTCTGCCGAGAACAAGCGCCGTGAGATATGCCGTCTGTGGTTAAGCACAGATGCCCAGTGCTGTTGTGCCTGTGGGTAGGTTGCACGGGGCCAGTGAAGACCAGCAAGAGCTTTCAGGGCTGGCCCCTTCCTTGTGGGAGAAGGAGCCGGACGTTTGCCTTTTCGGAAAGAGGCTCTGCCGAGAACGAGCGCCGTGAGATATGCCGTCTGTGGTTAAGCACAGATGCCCAGTGCTGTTGTGCCTGTGGATAGGGTGCACGGGGACAGTGAAGACCAGCAAGAGCTTTCAGGGCTGGCCCCATCCTTGTGGGAGAAGGAGCTGGACGTTTGTCTTTTCGGAAAGAGGCTCTGCCGAGAACAAGCGCCCTGAGATATGCCGTCTGTGGTTAAGCACAGATGCCCAGTGCTGTTGTGCCTGTGGGTAGGGTGCACGGGGACAGTGAAGACCAGCAAGAGCTTTCAGGGCTGGCCCCTTCCTTGTGGGAGAAGGAGCCGGACGTTTGCCTCTTCGGAAAGAGGCTCTGCCGAGAACGAGCGCCGTGAGATATGCCGTCTGTGGTTAAGCACAGATGCCCAGTGCTGTTGTGCCTGTGGGTAGGGTGCACGGGGACAGTGAAGACCAGCAAGAGTTTTCAGGACTGGCCCCTTCCTTGTGGGAGAAGGAGCCGGACGTTTGCCTTTTCGGAAAGAGGCTCTGCCGAGAACGAGCGCCGTGAGATGCTGAGTCTCTGGGAAAGCACAGATGCCCAGTGCTGTTGTGCCTGTGGGTAGGGTGCACGGGGATGGTTAAGACCAGCAAGAGCTTTCAGCGCTGGCCCCTTCCTTGTGGGAGAAGGAGCCGGACGTTTGCCTTTTCGGAAAGAGGCTCTGCCGAGAACGAGCGCCGTGAGATGCTGAGTCTCTGGGAAAGCACAGATGCCCAGTGGTGTTGTGCCTGTGGGTAGGGTGCACGGGGACAGTGAAGACCAGCAAGAGCTTTCAGGGCTGGCCCCTTCCTTGTGGGAGAAGGAGCCGGACGTTTGCCTTTTCGGAAAGAGGCTCTGCCGAGAACGAGCGCCGTGAGATGCTGAGTCTCTGGGAAAGCACAGATGCCCAGTGCTGTTGTGCCTGTGGGTAGGGTGCACGGGGACAGTGAAGACCAGCAAGAGCTTTCAGGGCTGGCCCCTTCCTTGTGGGAGAAGGAGCCGGACGTTTGCCTTTTCGGAAAGAGGCTCTGCCGAGAACGAGCGCCGTGAGATATGCCGTCTGTGGTTAAGCACAGATGCCCAGTGCTGTTGTGCCTGTAGATAGGGTGCACGGGGACAGTGAAGACCAGCAAGAGTTTTCAGGGCTGGCCCCTTCATTGTGGGAGAAGGAGCCGGACGTTTGCCTTTTCGGAAAGAGGCTCTGCCGATAACGAGCGCCGTGAGATGCTGAGTCTCTGGGAAAGCACAGATGCCCAGTGCTGTTGTGCCTGTGGGTAGGGTGCACGGGGACAGTGAAGACCAGCAAGAGCTTTCAGGGCTGGCCCCTTCCTTGTGGGAGAAGGAGCCGGACGTTTGCCTGTTCGGAAAGAGGCTCTGCCGAGAACGAGCGCCGTGAGATGCTGAGTCTCTGGGAAAGCACAGATGCCCAGTGCTGTTGTGCTTGTGGGTAGGGTGCACGGGGACAGTGAAGACCAGCAAGAGCTTTCAGGGCTGGCCCCTTCCTTGTGGGAGAAGGAGCCGGACGTTTGCCTTTTCGGAAAGAGGCTCTGCCGAGAACGAACGCCGTGAGATATGCCGTCTGTGGTTAAGCACAGATGCCCAGTGCTGTTGTGCCTGTGGATAGGGTGCACGGGGACAGTGAAGACCAGCAAGAGCTTTCAGGGCTGGCCCCTTCCTTGTGGGAGAAGGAGCCGGACGTTTGCCTTTTCGGAAAGAGGCTCTGCCGAGAACGAGCGCCGTGAGATATGCCGTCTGTGGTTAAGCACAGATGCCCAGTGCTGTTGTGCCTGTGGATAGGGTGCACGGGGCCAGTGAAGACCAGCAAGAGCTTTCAGGACTGGCCCCTTCCTTGTGGGAGAAGGAGCCGGACGTTTGCCTTTTCGGAAAGAGGCTCTGCCGATAACGAGCGACGTGAGGTGCTGAGTCTCTGGGAAAGCACAGATGCCCAGTGCTGTTGTGCCTGTGGATAGGGTGCACGGGGCCAGTGAAGACCAGCAAGAGCTTTCAGGGCTGGCCCCTTCCTTGTGGGAGAAGGAGCCGGACGTTTGCCTTTTCGGAAAGAGGCTCTGCCGAGAACGAGCGCCGTGAGATGCTGAGTCTCTGGGAAAGCACAGATGCCCAGTGCTGTTGTGCCTGTGGGTAGGGTGCACGGGGACAGTGAAGACCAGCAAGAGCTTTCAGGGCTGGCCCCTTCCTTGTGGGAGAAGGAGCCGGACGTTTGCCTTTTCGGAAAGAGGCTCTGCCGAGAACGAGCGCCGTGAGATGCTGAGTCTCTGGGAAAGCACAGATGCCCAGTGCTGTTGTGCCTGTGGGTAGGGTGCACGGGGACAGTGAAGACCAGCTGGAGTTTTCAGGGCTGGCCCCTTCCTTGTGGGAGAAGGAGCCGGACGTTTGCCTTTTTGGAAAGAGGCTCTGCCGAGAACGAGCGCCGTGAGATATGCCGTCTGCGGTTAAGCACAGATGCCCAGTGCTGTTGTGCCTGTGGGTAGGGTGCACGGGGACAGTGAAGACCAGCAAGAGCTTTCAGGGGTGGCCCCTTCCTTGTTGGAGAAGGAGCCGGACGTTTGCCTTTTTGGAAGGAGGCTCTGCCGAGAACGAGCGCCGTGAGATGCTGAGTCTCTGGGAAAGCACAGATGCCCAGTGCTGTTGTGCTTGTGGGTAGGGTGCACGGGGACAGTGAAGACCAGCAAGAGCTTTCAGGGCTGGCCCCTTCCTTGTGGGAGAAGGAGCCGGACGTTTGCCTTTTCGGAAAGAGGCTCTGCCGAGAACGAACGCCGTGAGATATGCCGTCTGTGGTTAAGCACAGATGCCCAGTGCTGTTGTGCCTGTGGATAGGGTGCACGGGGACAGTGAAGACCAGCAAGAGCTTTCAGGGCTGGCCCCTTCCTTGTGGGAGAAGGAGCCGGACGTTTGCCTTTTCGGAAAGAGGCTCTGCCGAGAACGAGCGCCGTGAGATATGCCGTCTGTGGTTAAGCACAGATGCCCAGTGCTGTTGTGCCTGTGGATAGGGTGCACGGGGCCAGTGAAGACCAGCAAGAGCTTTCAGGACTGGCCCCTTCCTTGTGGGAGAAGGAGCCGGACGTTTGCCTTTTCGGAAAGAGGCTCTGCCGATAACGAGCGACGTGAGGTGCTGAGTCTCTGGGAAAGCACAGATGCCCAGTGCTGTTGTGCCTGTGGATAGGGTGCACGGGGCCAGTGAAGACCAGCAAGAGCTTTCAGGGCTGGCCCCTTCCTTGTGGGAGAAGGAGCCGGACGTTTGCCTTTTCGGAAAGAGGCTCTGCCGAGAACGAGCGCCGTGAGATGCTGAGTCTCTGGGAAAGCACAGATGCCCAGTGCTGTTGTGCCTGTGGGTAGGGTGCACGGGGACAGTGAAGACCAGCAAGAGCTTTCAGGGCTGGCCCCTTCCTTGTGGGAGAAGGAGCCGGACGTTTGCCTTTTCGGAAAGAGGCTCTGCCGAGAACGAGCGCCGTGAGATGCTGAGTCTCTGGGAAAGCACAGATGCCCAGTGCTGTTGTGCCTGTGGGTAGGGTGCACGGGGACAGTGAAGACCAGCTGGAGTTTTCAGGGCTGGCCCCTTCCTTGTGGGAGAAGGAGCCGGACGTTTGCCTTTTTGGAAAGAGGCTCTGCCGAGAACGAGCGCCGTGAGATATGCCGTCTGCGGTTAAGCACAGATGCCCAGTGCTGTTGTGCCTGTGGGTAGGGTGCACGGGGACAGTGAAGACCAGCAAGAGCTTTCAGGGCTGGCCCCTTCCTTGTGGGAGAAGGAGCCGGACGTTTGCCTTTTTGGAAGGAGGCTCTGCCGAGAACGAGCGCCGTGAGATGCTGAGTCTCTGGGAAAGCACAGATGCCCAGTGCTGTTTTGCCTGTGGGTAGGGTGCACGGGGCCAGTGAAGACCAGCAAGAGCTTTCAGGGCTGGCCCCTTCCTTGTGGGAGAAGGAGCCGGACGTTTGCCTTTTCGGAAAGAGGCTCTGCCGAGAACGAGCGCCGTGAGATATGCCGTCTGTGGTTAAGCACAGATGCCCAGTGCTGTTGTGCCTGTAGATAGGGTGCACGGGGACAGTGAAGACCAGCAAGAGTTTTCAGGGCTGGCCCCTTCCTTGTGGGAGAAGGAGCCGGACGTTTGCCTTTTCGGAAAGAGGCTCTGCCGATAACGAGCGCCTTGAGATGCTGAGTCTCTGGGAAAGCACAGATGCCCAGTGCTGTTGTGCCTGTGGGTAGGGTGCACGGGGCCAGTGAAGACCAGCAAGAGCTTTCAGGGCTGGCCCCTTCCTTGTGGGAGAAGGAGCCGGACGTTTGCCTTTTCGGAAAGAGGCTCTGCCGAGAACGAGCGCCGTGAGATGCTGAGTCTCTGGGAAAGCACAGATGCCCAGTGCTGTTGTGCTTGTGGTTAGGGTGCACGGGGACAGTGAAGACCAGCAAGAGCTTTCAGGGCTGGCCCCTTCCTTGTGGGAGAAGGAGCCGGACGTTTGCCTTTTCGGAAAGAGGCTCTGCCGAGAACGAGCGCCGTGAGATATGCCGTCTGTGGTTAAGCACAGATGCCCAGTGCTGTTGTGCCTGTGGATAGGGTGCACGGGGACAGTGAAGACCAGCAAGAGCTTTCAGGGCTGGCCCCTTCCTTGTGGGAGAAGGAGCCGGACGTTTGCCTCTTCGGAAAGAGGCTCTGCCGAGAACGAGCGCCGTGAGATATGCCGTCTGTGGTTAAGCACAGATGCCCAGTGCTGTTGTGCCTGTGGATAGGGTGCACGGGGCCAGTGAAGACCAGCAAGAGCTTTCAGGACTGGCCCCTTCCTTGTGGGAGAAGGAGCCGGACGTTTGCCTTTTCGGAAAGAGGCTCTGCCGATAACGAGCGCCGTGAGGTGCTGAGTCTCTGGGAAAGCACAGATGCCCAGTGCTGTTGTGCCTGTGGATAGGGTGCACGGGGCCAGTGAAGACCAGCAAGAGCTTTCAGGGCTGGCCCCTTCCTTGTGGGAGAAGGAGCCGGACGTTTGCCTTTTCGGAAAGAGGCTCTGCCGAGAACGAGCGCCGTGAGATATGCCGTCTGTGGTTAAGCACAGATGCCCAGTGCTGTTGTGCCTGTGGGTAGGTTGCACGGGGACAGTGAAGACCAGCAAGAGCTTTCAGGGCTGGCTCCTTCCTTGTGGGAGAAGGAGCCAGACGTTTGCCTTTTCGGAAAGAGGCTCTGCCGAGAACGAGCGCCGTGAGCTATGCCGTCTGTGGTTAAGCACAGATGCCCAGTGCTGTTGTGCCTGTGGGTAGGTTGCACGGGGCCAGTGAAGACCAGCAAGAGCTTTCAGGGCTGGCCCCTTCCTTGTGGGAGAAGGAGCCGGACGTTTGCCTTTTCGGAAAGAGGCTCTGCCGAGAACAAGCGCCGTGAGATATGCCGTCTGTGGTTAAGCACAGATGCCCAGTGCTGTTGTGCCTGTGGATAGGGTGCACGGGGACAGTGAAGACCAGCAAGAGCTTTCAGGGCTGGCCCCTTCCTTGTGGGAGAAGGAGCCGGACGTTTGCCTTTTCGGAAAGAGGCTCTGCCGAGAACGAGCGCCGTGAGATATGCCGTCTGTGGTTAAGCACAGATGCCCAGTGCTGTTGTGCCTGTGGATAGGGTGCACGGGGACAGTGAAGACCAGCAAGAGCTTTCAGGGCTGGCCCCATCCTTGTGGGAGAAGGAGCTGGATGTTTGTCTTTTCGGAAAGAGGCTCTGCCGAGAACAAGCGCCCTGAGATATGCCGTCTGTGGTTAAGCACAGATGCCCAGTGCTGTTGTGCCTGTGGGTAGGGTGCACGGGGACAGTGAAGACCAGCAAGAGCTTTCAGGGCTGGCCCCTTCCTTGTGGGAGAAGGAGCCGGACGTTTGCCTCTTCGGAAAGAGGCTCTGCCGAGAACGAGCGCCGTGAGATATGCCGTCTGTGGTTAAGCACAGATGCCCAGTGCTGTTGTGCCTGTGGGTAGGGTGCACGGGGACAGTGAAGACCAGCAAGAGCTTTCAGGGCTGGCCCCTTCCTTGTGGGAGAAGGAGCCGGACGTTTGCCTTTTCGGAAAGAGGCTCTGCCGAGAAGAAGCGCCGTGAGATGCTGAGTCTCTGGGAAAGCACAGATGCCCAGTGCTGTTGTGCCTGTGGGTAGGGTGCACGGGGACAGTGAAGACCAGCAAGAGCTTTCAGGGCTGGCCCCTTCCTTGTGGGAGAAGGAGCCGGACGTTTGCCTTTTCGGAAAGAGGCTCTGCCGAGAACGAGCGCCGTGAGATATGCCGTCTGTGGTTAAGCACAGATGCCCAGTGCTGTTGTGCCTGTGGGTAGGGTGCACGGGGACAGTGAAGACCAGCAAGAGCTTTCAGCGCTGGCCCCTTCCTTGTGGGAGAAGGAGCCGGACGTTTGCCTTTTCGGAAAGAGGCTCTGCCGAGAACGAGCGCCGTGAGATGCTGAGTCTCTGGGAAAGCAGAGATGCCCAGTGCTGTTGTGCCTGTGGGTAGGGTGCACGGGGACAGTGAAGACCAGCAAGAGCTTTCAGGGCTGGCCCCTTCCTTGTGGGAGAAGGAGCCGGACGTTTGCCTTTTCGGAAAGAGGCTCTGCCGAGAACGAGCGCCGTGAGATGCTGAGTCTCTGGGAAAGCACAGATGCCCAGTGCTGTTTTGCCTGTGGGTAGGGTGCACGGGGCCAGTGAAGACCAGCAAGAGCTTTCAGGGCTGGCCCCTTCCTTGTGGGAGAAGGAGCCGGACGTTTGCCTTTTCGGAAAGAGGCTCTGCCGAGAACGAGCGCCGTGAGATGCTGAGTCTCTGGGAAAGCACAGATGCCCAGTGCTGTTTTGCCTGTGGGTAGGGTGCACGGGGCCAGTGAAGACCAGCAAGAGCTTTCAGGGCTGGCCCCTTCCTTGTGGGAGAAGGTGCCGGACGTTTGCCTTTTCGGAAAGAGGCTCTGCCGAGAACGAGCGCCGTGAGCTATGCCGTCTGTGGTTAAGCACAGATGCCCAGTGCTGTTGTGCCTGTAGATAGGGTGCACGGGGACAGTGAAGACCAGCAAGAGTTTTCAGGGCTGGCCCCTTCATTGTGGGAGAAGGAGCCGGACGTTTGCCTTTTCGGAAAGAGGCTCTGCCGATAACGAGCGCCGTGAGATGCTGAGTCTCTGGGAAAGCACAGATGCCCAGTGCTGTTGTGCCTGTGGGTAGGGTGCACGGGGACAGTGAAGACCAGCAAGAGCTTTCAGCGCTGGCCCCTTCCTTGTGGGAGAAGGAGCCGGACGTTTGCCTTTTCGGAAAGAGGCTCTGCCGAGAACGAGCGCCGTGAGATGCTGAGTCTCTGGGAAAGCACAGATGCCCAGTGCTGTTGTGCCTGTGGGTAGGGTGCACGGGGACAGTGAAGACCAGCAAGAGCTTTCAGGGCTGGCCCCTTCCTTGTGGGAGAAGGAGCCGGACGTTTGCCTTTTCGGAAAGAGGCTCTGCCGAGAACGAGCGCCGTGAGATGCTGAGTCTCTGGGAAAGCACAGATGCCCAGTGCTGTTGTGCCTGTGGGTAGGGTGCACGGGGACAGTGAAGACCAGCTGGAGTTTTCAGGGCTGGCCCCTTCCTTGTGGGAGAAGGAGCCGGACGTTTGCCTTTTTGGAAAGAGGCTCTGCCGAGAACGAGCGCCATGAGATATGCCGTCTGCGGTTAAGCACAGATGCCCAGTGCTGTTGTGCCTGTGGGTAGGGTGCACGGGGACAGTGAAGACCAGCAAGAGCTTTCAGGGCTGGCCCCTTCCTTGTGGGAGAAGGAGCCGGACGTTTGCCTTTTTGGAAGGAGGCTCTGCCGAGAACGAGCGCCGTGAGATGCTGAGTCTCTGGGAAAGCACAGATGCCCAGTGCTGTTTTGCCTGTGGGTAGGGTGCACGGGACCAGTGAAGACCAGCAAGAGCTTTCAGGGCTGGCCCCTTCATTGTGGGAGAAGGAGCCGGACGTTTGCCTTTTCGGAAAGAGGCTCTGCCGATAACGAGCGCCGTGAGATGCTGAGTCTCTGGGAAAGCACAGATGCCCAGTGCTGTTGTGCCTGTGGGTAGGGTGCACGGGGACAGTGAAGACCAGCAAGAGCTTTCAGGGCTGGCCCCTTCCTTGTGGGAGAAGGAGCCGGACGTTTGCCTTTTCGGAAAGAGGCTCTGCCGAGAACGAGCGCCGTGAGATGCTGAGTCTCTGGGAAAGCACAGATGCCCAGTGCTGTTGTGCTTGTGGGTAGGGTGCACGGGGACAGTGAAGACCAGCAAGAGCTTTCAGGGCTGGCCCCTTCCTTGTGGGAGAAGGAGCCGGACGTTTGCCTTTTCGGAAAGAGGCTCTGCCGAGAACGAACGCCGTGAGATATGCCGTCTGTGGTTAAGCACAGATGCCCAGTGCTGTTGTGCCTGTGGGTAGGGTGCACGGGGACAGTGAAGACCAGCAAGAGCTTTCAGGGCTGGCCCCTTCCTTGTGGGAGAAGGAGCCGGACGTTTGCCTTTTTGGAAAGAGGCTCTGCCGAGAACGAGCGCCGTGAGATATGCCGTCTGTGGTTAAGCACAGATGCCCAGTGCTGTTGTGCCTGTGGATAGGGTGCACGGGGTCAGTGAAGACCAGCAAGAGTTTTCAGGGCTGGCCCCTTCCTTGTGGGAGAAGGAGCCGGACGTTTGCCTTTTCGGAAAGAGGCTCTGCCGATAACGAGCGCCGTGAGGTGCTGAGTCTCTGGGAAAGCAGAGATGCCCAGTGCTGTTGTGCCTGTGGATAGGGTGCACGGGGACAGTGAAGACCAGCAAGAGCTTTCAGGGCTGGCCCCTTCCTTGTGGGAGAAGGAGCCGGACGTTTGCCTTTTCGGAAAGAGGCTCTGCCGAGAACAAGCGCCGTGAGATATGCCGTCTGTGGTTAAGCACAGATGCCCAGTGCTGTTGTGCCTGTGGATAGGGTGCACGGGGACAGTGAAGACCAGCAAGAGCTTTCAGGGCTGGCCCCTTCCTTGTGGGAGAAGGAGCCGGACGTTTGCCTTTTCGGAAAGAGGCTCTGCCGAGAACGAGCGCCGTGAGATATGCCGTCTGTGGTTAAGCACAGATGCCCAGTGCTGTTGTGCCTGTGGATAGGGTGCACGGGGCCAGTGAAGACCAGCAAGAGCTTTCAGGGCTGGCCCCATCCTTGTGGGAGAAGGAGCTGGACATTTGTCTTTTCGGAAAGAGGCTCTGCCGAGAAGAAGCGCCCTGAGATATGCCGTCTGTGGTTAAGCACAGATGCCCAGTGCTGTTGTGCCTGTGGGTAGGGTGCACGGGGACAGTGAAGACCAGCAAGAGCCTTCAGGGCTGGCCCCTTCCTTGTGGGAGAAGGAGCCGGACGTTTGCCTCTTCGGAAAGAGGCTCTGCCGAGAACGAGCGCCGTGAGATATGCCGTCTGTGGTTAAGCACAGATGCCCAGTGCTGTTGTGCCTGTGGGTAGGGTGCACGGGGACAGTGAAGACCAGCAAGAGCTTTCAGGGCTGGCCCCTTCCTTGTGGGAGAAGGAGCCGGACGTTTGCCTTTTCGGAAAGAGGCTCTGCCGAGAACGAGCGCCGTGAGATGCTGAGTCTCTGGGAAAGCACAGATGCCCAGTGCTGTTGTGCCTGTGGGTAGGGTGCACGGGGACAGTGAAGACCAGCTGGAGTTTTCAGGGCTGGCCCCTTCCTTGTGGGAGAAGGAGCCGGACGTTTGCCTTTTCGGAAAGAGGCTCTGCCGAGAACGAGCGCCGTGAGATATGCCGTCTGCGGTTAAGCACAGATGCCCAGTGCTGTTGTGCCTGTGGGTAGGGTGCACGGGGTCAGTGAAGACCAGCAATAGCTTTCAGCGCTGGCCCCTTCCTTGTGGGAGAAGGAGCCGGACGTTTGCCTTTTCGGAAAGAGGCTCTGCCGAGAACGAACGCCGTGAGATGCTGAGTCTCTGGGAAAGCACAGATGCCCAGTGCTGTTGTGCCTGTGGGTAGGGTGCACGGGGACAGTGAAGACCAGCTGGAGTTTTCAGGGCTGGCCCCTTCCTTGTGGGAGAAGGAGCCGGACGTTTGCCGTTTTGGAAAGAGGCACTGCCGAGAACGAGCGCCATGAGATATGCCGTCTGCGGTTAAGCACAGATGCCCAGTGCTGTTGTGCCTGTGGGTAGGGTGCACGGGGTCAGTGAAGACCAGCAAGAGCTTTCAGGGCTGGCCCCTTCCTTGTGGGAGAAGGAGCCGGACGTTTGCCTTTTCGGAAAGAGGCTCTGCCGATAGCGAACGCAGTGAGATATGCCGTCTGTGGTTAAGCACAGATGCCCAGTGCTCTTGTGCCTGTGGATAGGTTGCACGGGGACAGTGAAGACCAGCAAGAGCTTTCAGGGCTGGCCCCTTCCTTGTGGGAGAAGGAGCCGGACGTTTGCCTTTTCGGAAAGAGGCTCTGCCGAGAACGAGCGCCGTGAGATATGCCGTCTGTGGTTAAGCACAGATGCCCAGTGCTGTTGTGCCTGTGGTTAGGGTGCACGGGGACAGTGAAGACCAGCAAGAGCTTTCAGGGCTGGCCCCTTCCTTGTGGGAGAAGGAGCCGGACGTTTGCCTTTTCGGAAAGAGGCTCTGCCGAGAACGAGCGCCGTGAGATGCTGAGTCTCTGGGAAAGCACAGATGACCATTGCTGTTGTGCCTGTAGATAGAGTGCACGGGGACAGTGAAGACCAGCTGGAGTTTTCAGGGCTGGCCCCTTCCTTGTGGGAGAAGGAGCCGGACGTTTGCCTTTTCGGAAAGAGGCTCTGCCGAGAACGAGCGCCATGAGATATGCCGTCTGCGGTTAAGCACAGATGCCCAGTGCTGTTGTGCCTGTGGGTAGGGTGCACGGGGCCAGTGAAGACCAGCAAGAGCTTTCAGGGCTGGCCCCTTCCTTGTGGGAGAAGGAGCCGGACGTTTGCCTTTTTGGAAGGAGGCTCTGCCGAGAACGAGCGCCGTGAGATGCTGAGTCTCTGGGAAAGCACAGATGCCCAGTGCTGTTTTGCCTGTGGGTAGGGTGCACGGGGCCAGTGAAGACCAGCAAGAGCTTTCAGGGCTGGCCCCTTCCTTGTGGGAGAAGGAGCCGGACGTTTGCCTTTTCGGAAAGAGGCTCTGCCGAGAACGAGCGCCGTGAGATATGCCGTCTGTGGTTAAGCACAGATGCCCAGTGCTGTTGTGCCTGTGGATAGGGTGCACGGGGACAGTGAAGACCAGCAAGAGTTTTCAGGGCTGGCCCCTTCATTGTGGGAGAAGGAGCCGGACGTTTGCCTTTTCGGAAAGAGGCTCTGCCGATAACGAGCGCCGTGAGATGCTGAGTCTCTGGGAAAGCACAGATGCCCAGTGCTGTTGTGCCTGTGGGTAGGGTGCACGGGGACAGTGAAGACCAGCAAGAGCTTTCAGGGCTGGCCCCTTCCTTGTGGGAGAAGGAGCCGGACGTTTGCCTTTTCGGAAAGAGGCTCTGCCGAGAACGAGCGCCGTGAGATGCTGAGTCTCTGGGAAAGCACAGATGCCCAGTGCTGTTGTGCCTGTGGATAGGGTGCACGGGGCCAGTGAAGACCAGCAAGAGCTTTCAGGGCTGGCCCCTTCCTTGTGGGAGAAGGAGCCGGACGTTTGCCTTTTCGGAAAGAGGCTCTGCCGAGAACGAGCGCCGTGAGATATGCCATCTGTGGTTAAGCACAGATGCCCAGTGCTGTTGTGCCTGTGGGTAGGGTGCACGGGGACAGTGAAGACCAGCAAGAGCTTTCAGGGCTGGCCCCTTCCTTGTGGGAGAAGGAGCCGGACGTTTGCCTTTTTGGAAAGAGGCTCTGCCGAGAACGAGCGCCGTGAGATATGCCGTCTGTGGTTAAGCACAGATGCCCAGTGCTGTTGTGCCTGTGGATAGGGTGCACGGGGCCAGTGAAGACCAGCAAGAGTTTTCAGGACTGGCCCCTTCCTTGTGGGAGAAGGAGCCGGACGTTTGCCTTTTCGGAAAGAGGCTCTGCTGAGAACGAGCGCCGTGAGATATGCCGTCTGTGGTTAAGCACAGATGCCCAGTGCTGTTGTGCCTGTGGTTAGGGTGCACGGGGACAGTGAAGACCAGCAAGAGCTTTCAGGGCTGGCCCCTTCCTTGTGGGAGAAGGAGCCGGACGTTTGCCTTTTCGGAAAGAGGCTCTGCTGAGAACGAGCGCCGTGAGATGCTGAGTCTCTGGGAAAGCACAGATGCCCATTGCTGTTGTGCCTGTAGATAGAGTGCACGGGGACAGTGAAGACCAGCTGGAGTTTTCAGGGCTGGCCCCTTCCTTGTGGGAGAAGGAGCCGGACGTTTGCCTTTTCGGAAAGAGGCTCTGCCGAGAACGAGCGCCATGAGATATGCCGTCTGTGGTTAAGCACAGATGCCCAGTGCTGTTGTGCCTGTGGGTAGGGTGCACGGGGACAGTGAAGACCAGCAAGAGCTTTCAGGGCTGGCCCCTTCCTTGTGGGAGAAGGAGCCGGACGTTTGCCTTTTTGGAAGGAGGCTCTGCTGAGAACGAGCGCCGTGAGATGCTGAGTCTCTGGGAAAGCACAGATGCCCAGTGCTGTTTTGCCTGTGGGTAGGGTGCACGGGGCCAGTGAAGACCAGCAAGAGCTTTCAGGGCTGGCCCCTTCCTTGTGGGAGAAGGAGCCGGACGTTTGCCTTTTCGGAAAGAGGCTCTGCCGAGAACGAGCGCCGTGAGATATGCCGTCTGTGGTTAAGCACAGATGCCCAGTGCTGTTGTGCCTGTGGATAGGGTGCACGGGGACAGTGAAGACCAGCAAGAGTTTTCAGGGCTGGCCCCTTCCTTGTGGGAGAAGGAGCCGGACGTTTGCCTTTTCGGAAAGAGGCTCTGCCGATAACGAGCGCCGTGAGATGCTGAGTCTCTGGGAAAGCACAGATGCCCAGTGCTGTTGTGCCTGTGGGTAGGGTGCACGGGGACAGTGAAGACCAGCAAGAGCTTTCAGGGCTGGCCCCTTCCTTGTGGGAGAAGGAGCCGGACGTTTGCCTTTTCGGAAAGAGGCTCTGCCGAGAACGAGCGCCGTGAGATGCTGAGTCTCTGGGAAAGCACAGACGCCCAGTGCTGTTGTGCCTGTGGGTAGGGTGCACGGGGACAGTGAAGACCAGCAAGAGCTTTCAGGGCTGGCCCCTTCCTTGTGGGAGAAGGAGCCGGACGTTTGCCTTTTCGGAAAGAGGCTCTGCCGAGAACGAACGCCGTGAGATATGCCGTCTGTGGTTAAGCACAGATGCCCAGTGCTGTTGTGCCTGTGGGTAGGGTGCACGGGGACAGTGAAGACCAGCAAGAGCTTTCAGGGCTGGCCCCTTCCTTGTGGGAGAAGGAGCCGGACGTTTGCCTTTTTGGAAAGAGGCTCTGCCGAGAACGAGCGCCGTGAGATATGCCGTCTGTGGTTAAGCACAGATGCCCAGTGCTGTTGTGCCTGTGGATAGGGTGCACGGGGCCAGTGAAGACCAGCAAGAGTTTTCAGGACTGGCCCCTTCCTTGTGGGAGAAGGAGCCGGACGTTTGCCTTTTCGGAAAGAGGCTCTGCCGATAACGAGCGCCGTGAGGTGCTGAGTCTCTGGGAAAGCACAGATGCCCAGTGCTGTTGTGCCTGTGGATAGGGTGCACGGGGCCAGTGAAGACCAGCAAGAGCTTTCAGGGCTGGCCCCTTCCTTGTGGGAGAAGGAGCCGGACGTTTGCCTTTTCGGAAAGAGGCTCTGCCGAGAACAAGCGCCGTGAGATATGCCGTCTGTGGTTAAGCACAGATGCCCAGTGCTGTTGTGCCTGTGGATAGGGTGCACGGGGACAGTGAAGACCAGCAAGAGCTTTCAGGGCTGGCCCCTTCCTTGTGGGAGAAGGAGCCGGACGTTTGCCTTTTCGGAAAGAGGCTCTGCCGAGAACGAGCGCCGTGAGATATGCCGTCTGTGGTTAAGCACAGATGCCCAGTGCTGTTGTGCCTGTGGATAGGGTGCACGGGGCCAGTGAAGACCAGCAAGAGCTTTCAGGGCTGGCCCCTTCCTTGTGGGAGAAGGAGCCGGACGTTTGTCTTTTCGGAAAGAGGCTCTGCCGAGAACAAGCGCCCTGAGATATGCCGTCTGTGGTTAAGCACAGATGCCCAGTGCTGTTGTGCCTGTGGGTAGGGTGCACGGGGACAGTGAAGACCAGCAAGAGCTTTCAGGGCTGGCCCCTTCCTTGTGGGAGAAGGAGCCGGACGTTTGCCTCTTCGGAAAGAGGCTCTGCCGAGAACGAGCGCCGTGAGATATGCCGTCTGTGGTTAAGCACAGATGCCCAGTGCTGTTGTGCCTGTGGGTAGGGTGCACGGGGACAGTGAAGACCAGCAAGAGCTTTCAGGGCTGGCCCCTTCCTTGTGGGAGAAGGAGCCGGACGTTTGCCTTTTCGGAAAGAGGCTCTGCCGAGAACAAGCGCCCTGAGATATGCCGTCTGTGGTTAAGCACAGATGCCCAGTGCTGTTGTGCCTGTGGGTAGGGTGCACGGGGACAGTGAAGACCAGCAAGAGCTTTCAGGGCTGGCCCCTTCCTTGTGGGAGAAGGAGCCGGACGTTTGCCTCTTCGGAAAGAGGCTCTGCCGAGAACGAGCGCCGTGAGATGCTGAGTCTCTGGGAAAGCACAGATGCCCAGTGCTGTTGTGCCTGTGGGTAGGGTGCACGGGGACAGTGAAGACCAGCAAGAGCTTTCAGGGCTGGCCCCTTCCTTGTGGGAGAAGGAGCCGGACGTTTGCCTTTTCGGAAAGAGGCTCTGCCGAGAACGAGCGCCGTGAGATGCTGAGTCTCTGGGAAAGCACAGATGCCCAGTGCTGTTGTGCCTGTGGGTAGGGTGCACGGGGACAGTGAAGACCAGCTGGAGTTTTCAGGGCTGGCCCCTTCCTTGTGGGAGAAGGAGCCGGACGTTTGCCTTTTTGGAAAGAGGCACTGCCGAGAACGAGCGCCATGAGATATGCCGTCTGCGGTTAAGCACAGATGCCCAGTGCTGTTGTGCCTGTGGGTAGGGTGCACGGGGTCAGTGAAGACCAGCAAGAGCTTTCAGGGCTGGCCCCTTCCTTGTGGGAGAAGGAGCCGGACGTTTGCCTTTTCGGAAAGAGGCTCTGCCGATAGCGAACGCAGTGAGATATGCCGTCTGTGGTTAAGCACAGATGCCCAGTGCTCTTGTGCCTGTGGATAGGTTGCACGGGGCCAGTGAAGACCAGCAAGAGCTTTCAGGGCTGGCCCCTTCCTTGTGGGAGAAGGAGCCGGACGTTTGCCTTTTCGGAAAGAGGCTCTGCCGAGAACGAGCGCCGTGAGATATGCCGTCTGTGGTTAAGCACAGATGCCCAGTGCTGTTGTGCCTGTGGTTAGGGTGCACGGGGACAGTGAAGACCAGCAAGAGCTTTCAAGGGCTGGCCCCTTCCTTGTGGGAGAAGGAGCCGGACGTTTGCCTTTTCGGAAAGAGGCTCTGCCGAGAACGAGCGCCGTGAGATGCTGAGTCTCTGGGAAAGCACAGATGCCCAGTGCTGTTTTGCCTGTGGGTAGGGTGCACGGGGACAGTGAAGACCAGCTGGAGTTTTCAGGGCTGGCCCCTTCCTTGTGGGAGAAGGAGCCGGACGTTTGCCTTTTCGGAAAGAGGCACTGCCGAGAACGAGCGCCATGAGATATGCCGTCTGCGATTAAGCACAGATGCCCAGTGCTGTTGTGCCTGTGGGTAGGGTGCACGGGGACAGTGAAGACCAGCAAGAGCTTTCAGGGCTGGCCCCTTCCTTGTGGGAGAAGGAGCCGGACGTTTGCCTTTTTGGAAGGAGGCTCTGCCGAGAACGAGCGCCGTGAGATGCTGAGTCTCTGGGAAAGCACAGATGCCCAGTGCTGTTGTGCCTGTGGGTAGGGTGCACGGGGCCAGTGAAGACCAGCAAGAGCTTTCAGGGCTGGCCCCTTCCTTGTGGGAGAAGGAGCCGGACGTTTGCCTTTTCGGAAAGAGGCTCTGCCGAGAACAAGCGCCGTGAGATATGCCGTCTGTGGTTAAGCACAGATGCCCAGTGCTGTTGTGCCTGTAGATAGGGTGCACGGGGACAGTGAAGACCAGCAAGAGTTTTCAGGGCTGGCCCCTTCCTTGTGGGAGAAGGAGCCGGACGTTTGCCTCTTCGGAAAGAGGCTCTGCCGAGAACGAGCGCCGTGAGATATGCCGTCTGTGGTTAAGCACAGATGCCCAGTGCTGTTGTGCCTGTGGGTAGGGTGCACGGGGACAGTGAAGACCAGCAAGAGCTTTCAGGGCTGGCCCCTTCCTTGTGGGAGAAGGAGCCGGACGTTTGCCTTTTTGGAGGGAGGCTCTGCCGAGAACGAGCGCCGTGAGATGCTGAGTCTCTGGGAAAGCACAGATGCCCAGTGCTGTTGTGCCTGTGGGTAGGGTGCACGGGGACAGTGAAGACCAGCAAGAGCTTTCAGGGCTGGCCCCTTCCTTGTGGGAGAAGGAGCCGGACGTTTGCCTTTTCGGAAAGAGGCTCTGCCGAGAACGAGCGCCGTGAGATATGCCGTCTGTGGTTAAGCACAGATGCCCAGTGCTGTTGTGCCTGTGGGTAGGGTGCACGGGGACAGTGAAGACCAGCAAGAGCTTTCAGGGCTGGCCCCTTCCTTGTGGGAGAAGGAGCCGGACGTTTGCCTTTTCGGAAAGAGGCTCTGCCGAGAACGAACGCCGTGAGATGCTGAGTCTCTGGGAAAGCACAGATGCCCAGTGCTGTTGTGCCTGTGGGTAGGGTGCACGGGGACAGTGAAGACCAGCTGGAGTTTTCAGGGCTGGCCCCTTCCTTGTGGGAGAAGGAGCCGGACGTTTGCCTTTTTGGAAAGAGGCACTGCCGAGAACGAGCGCCATGAGATATGCCGTCTGCGGTTAAGCACAGATGCCCAGTGCTGTTGTGCCTGTGGGTAGGGTGCACGGGGTCAGTGAAGACCAGCAAGAGCTTTCAGGGCTGGCCCCTTCCTTGTGGGAGAAGGAGCCGGACGTTTGCCTTTTCGGAAAGAGGCTCTGCCGATAGCGAACGCAGTGAGATATGCCGTCTGTGGTTAAGCACAGATGCCCAGTGCTCTTGTGCCTGTGGATAGGTTGCACGGGGCCAGTGAAGACCAGCAAGAGCTTTCAGGGCTGGCCCCTTCCTTGTGGGAGAAGGAGCCGGACGTTTGCCTTTTCGGAAAGAGGCTCTGCCGAGAACGAGCGCCGTGAGATATGCCGTCTGTGGTTAAGCACAGATGCCCAGTGCTGTTGTGCCTGTAGATAGGGTGCACGGGGACAGTGAAGACCAGCAAGAGCTTTCAGGACTGGCCCCTTCCTTGTGGGAGAAGGAGCCGGACGTTTGCCTTTTCGGAAAGAGGCTCTGCCGAGAACGAGCGCCGTGAGATGCTGAGTCTCTGGGAAAGCACAGATGCCCAGTGCTGTTGTGCCTGTGGGTAGGGTGCACGGGGACAGTGAAGACCAGCAAGAGCTTTCAGGGCTGGCCCCTTCCTTGTGGGAGAAGGAGCCGGACGTTTGCCTTTTCGGAAAGAGGCTCTGCCGAGAACGAGCGCCGTGAGATGCTGAGTCTCTGGGAAAGCACAGATGCCCAGTGCTGTTGTGCCTGTGGGTAGGGTGCACGGGGACAGTGAAGACCAGCAAGAGCTTTCAGGGCTGGCCCCTTCCTTGTGGGAGAAGGAGCTGGACGTTTGCCTTTTTGGAAGGAGGCTCTGCCGAGAACGAGCGCCGTGAGATGCTGAGTCTCTGGGAAAGCACAGATGCCCAGTGCTGTTTTGCCTGTGGGTAGGGTGCACGGGGCCAGTGAAGACCAGCAAGAGCTTTCAGGGCTGGCCCCTTCCTTGTGGGAGAAGGAGCCGGACGTTTGCCTTTTCGGAAAGAGGCTCTGCCGAGAAGAAGCGCCGTGAGATATGCCGTCTGTGGTTAAGCACAGATGCCCAGTGCTGTTGTGCCTGTAGATAGGGTGCACGGGGACAGTGAAGACCAGCAAGAGTTTTCAGGGCTGGCCCCTTCCTTGTGGGAGAAGGAGCCGGACATTTGCCTTTTCGGAAAGAGGCTCTGCCGAGAACGAGCGCCGTGAGATGCTGAGTCTCTGGGAAAGCACAGATGCCCAGTGCTGTTGTGCCTGTGGGTAGGGTGCACGGGGACAGTGAAGACCAGCAAGAGCTTTCAGGGCTGGCCCCTTCCTTGTGGGAGAAGGAGCCGGACGTTTGCCTTTTCGGAAAGAGGCTCTGCCGAGAACGAGCGCCGTGAGATGCTGAGTCTCTGGGAAAGCACAGATGCCCAGTGCTGTTGTGCCTGTGGGTAGGGTGCACGGGGACAGTGAAGACCAGCAAGAGCTTTCAGGGCTGGCCCCTTCCTTGTGGGAGAAGGAGCCGGACGTTTGCCTTTTCGGAAAGAGGCTCTGCCGAGAACGAGCGCCGTGAGATATGCTGTCTGTGGTTAAGCACAGATGCCCAGTGCTGTTGTGCCTGTGGGTAGGGTGCACGGGGACAGTGAAGACCAGCAAGAGCTTTCAGGGCTGGCCCCTTCCTTGTGGGAGAAGGAGCCAGACGTTTGCCTTTTCGGAAAGAGGCTCTGCCGAGAACGAGCGCCGTGAGATATGCCGTCTGTGGTTAAGCACAGATGCCCAGTGCTGTTGTGCCTGTGGGTAGGTTGCACGGGGACAGTGAAGACCAGCAAGAGTTTTCAGGACTGGCCCCTTCCTTGTGGGAGAAGGAGCCGGACGTTTGCCTTTTCGGAAAGAGGCTCTGCCGATAACGAGCGCCGTGAGATGCTGAGTCTCTGGGAAAGCACAGATGCCCAGTGCTGTTGTGCCTGTGGATAGGGTGCACGGGGCCAGTGAAGACCAGCAAGAGCTTTCAGGGCTGGCCCCTTCCTTGTGGGAGAAGGAGCCGGACGTTTGCCTTTTCGGAAAGAGGCTCTGCCGAGAACGAGCGCCGTGAGATATGCCGTCTGTGGTTAAGCACAGATGCCCAGTGCTGTTGTGCCTGTGGGTAGGGTGCACGGGGCCAGTGAAGACCAGCAAGAGCTTTCAGGGCTGGCCCCTTCCTTGTGGGAGAAGGAGCCGGACGTTTGCCTTTTCGGAAAGAGGCTCTGCCGAGAACGAGCGCCGTGAGATATGCCGTCTGTGGTTAAGCACAGATGCCCAGTGCTCTTGTGCCTGTGGATAGGGTGCACGGGGCCAGTGAAGACCAGCAAGAGCTTTCAGGGCTGGCCCCTTCCTTGTGGGAGAAGGAGCCGGACGTTTGCCTTTTCGGAAAGAGGCTCTGCCGAGAACGAACGCCGTGAGATGCTGAGTCTCTGGGAAAGCACAGATGCCCAGTGCTGTTGTGCCTGTGGGTAGGGTGCACGGGGACAGTGAAGACCAGCTGGAGTTTTCAGGGCTGGCCCCTTCCTTGTGGGAGAAGGAGCCGGACGTTTGCCTTTTCGGAAAGAGGCTCTGCCGAGAACGAGCGCCATGAGATATGCCGTCTGCGGTTAAGCACAGATGCCCAGTGCTGTTGTGCCTGTGGGTAGGGTGCACGGGGACAGTGAAGACCAGCAAGAGCTTTCAGGGCTGGCCCCTTCCTTGTGGGAGAAGGAGCCGGACGTTTGCCTTTTTGGAAGGAGGCTCTGCCGAGAACGAGCGCCGTGAGATGCTGAGTCTCTGGGAAAGCACAGATGCCCAGTGCTGTTTTGCCTGTGGGTAGGGTGCACGGGGACAGTGAAGACCAGCTGGAGTTTTCAGGGCTGGCCCCTTCCTTGTGGGAGAAGGAGCCGGACGTTTGCCTTTTCGGAAAGAGGCTCTGCTGAGAACGAGCGCCGTGAGATATGCCGTCTGTGGTTAAGCACAGATGCCCAGTGCTGTTGTGCCTGTAGATAGGGTGCACGGGGACAGTGAAGACCAGCAAGAGTTTTCAGGGCTGGCCCCTTCCTTGTGGGAGAAGGAGCCGGACGTTTGCCTTTTCGGAAAGAGGCTCTGCCGAGAACGAGCGCCGTGAGATGCTGAGTCTCTGGGAAAGCACAGATGCCCAGTGCTGTTGTGCCTGTGGGTAGGGTGCACGGGGACAGTGAAGACCAGCAAGAGCTTTCAGGGCTGGCCCCTTCCTTGTGGGAGAAGGAGCCGGACGTTTGCCTTTTCGGAAAGAGGCTCTGCCGAGAACGAGCGCCGTGAGATGCTGAGTCTCTGGGAAAGCACAGATGCCCAGTGCTGTTGTGCTTGTGGGTAGGGTGCACGGGGACAGTGAAGACCAGCAAGAGCTTTCAGGGCTGGCCCCTTCCTTGTGGGAGAAGGAGCCGGACGTTTGCCTTTTCGGAAAGAGGCTCTGCCGAGAACGAACGCCGTGAGATATGCCGTCTGTGGTTAAGCACAGATGCCCAGTGCTGTTGTGCCTGTGGATAGGGTGCACGGGGACAGTGAAGACCAGCAAGAGCTTTCAGGGCTGGCCCCTTCCTTGTGGGAGAAGGAGCCGGACGTTTGCCTTTTCGGAAAGAGGCTCTGCCGATAACGAGCGCCGTGAGATATGCCGTCTGTGGTTAAGCACAGATGCCCAGTGCTGTTGTGCCTGTGGATAGGGTGCACGGGGCCAGTGAAGACCAGCAAGAGCTTTCAGGGCTGGCCCCTTCCTTGTGGGAGAAGGAGCCGGACGTTTGCCTTTTCGGAAAGAGGCTCTGCCGAGAACGAGCGCCGTGAGGTGCTGAGTCTCTGGTTAAGCACAGATGCCCAGTGCTGTTGTGCCTGTGGATAGGGTGCACGGGGACAGTGAAGACCAGCAAGAGCTTTCAGGGCTGGCCCCTTCCTTGTGGGAGAAGGAGCCAGACGTTTGCCTTTTCGGAAAGAGGCTCTGCCGAGAACGAGCGCCGTGAGATATGCCGTCTGTGGTTAAGCACAGATGCCCAGTGCTGTTGTGACTGTGGGTAGGTTGCACGGGGACAGTGAAGACCAGCAAGAGCTTTCAGGGCTGGCCCCTTCCTTGTGGGAGAAGGAGCCAGACGTTTGCCTTTTCGGAAAGAGGCTCTGCCGAGAACGAGCGCCGTGAGATATGCCGTCTGTGGTTAAGCACAGATGCCCAGTGCTGTTGTGCCTGTGGGTAGGTTGCACGGGGCCAGTGAAGACCAGCAAGAGCTTTCAGGGCTGGCCCCTTCCTTGTGGGAGAAGGAGCCGGACGTTTGCCCTTTTTGGAAGGAGGCTCTGCCGAGAACGAGCGCCGTGAGATATGCCGTCTGTGGTTAAGCACAGATGCCCAGTGCTGTTGTGCCTGTAGATAGGGTGCACGGGGACAGTGAAGACCAGCAAGAGCTTTCAGGGCTGGCCCCTTCCTTGTGGGAGAAGGAGCCGGACGTTTGCCTTTTCGGAAAGAGGCTCTGCCGAGAACGAGCGCCGTGAGATGCTGAGTCTCTGGGAAAGCACAGATGCCCAGTGCTGTTGTGCCTGTGGGTAGGGTGCACGGGGACAGTGAAGACCAGCAAGAGCTTTCAGGGCTGGCCCCTTCCTTGTGGGAGAAGGAGCTGGACGTTTGCCTTTTTGGAAGGAGGCTCTGCCGAGAACGAGCGCCGTGAGATGCTGAGTCTCTGGGAAAGCACAGATGCCCAGTGCTGTTTTGCCTGTGGGTAGGGTGCACGGGGCCAGTGAAGACCAGCAAGAGCTTTCAGGGCTGGCCCCTTCCTTGTGGGAGAAGGAGCCGGACGTTTGCCTTTTCGGAAAGAGGCTCTGCCGAGAACGAACGCCGTGAGATATGCCGTCTGTGGTTAAGCACAGATGCCCAGTGCTGTTGTGCCTGTGGATAGGGTGCACGGGGACAGTGAAGACCAGCAAGAGCTTTCAGGTCTGGCCCCTTCCTTGTGGGAGAAGGAGCCGGACGTTTGCCTTTTCGGAAAGAGGCTCTGCCGAGAACAAGCGCCGTCAGATATGCCGTCTGTGGTTAAGCACAGATGCCCAGTGCTGTTGTGCCTGTGGATAGGGTGCACGGGGACAGTGAAGACCAGCAAGAGTTTTCAGGGCTGGCCCCTTCCTTGTGGGAGAAGGAGCCGGACGTTTGCCTTTTCGGAAAGAGGCTCTGCCGATAACGAGCGCCGTGAGGTGCTGAGTCTCTGGGAAAGCACAGATGCCCAGTGCTGTTGTGCCTGTGGATAGGGTGCACGGGGCCAGTGAAGACCAGCAAGAGCTTTCAGGGCTGGCCCCTTCCTTGTGGGAGAAGGAGCCAGACGTTTGCCTATTCGGAAAGAGGCTCTGCCGAGAACGAGCGCCGTGAGATATGCCGTCTGTGGTTAAGCACAGATGCCCAGTGCTGTTGTGCCTGTGGGTAGGTTGCACGGGGACAGTGAAGACCAGCAAGAGCTTTCAGGGCTGGCCCCTTCCTTGTGGGAGAAGGAGCCAGACGTTTGCCTTTTCGGAAAGAGGCTCTGCCGAGAACGAGCGCCGTGAGATATGCCGTCTGTGGTTAAGCACAGATGCCCAGTGCTGTTGTGCCTGTGGGTAGGTTGCACGGGGCCAGTGAAGACCAGCAAGAGCTTTCAGGGCTGGCCCCTTCCTTGTGGGAGAAGGAGCCGGACGTTTGCCTTTTCGGAAAGAGGATCTGCCGAGAACAAGCGCCGTGAGATATGCCGTCTGTGGTTAAGCACAGATGCCCAGTGCTGTTGTGCCTGTGGATAGGGTGCACGGGGACAGTGAAGACCAGCAAGAGCTTTCAGGGCTGGCCCCTTCCTTGTGGGAGAAGGAGCCGGACGTTTGCCTTTTCGGAAAGAGGCTCTGCCGAGAACGAGCGCCGTGAGATATGCCGTCTGTGGTTAAGCACAGATGCCCAGTGCTGTTGTGCCTGTGGATAGGGTGCACGGGGACAGTGAAGACCAGCAAGAGCTTTCAGGGCTGGCCCCATCCTTGTGGGAGAAGGAGCTGGACGTTTGTCTTTTCGGAAAGAGGCTCTGCCGAGAACAAGCGCCCTGAGATATGCCGTCTGTGGTTAAGCACAGATGCCCAGTGCTGTTGTGCCTGTGGGTAGGGTGCACGGGGCCAGTGAAGACCAGCAAGAGCTTTCAGGGCTGGCCCCTTCCTTGTGGGAGAAGGAGCCGGACGTTTGCCTCTTCGGAAAGAGGCTCTGCCGAGAACGAGCGCCGTGAGATATGCCGTCTGTGGTTAAGCACAGATGCCCAGTGCTGTTGTGCCTGTGGGTAGGGTGCACGGGGACAGTGAAGACCAGCAAGAGCTTTCAGCGCTGGCCCCTTCCTTGTGGGAGAAGGAGCCGGACGTTTGCCTTTTCGGAAAGAGGCTCTGCCGAGAACGAACGCCGTGAGATGCTGAGTCTCTGGGAAAGCACAGATGCCCAGTGCTGTTGTGCCTGTGGGTAGGGTGCACGGGGACAGTGAAGACCAGCTGGAGTTTTCAGGGCTGGCCCCTTCCTTGTGGGAGAAGGAGCCGGACGTTTGCCTTTTTGGAAAGAGGCACTGCCGAGAACGAGCGCCATGAGATATGCCGTCTGCGGTTAAGCACAGATGCCCAGTGCTGTTGTGCCTTTGGGTAGGGTGCATGGGGACAGTGAAGACCAGCAAGAGCTTTCAGGGCTGGCCCCTTCCTTGTGGGAGAAGGAGCCGGACGTTTGCCTTTTCGGAAAGAGGCTCTGCCGATAGCGAACGCAGTGAGATATGCTGTCTGTGGTTAAGCACAGATGCCCAGTGCTGTTGTGCCTGTGGGTAGGTTGCACGGGGCCAGTGAAGACCAGCAAGAGCTTTCAGGGCTGGCCCCTTCCTTGTGGGAGAAGGAGCCGGACGTTTGCCTTTTCGGAAAGAGGCTCTGCCGAGAACAAGCGCCGTGAGATATGCCGTCTGTGGTTAAGCACAGATGCCCAGTGCTGTTGTGCCTGTGGATAGGGTGCACGGGGCCAGTGAAGACCAGCAAGAGCTTTCAGGGCTGGCCCCTTCCTTGTGGGAGAAGGAGCCGGACGTTTGCCTTTTCGGAAAGAGGCTCTGCCGAGAACGAGCGCCGTGAGATATGCCGTCTGTGGTTAAGCACAGATGCCCAGTGCTGTTGTGCCTGTGGGTAGGGTGCACGGGGACAGTGAAGACCAGCAAGAGCTTTCAGGGCTGGCCCCTTCCTTGTGGGAGAAGGAGCCGGACGTTTGCCTTTTCGGAAAGAGGCTCTGCCGAGAACGAGCGCCGTGAGATGCTGAGTCTCTGGGAAAGCACAGATGCCCAGTGCTGTTGTGCCTGTGGGTAGGGTGCACGGGGACAGTGAAGACCAGCAAGAGCTTTCAGGGCTGGCCCCTTCCTTGTGGGAGAAGGAGCCGGACGTTTGCCTTTTCGGAAAGAGGCTCTGCCGAGAACGAGCGCCGTGAGATATGCCGTCTGTGGTTAAGCACAGATACCCAGTGCTGTTGTGCCTGTGGGTAGGGTGCACGGGGCCAGTGAAGACCAGCAAGAGCTTTCAGGGCTGGCCCCTTCCTTGTGGGAGAAGGAGCCGGACGTTTGCCTTTTCGGAAAGAGGCTCTGCCGAGAACAAGCGCTGTGAGATGCTGAGTCTCTGGGAAAGCACAGATGCCCAGTGCTGTTGTGCCTGTGGATAGGGTGCACGGGGACAGTGAAGACCAGCTGGAGTTTTCAGGGCTGGCCCCTTCCTTGTGGGAGAAGGAGCCGGACGTTTGCCTTTTTGGGAAGAGGCACTGCCGAGAACGAGCGCCATGAGATATGCCGTCTGCGGTTAAGCACAGATGCCCAGTGCTGTTGTGCCTGTGGATAGGGTGCACGGGGCCAGTGAAGACCAGCAAGAGTTTTCAGGGCTGGCCCCTTCCTTGTGGGAGAAGGAGCCAGACGTTTGCCTTTTTGGAAGGAGGCTCTGCCGAGAACGATCGCCGTGAGATGCTGAGTCTCTGGGAAAGCACAGATGCCCAGTGCTGTTTTGTCTGTGGGTAGGGTGCACGGGGCCAGTGAAGACCAGCAAGAGCTTTCAGGGCTGGCCCCTTCCTTGTGGGAGAAGGAGCCGGACGTTTGCCTTTTCGGAAAGAGGCTCTGCCGAGAACGAGCGCCGTGAGATATGCCGTCTGTGGTTAAGCACAGATGCCCAGTGCTGTTGTGCCTGTAGATAGGGTGCACGGGGACAGTGAAGACCAGCAAGAGTTTTCAGGGCTGGCCCCTTCCTTGTGGGAGAAGGAGCCGGACGTTTGCCTTTTCGGAAAGAGGCTCTGCCGATAACGAGCGCCGTGAGATGCTGAGTCTCTGGGAAAGCACAGATGCCCAGTGCTGTTGTGCCTGTGGGTAGGGTGCACGGGGACAGTGAAGACCAGCAAGAGCTTTCAGGGCTGGCCCCTTCCTTGTGGGAGAAGGAGCCGGACGTTTGCCTTTTCGGAAAGAGGCTCTGCCGAGAACGAGCGCCGTGAGATATGCCGTCTGTGGTTAAGCACAGATGCCCAGTGCTGTTGTGCCTGTAGATAGGGTGCACGGGGACAGTGAAGACCAGCAAGAGCTTTCAGGGCTGGCCCCTTCCTTGTGGGAGAAGGAGCCGGACGTTTGCCTTTTCGGAAAGAGGCTCTGCCGATAACGAGCGCCGTGAGATGCTGAGTCTCTGGGAAAGCACAGATGCCCAGTGCTGTTGTGCCTGTGGTTAGGGTGCACGGGGACAGTGAAGACCAGCAAGAGCTTTCAGGGCTGGCCCCTTCCTTGTGGGAGAAGGAGCCGGACGTTTGCCTTTTCGGAAAGAGGCTCTGCCGAGAACGAGCGCCGTGAGATATGCCGTCTGTGGTTAAGCACAGATGCCCAGTGCTGTTGTGCCTGTGGGTAGGGTGCACGGGGCCAGTGAAGACCAGCAAGAGCTTTCAGGGCTGGCCCCTTCCTTGTGGGAGAAGGAGCCGGACGTTTGCCTTTTCGGAAAGAGGCTCTGCCGAGAACGAGCGCCGTGAGATGCTGAGTCTCTGGGAAAGCACAGATGCCCAGTGCTGTTGTGCCTGTGGGTAGGGTGCACGGGGACAGTGAAGACCAGCAAGAGCTTTCAGGGCTGGCCCCTTCCTTGTGGGAGAAGGAGCCGGACGTTTGCCTTTTCGGAAAGAGGCTCTGCCGAGAACGAGCGCTGTGAGATATGCCGTCTGTGGTTAAGCACAGATGCCCAGTGCTGTTGTGCCTGTGGATAGGGTGCACGGGGCCAGTGAAGACCAGCAAGAGCTTTCAGGGCTGGCCCCTTCCTTGTGGGAGAAGGAGCCGGACGTTTGCCTTTTCGGAAAGAGGCTCTGCCGAGAACAAGCGCCGTGAGATATGCCGTCTGTGGTTAAGCACAGATGCCCAGTGCTGTTGTGCCTGTGGTTAGGGTGCACGGGGACAGTGAAGACCAGCAAGAGCTTTCAGGGCTGGCCCCTTCCTTGTGGGAGAAGGAGCCGGACGTTTGCCTTTTCGGAAAGAGGCTCTGCCGAGAACGAGCGCCGTGAGATGCTGAGTCTCTGGGAAAGCACAGATGCCCAGTGCTGTTGTGCCTGTGGGTAGGGTGCACGGGGACAGTGAAGACCAGCAAGAGCTTTCAGGGCTGGCCCCTTCCTTGTGGGAGAAGGAGCCGGACGTTTGCCTTTTCGGAAAGAGGCTCTGCCGAGAACGAGCGCCGTGAGATATGCCGTCTGTGGTTAAGCACAGATGCCCAGTGCTGTTGTGCCTGTGGGTAGGGTGCACGGGGACAGTGAAGACCAGCAAGAGCTTTCAGGGCTGGCCCCTTCCTTGTGGGAGAAGGAGCCGGACGTTTGCCTTTTCGGAAAGAGGCTCTGCCGAGAACGAACGCCGTGAGATGCTGAGTCTCTGGGAAAGCACAGATGCCCAGTGCTGTTGTGCCTGTGGGTAGGGTGCACGGGGACAGTGAAGACCAGCAAGAGCTTTCAGCGCTGGCCCCTTCCTTGTGGGAGAAGGAGCCGGACGTTTGCCTTTTCGGAAAGAGGCTCTGCCGAGAACGAACGCCGTGAGATGCTGAGTCTCTGGGAAAGCACAGATGCCCAGTGCTGTTGTGCCTGTGGGTAGGGTGCACGGGGACAGTGAAGACCAGCTGGAGTTTTCAGGGCTGGCCCCTTCCTTGTGGGAGAAGGAGCCGGACGTTTGCCTTTTTGGGAAGAGGCACTGCCGAGAACGAGCGCCATGAGATATGCCGTCTGCGGTTAAGCACAGATGCCCAGTGCTGTTGTGCCTGTGGATAGGGTGCACGGGGCCAGTGAAGACCACCAAGAGTTTTCAGGGCTGGCCCCTTCCTTGTGGGAGAAGGAGCCGGACGTTTGCCTTTTCGGAAAGAGGCTCTGCCGAGAACGATCGCCGTGAGATGCTGAGTCTCTGGGAAAGCACAGATGCCCAGTGCTGTTTTGTCTGTGGGTAGGGTGCACGGGGCCAGTGAAGACCAGCAAGAGCTTTCAGGGCTGGCCCCTTCCTTGTGGGAGAAGGAGCCGGACGTTTGCCTTTTCGGAAAGAGGCTCTGCCGAGAACGAGCGCCGTGAGATATGCCGTCTGTGGTTAAGCACAGATGCCCAGTGCTCTTGTGCCTGTAGACAGGGTGCACGGGGACAGTGAAGACCAGCAAGAGTTTTCAGGGCTGGCCCCTTCCTTGTGGGAGAAGGAGCCGGACGTTTGCCTTTTCGGAAAGAGGCTCTGCCGATAACGAGCGCCGTGAGATGCTGAGTCTCTGGGAAAGCACAGATGCCCAGTGCTGTTGTGCCTGTGGGTAGGGTGCACGGGGACAGTGAAGACCAGCAAGAGCTTTCAGGGCTGGCCCCTTCCTTGTGGGAGAAGGAGCCGGACGTTTGCCTTTTCGGAAAGAGGCTCTGCCGAGAACGAGCGCCGTGAGATATGCCGTCTGTGGTTAAGCACAGATGCCCAGTGCTGTTGTGCCTGTAGATAGGGTGCACGGGGACAGTGAAGACCAGCAAGAGCTTTCAGGGCTGGCCCCTTCCTTGTGGGAGAAGGAGCCGGACGTTTGCCTTTTCGGAAAGAGGTTCTGCCGATAACGAGCGCCGTGAGATGCTGAGTCTCTGGGAAAGCACAGATGCCCAGTGCTGTTGTGCCTGTGGTTAGGGTGCACGGGGACAGTGAAGACCAGCAAGAGCTTTCAGGGCTGGCCCCTTCCTTGTGGGAGAAGGAGCCGGACGTTTGCCTTTTCGGAAAGAGGCTCTGCCGAGAACGAGCGCCGTGAGATATGCCGTCTGTGGTTAAGCACAGATGCCCAGTGCTGTTGTGCCTGTGGGTAGGGTGCACGGGGCCAGTGAAGACCAGCAAGAGCTTTCAGGGCTGGCCCCTTCCTTGTGGGAGAAGGAGCCGGACGTTTGCCTTTTCGGAAAGAGGCTCTGCCGAGAACGAACGCCGTGAGATGCTGAGTCTCTGGGAAAGCACAGATGCCCAGTGCTGTTGTGCCTGTGGGTAGGGTGCACGGGGCCAGTGAAGACCAGCAAGAGCTTTCAGGGCTGGCCCCTTCCTTGTGGGAGAAGGAGCCGGACGTTTGCCTTTTCGGAAAGAGGCTCTGCCGAGAACGAGCGCTGTGAGATATGCCGTCTGTGGTTAAGCACAGATGCCCAGTGCTGTTGTGCCTGTGGATAGGGTGCACGGGGCCAGTGAAGACCAGCAAGAGCTTTCAGGGCTGGCCCCTTCCTTGTGGGAGAAGGAGCCGGACGTTTGCCTTTTCGGAAAGAGGCTCTGCCGAGAACGAGCGCCGTGAGATATGCCGTCTGTGGTTAAGCACAGATGCCCAGTGCTGTTGTGCCTGTGGTTAGGGTGCACGGGGACAGTGAAGACCAGCAAGAGCTTTCAGGGCTGGCCCCTTCCTTGTGGGAGAAGGAGCCGGACGTTTGCCTTTTCGGAAAGAGGCTCTGCCGAGAACGAGCGCCGTGAGATGCTGAGTCTCTGGGAAAGCACAGATGCCCAGTGCTGTTGTGCCTGTGGGTAGGGTGCACGGGGACAGTGAAGACCAGCAAGAGCTTTCAGGGCTGGCCCCTTCCTTGTGGGAGAAGGAGCCGGACGTTTGCCTTTTCGGAAAGAGGCTCTGCCGAGAACGAGCGCCGTGAGATATGCCGTCTGTGGTTAAGCACAGATGCCCAGTGCTGTTGTGCCTGTGGGTAGGGTGCACGGGGACAGTGAAGACCAGCAAGAGCTTTCAGGGCTGGCCCCTTCCTTGTGGGAGAAGGAGCCGGACGTTTGCCTTTTCGGAAAGAGGCTCTGCCGAGAACGAACGCCGTGAGATGCTGAGTCTCTGGGAAAGCACAGATGCCCAGTGCTGTTGTGCCTGTGGGTAGGGTGCACGGGGACAGTGAAGACCAGCAAGAGCTTTCAGGGCTGGCCCCTTCCTTGTGGGAGAAGGAGCCGGACGTTTGCCTTTTCGGAAAGAGGCTCTGCCGAGAACAAGCGCTGTTAGATGCTGAGTCTCTGGGAAAGCACAGATGCGCAGTGCTGTTGTGCCTGTGGGTAGGGTGCACGGGGACAGTGAAGACCAGCTGGAGTTTTCAGGGCTGGCCCCTTCCTTGTGGGAGAAGGAGCCGGACGTTTGCCTTTTTGGGAAGAGGCACTGCCGAGAACGAGCGCCATGAGATATGCCGTCTGCGGTTAAGCACAGATGCCCAGTGCTGTTGTGCCTGTGGATAGGGTGCAGGGGGCCAGTGAAGACCACCAAGAGTTTTCAGGGCTGGCCCCTTCCTTGTGGGAGAAGGAGCCGGACGTTTGCCTTTTTGGAAGGAGGCTCTGCCGAGAACGATCGCCGTGAGATGCTGAGTCTCTGGGAAAGCACAGATGCCCAGTGCTGTTTTGTCTGTGGGTAGGGTGCACGGGGACAGTGAAGACCAGCAAGAGCTTTCAGGGCTGGCCCCTTCCTTGTGGGAGAAGGAGCCGGACGTTTGCCTTTTCGGAAAGAGGCTCTGCCGAGAACGAGCGCCGTGAGATATGCCGTCTGTGGTTAAGCACAGATGCCCAGTGCTGTTGTGCCTGTGGGTAGGGTGCACGGGGACAGTGAAGACCAGCAAGAGCTTTCAGGGCTGGCCCCTTCCTTGTGGGAGAAGGAGCCGGACGTTTGCCTTTTCGGAAAGAGGCTCTGCCGAGAACGAACGCCGTGAGATGCTGAGTCTCTGGGAAAGCACAGATGCCCAGTGCTGTTGTGCCTGTGGGTAGGGTGCACGGGGACAGTGAAGACCAGCAAGAGCTTTCAGGGCTGGCCCCTTCCTTGTGGGAGAAGGAGCCGGACGTTTGCCTTTTCGGAAAGAGGCTCTGCCGAGAACAAGCGCTGTTAGATGCTGAGTCTCTGGGAAAGCACAGATGCGCAGTGCTGTTGTGCCTGTGGGTAGGGTGCACGGGGACAGTGAAGACCAGCTGGAGTTTTCAGGGCTGGCCCCTTCCTTGTGGGAGAAGGAGCCGGACGTTTGCCTTTTTGGGAAGAGGCACTGCCGAGAACGAGCGCCATGAGATATGCCGTCTGCGGTTAAGCACAGATGCCCAGTGCTGTTGTGCCTGTGGATAGGGTGCAGGGGGCCAGTGAAGACCACCAAGAGTTTTCAGGGCTGGCCCCTTCCTTGTGGGAGAAGGAGCCGGACGTTTGCCTTTTTGGAAGGAGGCTCTGCCGAGAACGATCGCCGTGAGATGCTGAGTCTCTGGGAAAGCACAGATGCCCAGTGCTGTTGTGCCTGTGGGTAGGGTGCACGGGGACAGTGAAGACCAGCAAGAGCTTTCAGGGCTGGCCCCTTCCTTGTGGGAGAAGGAGCCGGACGTTTGCCTTTTCGGAAAGAGGCTCTGCCGAGAACGAGCGCCGTGAGATATGCCGTCTGTGGTTAAGCACAGATGCCCAGTGCTCTTGTGCCTGTAGATAGGGTGCACGGGGACAGTGAAGACCAGCAAGAGTTTTCAGGGCTGGCCCCTTCCTTGTGGGAGAAGGAGCCGGACGTTTGCCTTTTCGGAAAGAGGCTCTGCCGAGAACGAGCGCCGTGAGATGCTGAGTCTCTGGGAAAGCACAGATGCCCAGTGCTGTTGTGCCTGTGGGTAGGGTGCACGGGGACAGTGAAGACCAGCAAGAGCTTTCAGGGCTGGCCCCTTCCTTGTGGGAGAAGGAGCCGGACGTTTGCCTTTTCGGAAAGAGGCTCTGCCGAGAACGAGCGCCGTGAGATATGCCGTCTGTGGTTAAGCACAGATGCCCAGTGCTGTTGTGCCTGTGGGTAGGGTGCACGGGGACAGTGAAGACCAGCAAGAGCTTTCAGGGCTGGCCCCTTCCTTGTGGGAGAAGGAGCCGGACGTTTGCCTTTTCGGAAAGAGGCTCTGCCGAGAACGAGCGCTGTGAGATGCTGAGTCTCTGGGAAAGCACAGATGCCCAGTGCTGTTGTGCCTGTGGGTAGGGTGCACAGGGACAGTGAAGACCAGCAAGAGCTTTCAGGGCTGGCCCCTTCCTTGTGGGAGAAGGAGCCGGACGTTTGCCTTTTCGGAAAGAGGCTCTGCCGAGAACGAGCGCTGTGAGATGCTGAGTCTCTGGGAAAGCACAGATGCCCAGTGCTGTTGTGCCTGTGGGTAGGGTGCACGGGGACAGTGAAGACCAGCTGGAGTTTTCAGGGCTGGCCCCTTCCTTGTGGGAGAAGGAGCCGGACGTTTGCCTTTTTGGAAAGAGGCACTGCCGAGAACGAGCGCCATGAGATATGCCGTCTGCGGTTAAGCACAGATGCCCAGTGCTGTTGTGCCTGTGGGTAGGGTGCACGGGGACAGTGAAGACCAGCAAGAGTTTTCAGGGCTGGCCCCTTCCTTGTGGGAGAAGGAGCCGGACGTTTGCCTTTTCGGAAAGAGGCTCTGCCGATAACGATCGCCGTGAGATGCTGAGTCTCTGGGAAAGCACAGATGCCCAGTGCTGTTGTGCCTGTGGGTAGGGTGCACGGGGACAGTGAAGACCAGCAAGAGCTTTCAGGGCTGGCCCCTTCCTTGTGGGAGAAGGAGCCGGACGTTTGCCTTTTCGGAAAGAGGCTCTGCCGAGAACGAGCGCCGTGAGATATGCCGTCTGTGGTTAAGCACAGATGCCCAGTGCTGTTGTGCCTGTGGGTAGGGTGCACGGGGACAGTGAAGACCAGCAAGAGCTTTCAGGGCTGGCCCCTTCCTTGTGGGAGAAGGAGCCGGACGTTTGCCTTTTCGGAAAGAGGCTCTGCCGAGAACGAACGCCGTGAGATGCTGAGTCTCTGGGAAAGCACAGATGCCCAGTGCTGTTGTGCCTGTGGGTAGGGTGCACGGGGACAGTGAAGACCAGCAAGAGCTTTCAGGGCTGGCCCCTTCCTTGTGGGAGAAGGAGCCGGACGTTTGCCTTTTCGGAAAGAGGCTCTGCCGAGAACGAGCGCTGTGAGATGCTGAGTCTCTGGGAAAGCACAGATGCCCAGTGCTGTTGTGCCTGTGGGTAGGGTGCACGGGGACAGTGAAGACCAGCAAGAGCTTTCAGGGCTGGCCCCTTCCTTGTGGGAGAAGGAGCCGGACGTTTGCCTTTTCGGAAAGAGGCTCTGCCGAGAATGAGCGCCGTGAGATGCTGAGTCTCTGGGAAAGCACAGATGCCCAGTGCTGTTGTGCCTGTGGGTAGGGTGCACGGGGACAGTGAAGACCAGCAAGAGCTTTCAGGGCTGGCCCCTTCCTTGTGGGAGAAGGAGCCGGACGTTTGCCTTTTCGGAAAGAGGCTCTGCCGAGAACGAGCGCCGTGAGATATGCCGTCTGTGGTTAAGCACAGATACCCAGTGCTGTTGTGCCTGTGGGTAGGGTGCACGGGGCCAGTGAAGACCAGCAAGAGCTTTCAGGGCTGGCCCCTTCCTTGTGGGAGAAGGAGCCGGACGTTTGCCTTTTCGGAAAGAGGCTCTGCCGAGAACAAGCGCTGTGAGATGCTGAGTCTCTGGGAAAGCACAGATGCCCAGTGCTGTTGTGCCTGTGGGTAGGGTGCACGGGGACAGTGAAGACCAGCTGGAGTTTTCAGGGCTGGCCCCTTCCTTGTGGGAGAAGGAGCCGGACGTTTGCCTTTTTGGGAAGAGGCACTGCCGAGAACGAGCGCCATGAGATATGCCGTCTGCGGTTAAGCACAGATGCCCAGTGCTGTTGTGCCTGTGGATAGGGTGCACGGGGACAGTGAAGACCAGCAAGAGCTTTCAGGGCTGGCCCCTTCCTTGTGGGAGAAGGAGCCGGACGTTTGCCTTTTCGGAAAGAGGCTCTGCCGAGAACGAACGCCGTGAGATGCTGAGTCTCTGGGAAAGCACAGATGCCCAGTGCTGTTGTGCCTGTGGGTAGGGTGCACGGGGACAGTGAAGACCAGCAAGAGCTTTCAGGGCTGGCCCCTTCCTTGTGGGAGAAGGAGCCGGACGTTTGCCTTTTCGGAAAGAGGCTCTGCCGAGAACAAGCGCTGTTAGATGCTGAGTCTCTGGGAAAGCACAGATGCCCAGTGCTGTTGTGCCTGTGGGTAGGGTGCACGGGGACAGTGAAGACCAGCTGGAGTTTTCAGGGCTGGCCCCTTCCTTGTGGGAGAAGGAGCCGGACGTTTGCCTTTTTGGGAAGAGGCACTGCCGAGAACGAGCGCCATGAGATATGCCGTCTGCGGTTAAGCACAGATGCCCAGTGCTGTTGTGCCTGTGGATAGGGTGCACGGGGCCAGTGAAGACCACCAAGAGTTTTCAGGGCTGGCCCCTTCCTTGTGGGAGAAGGAGCCGGACGTTTGCCTTTTTGGAAGGAGGCTCTGCCGAGAACGATCGCCGTGAGATGCTGAGTCTCTGGGAAAGCACAGATGCCCAGTGCTGTTTTGTCTGTGGGTAGGGTGCACGGGGACAGTGAAGACCAGCAAGAGCTTTCAGGGCTGGCCCCTTCCTTGTGGGAGAAGGAGCCGGACGTTTGCCTTTTCGGAAAGAGGCTCTGCCGAGAACGAGCGCCGTGAGATATGCCGTCTGTGGTTAAGCACAGATGCCCAGTGCTCTTGTGCCTGTAGACAGGGTGCACGGGGACAGTGAAGACCAGCAAGAGTTTTCAGGGCTGGCCCCTTCCTTGTGGGAGAAGGAGCCGGACGTTTGCCTTTTCGGAAAGAGGCTCTGCCGATAACGAACGCCGTGAGATGCTGAGTCTCTGGGAAAGCACAGATGCCCAGTGCTGTTGTGCCTGTGGGTAGGGTGCACGGGGACAGTGAAGACCAGCAAGAGCTTTCAGGGCTGGCCCCTTCCTTGTGGGAGAAGGAGCCGGACGTTTGCCTTTTCGGAAAGAGGCTCTGCCGAGAACGAGCGCCGTGAGATATGCCGTCTGTGGTTAAGCACAGATGCCCAGTGCTGTTGTGCCTGTAGATAGGGTGCACGGGGACAGTGAAGACCAGCAAGAGCTTTCAGGGCTGGCCCCTTCCTTGTGGGAGAAGGAGCCGGACGTTTGCCTTTTCGGAAAGAGGTTCTGCCGATAACGAGCGCCGTGAGATGCTGAGTCTCTGGGAAAGCACAGATGCCCAGTGCTGTTGTGCCTGTGGTTAGGGTGCACGGGGACAGTGAAGACCAGCAAGAGCTTTCAGGGCTGGCCCCTTCCTTGTGGGAGAAGGAGCCGGACGTTTGCCTTTTCGGAAAGAGGCTCTGCCGAGAACGAGCGCCGTGAGATATGCCGTCTGTGGTTAAGCACAGATGCCCAGTGCTGTTGTGCCTGTGGGTAGGGTGCACGGGGCCAGTGAAGACCAGCAAGAGCTTTCAGGGCTGGCCCCTTCCTTGTGGGAGAAGGAGCCGGACGTTTGCCTTTTCGGAAAGAGGCTCTGCCGAGAACGAACGCCGTGAGATGCTGAGTCTCTGGGAAAGCACAGATGCCCAGTGCTGTTGTGCCTGTGGGTAGGGTGCACGGGGACAGTGAAGACCAGCAAGAGCTTTCAGGGCTGGCCCCTTCCTTGTGGGAGAAGGAGCCGGACGTTTGCCTTTTCGGAAAGAGGCTCTGCCGAGAACGAGCGCTGTGAGATATGCCGTCTGTGGTTAAGCACAGATGCCCAGTGCTGTTGTGCCTGTGGATAGGGTGCACGGGGCCAGTGAAGACCAGCAAGAGCTTTCAGGGCTGGCCCCTTCCTTGTGGGAGAAGGAGCCGGACGTTTGCCTTTTCGGAAAGAGGCTCTGCCGAGAACGAGCGCCGTGAGATATGCCGTCTGTGGTTAAGCACAGATGCCCAGTGCTGTTGTGCCTGTGGTTAGGGTGCACGGGGACAGTGAAGACCAGCAAGAGCTTTCAGGGCTGGCCCCTTCCTTGTGGGAGAAGGAGCCGGACGTTTGCCTTTTTGGGAAGAGCACTGCCGAGAACGAGCGCCATGAGATATGCCGTCTGCGGTTAAGCACAGATGCCCAGTGCTGTTGTGCCTGTGGATAGGGTGCACGGGGCCAGTGAAGACCACCAAGAGTTTTCAGGGCTGGCCCCTTCCTTGTGGGAGAAGGAGCCGGACGTTTGCCTTTTTGGAAGGAGGCTCTGCCGAGAACGATCGCCGTGAGATGCTGAGTCTCTGGGAAAGCACAGATGCCCAGTGCTGTTGTGCCTGTGGGTAGGGTGCACGGGGACAGTGAAGACCAGCAAGAGCTTTCAGGGCTGGCCCCTTCCTTGTGGGAGAAGGAGCCGGACGTTTGCCTTTTCGGAAAGAGGCTCTGCCGAGAACGAGCGCCGTGAGATATGCCGTCTGTGGTTAAGCACAGATGCCCAGTGCTGTTGTGCCTGTGGGTAGGGTGCACGGGGACAGTGAAGACCAGCAAGAGCTTTCAGGGCTGGCCCCTTCCTTGTGGGAGAAGGAGCCGGACGTTTGCCTTTTCGGAAAGAGGCTCTGCCGATAACGAGCGCCGTGAGATGCTGAGTCTCTGGGAAAGCACAGATGCCCAGTGCTGTTGTGCCTGTGGGTAGGGTGCACGGGGCCAGTGAAGACCAGCAAGAGCTTTCAGGGCTGGCCCCTTCCTTGTGGGAGAAGGAGCCGGACGTTTGCCTTTTCGGAAAGAGGCTCTGCCGAGAACGAGCGCCGTGAGATATGCCGTCTGTGGTTAAGCACAGATGCCCAGTGCTGTTGTGCCTGTGGGTAGGGTGCACGGGGACAGTGAAGACCAGCAAGAGCTTTCAGGGCTGGCCCCTTCCTTGTGGGAGAAGGAGCCGGACGTTTGCCTTTTCGGAAAGAGGCTCTGCCGAGAACGAACGCCGTGAGATGCTGAGTCTCTGGGAAAGCACAGATGCCCAGTGCTGTTGTGCCTGTGGGTAGGGTGCACAGGGACAGTGAAGACCAGCAAGAGCTTTCAGGGCTGGCCCCTTCCTTGTGGGAGAAGGAGCCGGACGTTTGCCTTTTCGGAAAGAGGCTCTGCCGAGAACGAGCGCTGTGAGATGCTGAGTCTCTGGGAAAGCACAGATGCCCAGTGCTGTTGTGCCTGTGGGTAGGGTGCATGGGGACAGTGAAGACCAGCTGGAGTTTTCAGGGCTGGCCCCTTCCTTGTGGGAGAAGGAGCCGGACGTTTGCCTTTTTGGAAAGAGGCACTGCCGAGAACGAGCGCCATGAGATATGCCGTCTGCGGTTAAGCACAGATGCCCAGTGCTGTTGTGCCTGTGGGTAGGGTGCACGGGGACAGTGAAGACCAGCAAGAGTTTTCAGGGCTGGCCCCTTCCTTGTGGGAGAAGGAGCCGGACGTTTGCCTTTTCGGAAAGAGGCTCTGCCGATAACGAGCGCCGTGAGATGCTGAGTCTCTGGGAAAGCACAGATGCCCAGTGCTGTTGTGCCTGTGGGTAGGGTGCACGGGGACAGTGAAGACCAGCAAGAGCTTTCAGGGCTGGCCCCTTCCTTGTGGGAGAAGGAGCCGGACGTTTGCCTTTTCGGAAAGAGGCTCTGCCGAGAACGAGCGCCGTGAGATATGCCGTCTGTGGTTAAGCACAGATGCCCAGTGCTGTTGTGCCTGTGGGTAGGGTGCACGGGGCCAGTGAAGACCAGCAAGAGCTTTCAGGGCTGGCCCCTTCCTTGTGGGAGAAGGAGCCGGACGTTTGCCTTTTCGGAAAGAGGCTCTGCCGAGAACGAGCGCCGTGAGATGCTGAGTCTCTGGGAAAGCACAGATGCCCAGTGCTGTTGTGCCTGTGGGTAGGGTGCACGGGGACAGTGAAGACCAGCAAGAGCTTTCAGGGCTGGCCCCTTCCTTGTGGGAGAAGGAGCCGGACGTTTGCCTTTTCGGAAAGAGGCTCTGCCGAGAACGAGCGCTGTGAGATGCTGAGTCTCTGGGAAAGCACAGATGCCCAGTGCTGTTGTGCCTGTGGGTAGGGTGCACGGGGACAGTGAAGACCAGCTGGAGTTTTCAGGGCTGGCCCCTTCCTTGTGGGAGAAGGAGCCGGACGTTTGACTTTTTGGAAAGAGGCACTGCCGAGAACGAGCGCCATGAGATATGCCGTCTGCGGTTAAGCACAGATGCCCAGTGCTGTTGTGCCTGTAGATAGGGTGCACGGGGACAGTGAAGACCAGCAAGAGTTTTCAGGGCTGGCCCCTTCCTTGTGGGAGAAGGAGCCGGACGTTTGCCTTTTCGGAAAGAGGCTCTGCCGAGAACGAGCGCCGTGAGATGCTGAGTCTCTGGGAAAGCACAGATGCCCAGTGCTGTTGTGCCTGTGGGTAGGGTGCACGGGGCCAGTGAAGACCAGCAAGAGCTTTCAGGGCTGGCCCCTTCCTTGTGGGAGAAGGAGCCGGACGTTTGCCTTTTCGGAAAGAGGCTCTGCCGAGAACGAGCGCCGTGAGATGCTGAGTCTCTGGGAAAGCACAGATGCCCAGTGCTGTTGTGCCTGTGGGTAGGGTGCACGGGGACAGTGAAGACCAGCAAGAGCTTTCAGGGCTGGCCCCATCCTTGTGGGAGAAGGAGCTGGACGTTTGTCTTTTCGGAAAGAGGCTCTGCCGAGAACAAGCGCCCTGAGATATGCCGTCTGTGGTTAAGCACAGATGCCCAGTGCTGTTGTGCCTGTGGGTAGGGTGCACGGGGACAGTGAAGTCCAGCAAGAGCTTTCAGGGCTGGCCCCTTCCTTGTGGGAGAAGGAGCCGGACGTTTGCCTTTTCGGAAAGAGGCTCTGCCGAGAACGAGCGCCGTGAGATATGCCGTCTGTGGTTAAGCACAGATGCCCAGTGCTGTTGTGCCTGTGGATAGGGTGCACGGGGCCAGTGAAGACCAGCAAGAGCTTTCAGCGCTGGCCCCTTCCTTGTGGGAGAAGGAGCCGGACGTTTGCCTTTTCGGAAAGAGGCTCTGCCGAGAACGAACGCCGTGAGATGCTGAGTCTCTGGGAAAGCACAGATGCCCAGTGCTGTTGTGCCTATGCATAGGGTGCACGGGGACAGTGAAGACCAGCAAGAGCTTTCAGGGCTGGCCCCTTCCTTGTGGGAGAAGGAGCCGGACGTTTGCCTTTTCGGAAAGAGGCTCTGCCGAGAACGAGCGCCGTGAGATATGCCGTCTGTGGTTAAGCACAGATGCCCAGTGCTGTTGTGCCTGTGGGTAGGGTGCACGGGGACAGTGAAGACCAGCAAGAGCTTTCAGCGCTGGCCCCTTCCTTGTGGGAGAAGGAGCCGGACGTTTGCCTTTTCGGAAAGAGGCTCTGCCGAGAACGAACGCCGTGAGATGCTGAGTCTCTGGGAAAGCACAGATGCCCAGTGCTGTTGTGCCTGTGGGTAGGGTGCACGGGGACAGTGAAGACCAGCAAGAGCTTTCAGGGCTGGCCCCTTCCTTGTGGGAGAAGGAGCCGGACGTTTGCCTTTTTGGAAAGAGGCACTGCCGAGAACGAGCGCCATGAGATATGCCGTCTGCGGTTAAGCACAGATGCCCAGTGCTGTTGTGCCTGTGGGTAGGGTGCACGGGGACAGTGAAGACCAGCAAGAGCTTTCAGGGCTGGCCCCTTCCTTGTGGGAGAAGGAGCCGGACGTTTGCCTTTTCGGAAAGAGGCTCTGCCGATAGCGAACGCAGTGAGATATGCCGTCTGTGGTTAAGCACAGATGCCCAGTGCTGTTGTGCCTGTGGGTAGGTTGCACGGGGACAGTGAAGACCAGCAAGAGCTTTCAGGGCTGGCCCCTTCCTTGTGGGAGAAGGAGCCGGACGTTTGCCTTTTCGGAAAGAGGCTCTGCCGAGAACGAGCGCCGTGAGATATGCCGTCTGTGGTTAAGCACAGATGCCCAGTGCTGTTGTGCCTGTGGTTAGGGTGCACGGGGACAGTGAAGACCAGCAAGAGCTTTCAGGGCTGGCCCCTTCCTTGTGGGAGAAGGAGCCGGACGTTTGCCTTTTCGGAAAGAGGCTCTGCCGAGAATGAGCGCCGTGAGATGCTGAGTCTCTGGGAAAGCACAGATGCCCAGTGCTGTTGTGCCTGTGGGTAGGGTGCACGGGGACAGTGAAGACCAGCAAGAGCTTTCAGGGCTGGCCCCTTCCTTGTGGGAGAAGGAGCCGGACGTTTGCCTTTTCGGAAAGAGGCTCTGCCGAGAACAAGCGCTGTGAGATGCTGAGTCTCTGGGAAAGCACAGATGCCCAGTGCTGTTGTGCCTGTGGGTAGGGTGCACGGGGACAGTGAAGACCAGCTGGAGTTTTCAGGGCTGGCCCCTTCCTTGTGGGAGAAGGAGCCGGACGTTTGCCTTTTTGGGAAGAGGCACTGCCGAGAACGAGCGCCATGAGATATGCCGTCTGCGGTTAAGCACAGATGCCCAGTGCTGTTGTGCCTGTGGATAGGGTGCACGGGGCCAGTGAAGACCAGCAAGAGTTTTCAGGGCTGGCCCCTTCCTTGTGGGAGAAGGAGCCGGACGTTTGCCTTTTTGGAAGGAGGCTCTGCCGAGAACGATCGCCGTGAGATGCTGAGTCTCTGGGAAAGCACAGATGCCCAGTGCTGTTGTGCCTGTGGGTAGGGTGCACGGGGCCAGTGAAGACCAGCAAGAGCTTTCAGGGCTGGCCCCTTCCTTGTGGGAGAAGGAGCCGGACGTTTGCCTTTTCGGAAAGAGGCTCTGCCGAGAACGAGCGCCGTGAGATATGCCGTCTGTGGTTAAGCACAGATGCCCAGTGCTCTTGTGCCTGTAGATAGGGTGCACGGGGACAGTGAAGACCAGCAAGAGTTTTCAGGGCTGGCCCCTTCCTTGTGGGAGAAGGAGCCGGACGTTTGCCTTTTCGGAAAGAGGCTCTGCCGATAACGAGCGCCGTGAGATGCTGAGTCTCTGGGAAAGCACAGATGCCCAGTGCTGTTGTGCCTGTGGATAGGGTGCACGGGGCCAGTGAAGACCAGCAAGAGCTTTCAGGGCTGGCCCCTTCCTTGTGGGAGAAGGAGCCGGACGTTTGCCTTTTCGGAAAGAGGCTCTGCCGAGAACGAGCGCCGTGAGATATGCCGTCTGTGGTTAAGCACAGATGCCCAGTGCTGTTGTGCCTGTGGGTAGGGTGCACGGGGACAGTGAAGACCAGCTGGAGTTTTCAGGGCTGGCCCCTTCCTTGTGGGAGAAGGAGCCGGACGTTTGCCTTTTCGGAAAGAGGCTCTGCCGAGAACGAGCGCCGTGAGATGCTGAGTCTCTGGGAAAGCACAGATGCCCAGTGCTGTTGTGCCTGTGGTTAGGGTGCACGGGGCCAGTGAAGACCAGCAAGAGCTTTCAGGGCTGGCCCCTTCCTTGTGGGAGAAGGAGCCGGACGTTTGCCTTTTCGGAAAGAGGCTCTGCCGAGAACGAGCGCTGTGAGATGCTGAGTCTCTGGGAAAGCACAGATGCCCAGTGCTGTTGTGCCTGTGGGTAGGGTGCACGGGGACAGTGAAGACCAGCTGGAGTTTTCAGGGCTGGCCCCTTCCTTGTGGGAGAAGGAGCCGGACGTTTGCCTTTTCGGAAAGAGGCTCTGCCGAGAACGAGCGCCGTGAGATGCTGAGTCTCTGGGAAAGCACAGATGCCCAGTGCTGTTGTGCCTGTGGTTAGGGTGCACGGGGCCAGTGAAGACCAGCAAGAGCTTTCAGGGCTGGCCCCTTCCTTGTGGGAGAAGGAGCCGGACGTTTGCCTTTTCGGAAAGAGGCTCTGCCGAGAACGAGCGCCGTGAGATGCTGAGTCTCTGGGAAAGCACAGATGCCCAGTGCTGTTGTGCCTGTGGGTAGGGTGCACGGGGACAGTGAAGACCAGCAAGAGCTTTCAGGGCTGGCCCCATCCTTGTGGGAGAAGGAGCTGGACGTTTGTCTTTTCGGAAAGAGGCTCTGCCGAGAACAAGCGCCCTGAGATATGCCGTCTGTGGTTAAGCACAGATGCCCAGTGCTGTTGTGCCTGTGGGTAGGGTGCACGGGGACAGTGAAGTCCAGCAAGAGCTTTCAGGGCTGGCCCCTTCCTTGTGGGAGAAGGAGCCGGACGTTTGCCTTTTCGGAAAGAGGCTCTGCCGAGAACGAGCGCCGTGAGATATGCCGTCTGTGGTTAAGCACAGATGCCCAGTGCTGTTGTGCCTGTGGATAGGGTGCACGGGGCCAGTGAAGACCAGCAAGAGCTTTCAGCGCTGGCCCCTTCCTTGTGGGAGAAGGAGCCGGACGTTTGCCTTTTCGGAAAGAGGCTCTGCCGAGAACGAACGCCGTGAGATGCTGAGTCTCTGGGAAAGCACAGATGCCCAGTGCTGTTGTGCCTATGCATAGGGTGCACGGGGACAGTGAAGACCAGCAAGAGCTTTCAGGGCTGGCCCCTTCCTTGTGGGAGAAGGAGCCGGACGTTTGCCTTTTCGGAAAGAGGCTCTGCCGAGAACGAGCGCCGTGAGATATGCCGTCTGTGGTTAAGCACAGATGCCCAGTGCTGTTGTGCCTGTGGGTAGGGTGCACGGGGACAGTGAAGACCAGCAAGAGCTTTCAGCGCTGGCCCCTTCCTTGTGGGAGAAGGAGCCGGACGTTTGCCTTTTCGGAAAGAGGCTCTGCCGAGAACGAACGCCGTGAGATGCTGAGTCTCTGGGAAAGCACAGATGCCCAGTGCTGTTGTGCCTGTGGGTAGGGTGCACGGGGACAGTGAAGACCAGCAAGAGCTTTCAGGGCTGGCCCCTTCCTTGTGGGAGAAGGAGCCGGACGTTTGCCTTTTTGGAAAGAGGCACTGCCGAGAACGAGCGCCATGAGATATGCCGTCTGCGGTTAAGCACAGATGCCCAGTGCTGTTGTGCCTGTGGGTAGGGTGCACGGGGACAGTGAAGACCAGCAAGAGCTTTCAGGGCTGGCCCCTTCCTTGTGGGAGAAGGAGCCGGACGTTTGCCTTTTCGGAAAGAGGCTCTGCCGATAGCGAACGCAGTGAGATATGCCGTCTGTGGTTAAGCACAGATGCCCAGTGCTGTTGTGCCTGTGGGTAGGTTGCACGGGGACAGTGAAGACCAGCAAGAGCTTTCAGGGCTGGCCCCTTCCTTGTGGGAGAAGGAGCCGGACGTTTGCCTTTTCGGAAAGAGGCTCTGCCGAGAACGAGCGCCGTGAGATATGCCGTCTGTGGTTAAGCACAGATGCCCAGTGCTGTTGTGCCTGTGGTTAGGGTGCACGGGGACAGTGAAGACCAGCAAGAGCTTTCAGGGCTGGCCCCTTCCTTGTGGGAGAAGGAGCCGGACGTTTGCCTTTTCGGAAAGAGGCTCTGCCGAGAATGAGCGCCGTGAGATGCTGAGTCTCTGGGAAAGCACAGATGCCCAGTGCTGTTGTGCCTGTGGGTAGGGTGCACGGGGACAGTGAAGACCAGCAAGAGCTTTCAGGGCTGGCCCCTTCCTTGTGGGAGAAGGAGCCGGACGTTTGCCTTTTCGGAAAGAGGCTCTGCCGAGAACGAGCGCCGTGAGATATGCCGTCTGTGGTTAAGCACAGATACCCAGTGCTGTTGTGCCTGTGGGTAGGGTGCACGGGGCCAGTGAAGACCAGCAAGAGCTTTCAGGGCTGGCCCCTTCCTTGTGGGAGAAGGAGCCGGACGTTTGCCTTTTCGGAAAGAGGCTCTGCCGAGAACAAGCGCTGTGAGATGCTGAGTCTCTGGGAAAGCACAGATGCCCAGTGCTGTTGTGCCTGTGGGTAGGGTGCACGGGGACAGTGAAGACCAGCTGGAGTTTTCAGGGCTGGCCCCTTCCTTGTGGGAGAAGGAGCCGGACGTTTGCCTTTTTGGGAAGAGGCACTGCCGAGAACGAGCGCCATGAGATATGCCGTCTGCGGTTAAGCACAGATGCCCAGTGCTGTTGTGCCTGTGGATAGGGTGCACGGGGCCAGTGAAGACCAGCAAGAGTTTTCAGGGCTGGCCCCTTCCTTGTGGGAGAAGGAGCCGGACGTTTGCCTTTTTGGAAGGAGGCTCTGCCGAGAACGATCGCCGTGAGATGCTGAGTCTCTGGGAAAGCACAGATGCCCAGTGCTGTTGTGCCTGTGGGTAGGGTGCACGGGGCCAGTGAAGACCAGCAAGAGCTTTCAGGGCTGGCCCCTTCCTTGTGGGAGAAGGAGCCGGACGTTTGCCTTTTCGGAAAGAGGCTCTGCCGAGAACGAGCGCCGTGAGATATGCCGTCTGTGGTTAAGCACAGATGCCCAGTGCTCTTGTGCCTGTAGATAGGGTGCACGGGGACAGTGAAGACCAGCAAGAGTTTTCAGGGCTGGCCCCTTCCTTGTGGGAGAAGGAGCCGGACGTTTGCCTTTTCGGAAAGAGGCTCTGCCGATAACGAGCGCCGTGAGATGCTGAGTCTCTGGGAAAGCACAGATGCCCAGTGCTGTTGTGCCTGTGGATAGGGTGCACGGGGCCAGTGAAGACCAGCAAGAGCTTTCAGGGCTGGCCCCTTCCTTGTGGGAGAAGGAGCCGGACGTTTGCCTTTTCGGAAAGAGGCTCTGCCGAGAACGAGCGCCGTGAGATATGCCGTCTGTGGTTAAGCACAGATGCCCAGTGCTGTTGTGCCTGTGGGTAGGGTGCACGGGGACAGTGAAGACCAGCTGGAGTTTTCAGGGCTGGCCCCTTCCTTGTGGGAGAAGGAGCCGGACGTTTGCCTTTTCGGAAAGAGGCTCTGCCGAGAACGAGCGCCGTGAGATGCTGAGTCTCTGGGAAAGCACAGATGCCCAGTGCTGTTGTGCCTGTGGTTAGGGTGCACGGGGCCAGTGAAGACCAGCAAGAGCTTTCAGGGCTGGCCCCTTCCTTGTGGGAGAAGGAGCCGGACGTTTGCCTTTTCGGAAAGAGGCTCTGCCGAGAACGAGCGCTGTGAGATGCTGAGTCTCTGGGAAAGCACAGATGCCCAGTGCTGTTGTGCCTGTGGGTAGGGTGCACGGGGACAGTGAAGACCAGCTGGAGTTTTCAGGGCTGGCCCCTTCCTTGTGGGAGAAGGAGCCGGACGTTTGCCTTTTCGGAAAGAGGCTCTGCCGAGAACGAGCGCCGTGAGATGCTGAGTCTCTGGGAAAGCACAGATGCCCAGTGCTGTTGTGCCTGTGGTTAGGGTGCACGGGGCCAGTGAAGACCAGCAAGAGCTTTCAGGGCTGGCCCCTTCCTTGTGGGAGAAGGAGCCGGACGTTTGCCTTTTCGGAAAGAGGCTCTGCCGAGAACGAGCGCCGTGAGATGCTGAGTCTCTGGGAAAGCACAGATGCCCAGTGCTGTTGTGCCTGTGGGTAGGGTGCACGGGGACAGTGAAGACCAGCAAGAGCTTTCAGGGCTGGCCCCTTCCTTGTGGGAGAAGGAGCCGGACGTTTGCCTTTTCGGAAAGAGGCTCTGCCGAGAACGAGCGCCGTGAGATGCTGAGTCTCTGGGAAAGCACAGATGCCCAGTGCTGTTGTGCCTGTGGGTAGGGTGCACGGGGACAGTGAAGACCAGCAAGAGCTTTCAGGGCTGGCCCCTTCCTTGTGGGAGAAGGAGCCGGACGTTTGCCTTTTCGGAAAGAGGCTCTGCCGAGAACGAGCGCCGTGAGATATGCCGTCTGTGGTTAAGTACAGATGCCCAGTGCTGTTGTGCCTGTGGGTAGGGTGCACGGGGACAGTGAAGACCAGCTGGAGTTTTCAGGGCTGGCCCCTTCCTTGTGGGAGAAGGAGCCGGACGTTTGCCTTTTCGGAAAGAGGCTCTGCCGAGAACGAGCGCCGTGAGATATGCCGTCTGTGGTTAAGCACAGATGCCCAGTGCTGTTGTGCCTGTGGTTAGGGTGCACGGGGACAGTGAAGACCAGCAAGAGCTTTCAGGGCTGGCCCCTTCCTTGTGGGAGAAGGAGCCGGACGTTTGCCTTTTCGGAAAGAGGCTCTGCCGAGAACGAGCGCCGTGAGATGCTGAGTCTCTGGGAAAGCACAGATGCCCAGTGCTGTTGTGCCTGTGGGTAGGGTGCACGGGGACAGTGAAGACCAGCAAGAGCTTTCAGGGCTGGCCCCTTCCTTGTGGGAGAAGGAGCCGGACGTTTGCCTTTTCGGAAAGAGGCTCTGCCGAGAACGAGCGCCGTGAGATATGCCGTCTGTGGTTAAGCACAGATGCCCAGTGCTGTTGTGCCTGTGGGTAGGGTGCACGGGGACAGTGAAGACCAGCAAGAGCTTTCAGGGCTGGCCCCTTCCTTGTGGGAGAAGGAGCCGGACGTTTGCCTTTTCGGAAAGAGGCTCTGCCGAGAACGAACGCCGTGAGATGCTGAGTCTCTGGGAAAGCACAGATGCCCAGTGCTGTTGTGCCTGTGGGTAGGGTGCACGGGGACAGTGAAGACCAGCAAGAGCTTTCAGGGCTGGCCCCTTCCTTGTGGGAGAAGGAGCCGGACGTTTGCCTTTTCGGAAAGAGGCTCTGCCGAGAACAAGCGCTGTTAGATGCTGAGTCTCTGGGAAAGCACAGATGCCCAGTGCTGTTGTGCCTGTGGGTAGGGTGCACGGGGACAGTGAAGACCAGCTGGAGTTTTCAGGGCTGGCCCCTTCCTTGTGGGAGAAGGAGCCGGACGTTTGCCTTTTTGGGAAGAGGCACTGCCGAGAACGAGCGCCATGAGATATGCCGTCTGCGGTTAAGCACAGATGCCCAGTGCTGTTGTGCCTGTGGATAGGGTGCACGGGGCCAGTGAAGACCACCAAGAGTTTTCAGGGCTGGCCCCTTCCTTGTGGGAGAAGGAGCCGGACGTTTGCCTTTTTGGAAGGAGGCTCTGCCGAGAACGATCGCCGTGAGATGCTGAGTCTCTGGGAAAGCACAGATGCCCAGTGCTGTTGTGCCTGTGGGTAGGGTGCACGGGGACAGTGAAGACCAGCAAGAGCTTTCAGGGCTGGCCCCTTCCTTGTGGGAGAAGGAGCCGGACGTTTGCCTTTTCGGAAAGAGGCTCTGCCGAGAACGAGCGCCGTGAGATATGCCGTCTGTGGTTAAGCACAGATGCCCAGTGCTCTTGTGCCTGTAGACAGGGTGCACGGGGACAGTGAAGACCAGCAAGAGTTTTCAGGGCTGGCCCCTTCCTTGTGGGAGAAGGAGCCGGACGTTTGCCTTTTCGGAAAGAGGCTCTGCCGATAACGAGCGCCGTGAGATGCTGAGTCTCTGGGAAAGCACAGATGCCCAGTGCTGTTGTGCCTGTGGGTAGGGTGCACGGGGACAGTGAAGACCAGCAAGAGCTTTCAGGGCTGGCCCCTTCCTTGTGGGAGAAGGAGCCGGACGTTTGCCTTTTCGGAAAGAGGCTCTGCCGAGAACGAGCGCCGTGAGATATGCCGTCTGTGGTTAAGCACAGATGCCCAGTGCTGTTGTGCCTGTAGATAGGGTGCACGGGGACAGTGAAGACCAGCAAGAGCTTTCAGGGCTGGCCCCTTCCTTGTGGGAGAAGGAGCCGGACGTTTGCCTTTTCGGAAAGAGGTTCTGCCGATAACGAGCGCCGTGAGATGCTGAGTCTCTGGGAAAGCACAGATGCCCAGTGCTGTTGTGCCTGTGGTTAGGGTGCACGGGGACAGTGAAGACCAGCAAGAGCTTTCAGGGCTGGCCCCTTCCTTGTGGGAGAAGGAGCCGGACGTTTGCCTTTTCGGAAAGAGGCTCTGCCGAGAACGAGCGCCGTGAGATATGCCGTCTGTGGTTAAGCACAGATGCCCAGTGCTGTTGTGCCTGTGGGTAGGGTGCACGGGGCCAGTGAAGACCAGCAAGAGCTTTCAGGGCTGGCCCCTTCCTTGTGGGAGAAGGAGCCGGACGTTTGCCTTTTCGGAAAGAGGCTCTGCCGAGAACGAACGCCGTGAGATGCTGAGTCTCTGGGAAAGCACAGATGCCCAGTGCTGTTGTGCCTGTGGTTAGGGTGCACGGGGACAGTGAAGACCAGCAAGAGCTTTCAGGGCTGGCCCCTTCCTTGTGGGAGAAGGAGCCGGACGTTTGCCTTTTCGGAAAGAGGCTCTGCCGAGAACGAGCGCTGTGAGATACGCCGTCTGTGGTTAAGCACAGATGCCCAGTGCTGTTGTGCCTGTGGATAGGGTGCACGGGGCCAGTGAAGACCAGCAAGAGCTTTCAGGGCTGGCCCCTTCCTTGTGGGAGAAGGAGCCGGACGTTTGCCTTTTCGGAAAGAGGCTCTGCCGAGAACGAGCGCCGTGAGATATGCCGTCTGTGGTTAAGCACAGATGCCCAGTGCTGTTGTGCCTGTGGTTAGGGTGCACGGGGACAGTGAAGACCAGCAAGAGCTTTCAGGGCTGGCCCCTTCCTTGTGGGAGAAGGAGCCGGACGTTTGCCTTTTTGGGAAGAGGCACTGCCGAGAACGAGCGCCATGAGATATGCCGTCTGCGGTTAAGCACAGATGCCCAGTGCTGTTGTGCCTGTGGGTAGGGTGCACGGGGCCAGTGAAGACCACCAAGAGTTTTCAGGGCTGGCCCCTTCCTTGTGGGAGAAGGAGCCGGACGTTTGCCTTTTTGGAAGGAGGCTCTGCCGAGAACGATCGCCGTGAGATGCTGAGTCTCTGGGAAAGCACAGATGCCCAGTGCTGTTGTGCCTGTGGGTAGGGTGCACGGGGACAGTGAAGACCAGCAAGAGCTTTCAGGGCTGGCCCCTTCCTTGTGGGAGAAGGAGCCGGACGTTTGCCTTTTCGGAAAGAGGCTCTGCCGAGAACGAGCGCCGTGAGATATGCCGTCTGTGGTTAAGCACAGATGCCCAGTGCTGTTGTGCCTGTGGTTAGGGTGCACGGGGACAGTGAAGACCAGCAAGAGCTTTCAGGGCTGGCCCCTTCCTTGTGGGAGAAGGAGCCGGACGTTTGCCTTTTCGGAAAGAGGCTCTGCCGAGAACGAGCGCCGTGAGATGCTGAGTCTCTGGGAAAGCACAGATGCCCAGTGCTGTTGTGCCTGTGGGTAGGGTGCACGGGGACAGTGAAGACCAGCAAGAGCTTTCAGGGCTGGCCCCTTCCTTGTGGGAGAAGGAGCCGGACGTTTGCCTTTTCGGAAAGAGGCTCTGCCGAGAACGAGCGCCGTGAGATATGCCGTCTGTGGTTAAGCACAGATGCCCAGTGCTGTTGTGCCTGTGGTTAGGGTGCACGGGGACAGTGAAGACCAGCAAGAGCTTTCAGGGCTGGCCCCTTCCTTGTGGGAGAAGGAGCCGGACGTTTGCCTTTTCGGAAAGAGGCTCTGCCGATAACGAGCGCCGTGAGATGCTGAGTCTCTGGGAAAGCACAGATGCCCAGTGCTGTTGTGCCTGTGGGTAGGGTGCACGGGGCCAGTGAAGACCAGCAAGAGCTTTCAGGGCTGGCCCCTTCCTTGTGGGAGAAGGAGCCGGACGTTTGCCTTTTCGGAAAGAGGCTCTGCCGAGAACGAGCGCCGTGAGATATGCCGTCTGTGGTTAAGCACAGATGCCCAGTGCTGTTGTGCCTGTGGGTAGGGTGCACGGGGACAGTGAAGACCAGCAAGAGCTTTCAGGGCTGGCCCCTTCCTTGTGGGAGAAGGAGCCGGACGTTTGCCTTTTCGGAAAGAGGCTCTGCCGAGAACGAACGCCGTGAGATGCTGAGTCTCTGGGAAAGCACAGATGCCCAGTGCTGTTGTGCCTGTGGGTAGGGTGCACAGGGACAGTGAAGACCAGCAAGAGCTTTCAGGGCTGGCCCCTTCCTTGTGGGAGAAGGAGCCGGACGTTTGCCTTTTCGGAAAGAGGCTCTGCCGAGAACGAGCGCTGTGAGATGCTGAGTCTCTGGGAAAGCACAGATGCCCAGTGCTGTTGTGCCTGTGGGTAGGGTGCACGGGGACAGTGAAGACCAGCTGGAGTTTTCAGGGCTGGCCCCTTCCTTGTGGGAGAAGGAGCCGGACGTTTGCCTTTTTGGAAAGAGGCACTGCCGAGAACGAGCGCCATGAGATATGCCGTCTGCGGTTAAGCACAGATGCCCAGTGCTGTTGTGCCTGTGGGTAGGGTGCACGGGGACAGTGAAGACCAGCAAGAGTTTTCAGGGCTGGCCCCTTCCTTGTGGGAGAAGGAGCCGGACGTTTGCCTTTTCGGAAAGAGGCTCTGCCGATAACGATCGCCGTGAGATGCTGAGTCTCTGGGAAAGCACAGATGCCCAGTGCTGTTGTGCCTGTGGGTAGGGTGCACGGGGACAGTGAAGACCAGCAAGAGCTTTCAGGGCTGGCCCCTTCCTTGTGGGAGAAGGAGCCGGACGTTTGCCTTTTCGGAAAGAGGCTCTGCCGAGAACGAGCGCCGTGAGATATGCAGTCTGTGGTTAAGCACAGATGCCCAGTGCTGTTGTGCCTGTGGGTAGGGTGCACGGGGACAGTGAAGACCAGCAAGAGCTTTCAGGGCTGGCCCCTTCCTTGTGGGAGAAGGAGCCGGACGTTTGCCTTTTCGGAAAGAGGCTCTGCCGAGAACGAGCGCCGTGAGATGCTGAGTCTCTGGGAAAGCACAGATGCCCAGTGCTGTTGTGCCTGTGGGTAGGGTGCACGGGGACAGTGAAGACCAGCAAGAGCTTTCAGGGCTGGCCCCTTCCTTGTGGGAGAAGGAGCCGGACGTTTGCCTTTTCGGAAAGAGGCTCTGCCGAGAACGAGCGCTGTGAGATGCTGAGTCTCTGGGAAAGCACAGATGCCCAGTGCTGTTGTGCCTGTGGGTAGGGTGCACGGGGACAGTGAAGACCAGCTGGAGTTTTCAGGGCTGGCCCCTTCCTTGTGGGAGAAGGAGCCGGACGTTTGCCTTTTTGGAAAGAGGCACTGCCGAGAACGAGCGCCATGAGATATGCCGTCTGCGGTTAAGCACAGATGCCCAGTGCTGTTGTGCCTGTAGATAGGGTGCACGGGGACAGTGAAGACCAGCAAGAGTTTTCAGGGCTGGCCCCTTCCTTGTGGGAGAAGGAGCCGGACGTTTGCCTTTTCGGAAAGAGGCTCTGCCGAGAACGAGCGCCGTGAGATGCTGAGTCTCTGGGAAAGCACAGATGCCCAGTGCTGTTGTGCCTGTGGGTAGGGTGCACGGGGCCAGTGAAGACCAGCAAGAGCTTTCAGGGCTGGCCCCTTCCTTGTGGGAGAAGGAGCCGGACGTTTGCCTTTTCGGAAAGAGGCTCTGCCGAGAACGAGCGCCGTGAGATGCTGAGTCTCTGGGAAAGCACAGATGCCCAGTGCTGTTGTGCCTGTGGGTAGGGTGCACGGGGACAGTGAAGACCAGCAAGAGCTTTCAGGGCTGGCCCCATCCTTGTGGGAGAAGGAGCTGGACGTTTGTCTTTTCGGAAAGAGGCTCTGCCGAGAACAAGCGCCCTGAGATATGCCGTCTGTGGTTAAGCACAGATGCCCAGTGCTGTTGTGCCTGTGGGTAGGGTGCACGGGGCCAGTGAAGACCAGCAAGAGCTTTCAGGGCTGGCCCCTTCCTTGTGGGAGAAGGAGCCGGACGTTTGCCTTTTCGGAAAGAGGCTCTGCCGAGAACGAGCGCCGTGAGATATGCCGTCTGTGGTTAAGCACAGATGCCCAGTGCTGTTGTGCCTGTAGATAGGGTGCACGGGGACAGTGAAGACCAGCAAGAGCTTTCAGGGCTGGCCCCTTCCTTGTGGGAGAAGGAGCCGGACGTTTGCCTTTTCGGAAAGAGGCTCTGCCGATAACGAGCGCCGTGAGATGCTGAGTCTCTGGGAAAGCACAGATGCCCAGTGCTGTTGTGCCTGTGGTTAGGGTGCACGGGGCCAGTGAAGACCAGCAAGAGTTTTCAGGGCTGGCCCCTTCCTTGTGGGAGAAGGAGCCGGACGTTTGCCTTTTCGGAAAGAGGCTCTGCCGAGAACGAGCGCCGTGAGATATGCCGTCTGTGGTTAAGCACAGATGCCCAGTGCTGTTGTGCCTGTGGGTAGGGTGCACGGGGACAGTGAAGACCAGCAAGAGCTTTCAGGGCTGGCCCCTTCCTTGTGGGAGAAGGAGCCGGACGTTTGCCTTTTCGGAAAGAGGCTCTGCCGAGAACGAGCGCCGTGAGATGCTGAGTCTCTGGGAAAGCACAGATGCCCAGTGCTGTTGTGCCTGTGGGTAGGGTGCACGGGGACAGTGAAGACCAGCAAGAGCTTTCAGGGCTGGCCCCTTCCTTGTGGGAGAAGGAGCCGGACGTTTGCCTTTTCGGAAAGAGGCTCTGCCGAGAACGAGCGCTGTGAGATATGCCGTCTGTGGTTAAGCACAGATGCCCAGTGCTGTTGTGCCTGTGGATAGGGTGCACGGGGCCAGTGAAGACCAGCAAGAGCTTTCAGGGCTGGCCCCTTCCTTGTGGGAGAAGGAGCCGGACGTTTGCCTTTTCGGAAAGAGGCTCTGCCGAGAACGAGCGCCGTGAGATATGCCGTCTGTGGTTAAGCACAGATGCCCAGTGCTGTTGTGCCTGTGGTTAGGGTGCACGGGGACAGTGAAGACCAGCAAGAGCTTTCAGGGCTGGCCCCTTCCTTGTGGGAGAAGGAGCCGGACGTTTGCCTTTTCGGAAAGAGGCTCTGCCGAGAACGAGCGCCGTGAGATGCTGAGTCTCTGGGAAAGCACAGATGCCCAGTGCTGTTGTGCCTGTGGGTAGGGTGCACGGGGACAGTGAAGACCAGCAAGAGCTTTCAGGGCTGGCCCCTTCCTTGTGGGAGAAGGAGCCGGACGTTTGCCTTTTCGGAAAGAGGCTCTGCCGAGAACGAGCGCCGTGAGATATGCCGTCTGTGGTTAAGCACAGATGCCCAGTGCTGTTGTGCCTGTGGGTAGGGTGCACGGGGACAGTGAAGACCAGCAAGAGCTTTCAGGGCTGGCCCCTTCCTTGTGGGAGAAGGAGCCGGACGTTTGCCTTTTCGGAAAGAGGCTCTGCCGAGAACGAACGCCGTGAGATGCTGAGTCTCTGGGAAAGCACAGATGCCCAGTGCTGTTGTGCCTGTGGGTAGGGTGCACGGGGACAGTGAAGACCAGCAAGAGCTTTCAGGGCTGGCCCCTTCCTTGTGGGAGAAGGAGCCGGACGTTTGCCTTTTCGGAAAGAGGCTCTGCCGAGAACAAGCGCTGTTAGATGCTGAGTCTCTGGGAAAGCACAGATGCCCAGTGCTGTTGTGCCTGTGGGTAGGGTGCACGGGGACAGTGAAGACCAGCTGGAGTTTTCAGGGCTGGCCCCTTCCTTGTGGGAGAAGGAGCCGGACGTTTGCCTTTTCGGAAAGAGGCTCTGCCGAGAACGAGCGCCATGAGATATGCCGTCTGCGGTTAAGCACAGATGCCCAGTGCTGTTGTGCCTGTGGATAGGGTGCACGGGGCCAGTGAAGACCACCAAGAGTTTTCAGGGCTGGCCCCTTCCTTGTGGGAGAAGGAGCCGGACGTTTGCCTTTTTGGAAGGAGGCTCTGCCGAGAACGATCGCCGTGAGATGCTGAGTCTCTGGGAAAGCACAGATGCCCAGTGCTGTTTTGTCTGTGGGTAGGGTGCACGGGGACAGTGAAGACCAGCAAGAGCTTTCAGGGCTGGCCCCTTCCTTGTGGGAGAAGGAGCCGGACGTTTGCCTTTTCGGAAAGAGGCTCTGCCGAGAACGAGCGCCGTGAGATGCTGAGTCTCTGGGAAAGCACAGATGCCCAGTGCTCTTGTGCCTGTAGACAGGGTGCACGGGGACAGTGAAGACCAGCAAGAGTTTTCAGGGCTGGCCCCTTCCTTGTGGGAGAAGGAGCCGGACGTTTGCCTTTTCGGAAAGAGGCTCTGCCGATAACGAGCGCCGTGAGATGCTGAGTCTCTGGGAAAGCACAGATGCCCAGTGCTGTTGTGCCTGTGGGTAGGGTGCACGGGGCCAGTGAAGACCAGCAAGAGTTTTCAGGGCTGGCCCCTTCCTTGTGGGAGAAGGAGCCGGACGTTTGCCTTTTCGGAAAGAGGCTCTGCCGAGAACGAGCGCCGTGAGATATGCCGTCTGTGGTTAAGCACAGATGCCCAGTGCTGTTGTGCCTGTAGATAGGGTGCACGGGGACAGTGAAGACCAGCAAGAGCTTTCAGGGCTGGCCCCTTCCTTGTGGGAGAAGGAGCCGGACGTTTGCCTTTTCGGAAAGAGGTTCTGCCGATAACGAGCGCCGTGAGATGCTGAGTCTCTGGGAAAGCACAGATGCCCAGTGCTGTTGTGCCTGTGGGTAGGGTGCACGGGGACAGTGAAGACCAGCAAGAGTTTTCAGGGCTGGCCCCTTCCTTGTGGGAGAAGGAGCCGGACGTTTGCCTTTTCGGAAAGAGGCTCTGCCGAGAACGAGCGCCGTGAGATATGCCGTCTGTGGTTAAGCACAGATGCCCAGTGCTGTTGTGCCTGTGGGTAGGGTGCACGGGGCCAGTGAAGACCAGCAAGAGCTTTCAGGGCTGGCCCCTTCCTTGTGGGAGAAGGAGCCGGACGTTTGCCTTTTCGGAAAGAGGCTCTGCCGAGAACGAACGCCGTGAGATGCTGAGTCTCTGGGAAAGCACAGATGCCCAGTGCTGTTGTGCCTGTGGGTAGGGTGCACGGGGACAGTGAAGACCAGCAAGAGCTTTCAGGGCTGGCCCCTTCCTTGTGGGAGAAGGAGCCGGACGTTTGCCTTTTCGGAAAGAGGCTCTGCCGAGAACGAGCGCCGTGAGATATGCCGTCTGTGGTTAAGCACAGATGCCCAGTGCTGTTGTGCCTGTGGATAGGGTGCACGGGGCCAGTGAAGACCAGCAAGAGCTTTCAGGGCTGGCCCCTTCCTTGTGGGAGAAGGAGCCGGACGTTTGCCTTTTCGGAAAGAGGCTCTGCCGAGAACGAGCGCCGTGAGATATGCCGTCTGTGGTTAAGCACAGATGCCCAGTGCTGTTGTGCCTGTGGTTAGGGTGCACGGGGACAGTGAAGACCAGCAAGAGCTTTCAGGGCTGGCCCCTTCCTTGTGGGAGAAGGAGCCGGACGTTTGCCTTTTCGGGAAGAGGCACTGCCGAGAACGAGCGCCATGAGATATGCCGTCTGCGGTTAAGCACAGATGCCCAGTGCTGTTGTGCCTGTGGGTAGGGTGCACGGGGACAGTGAAGACCAGCAAGAGCTTTCAGGGCTGGCCCCTTCCTTGTGGGAGAAGGAGCCGGACGTTTGCCTTTTCGGAAAGAGGCTCTGCCGAGAACGAGCGCCGTGAGATGCTGAGTCTCTGGGAAAGCACAGATGCCCAGTGCTGTTGTGCCTGTGGGTAGGGTGCACGGGGACAGTGAAGACCAGCAAGAGCTTTCAGGGCTGGCCCCTTCCTTGTGGGAGAAGGAGCCGGACGTTTGCCTTTTCGGAAAGAGGCTCTGCCGAGAACGAGCGCCGTGAGATATGCCGTCTGTGGTTAAGCACAGATGCCCAGTGCTGTTGTGCCTGTGGGTAGGGTGCACGGGGACAGTGAAGACCAGCAAGAGCTTTCAGGGCTGGCCCCTTCCTTGTGGGAGAAGGAGCCGGACGTTTGCCTTTTCGGAAAGAGGCTCTGCCGATAACGAGCGCCGTGAGATGCTGAGTCTCTGGGAAAGCACAGATGCCCAGTGCTGTTGTGCCTGTGGGTAGGGTGCACGGGGCCAGTGAAGACCAGCAAGAGCTTTCAGGGCTGGCCCCTTCCTTGTGGGAGAAGGAGCCGGACGTTTGCCTTTTCGGAAAGAGGCTCTGCCGAGAACGAGCGCCGTGAGATATGCCGTCTGTGGTTAAGCACAGATGCCCAGTGCTGTTGTGCCTGTGGGTAGGGTGCACGGGGACAGTGAAGACCAGCAAGAGCTTTCAGGGCTGGCCCCTTCCTTGTGGGAGAAGGAGCCGGACGTTTGCCTTTTCGGAAAGAGGCTCTGCCGAGAACGAACGCCGTGAGATGCTGAGTCTCTGGGAAAGCACAGATGCCCAGTGCTGTTGTGCCTGTGGGTAGGGTGCACAGGGACAGTGAAGATCAGCAAGAGCTTTCAGGGCTGGCCCCTTCCTTGTGGGAGAAGGAGCCGGACGTTTGCCTTTTCGGAAAGAGGCTCTGCCGAGAACGAGCGCTGTGAGATGCTGAGTCTCTGGGAAAGCACAGATGCCCAGTGCTGTTGTGCCTGTGGGTAGGGTGCACGGGGACAGTGAAGACCAGCTGGAGTTTTCAGGGCTGGCCCCTTCCTTGTGGGAGAAGGAGCCGGACGTTTGCCTTTTTGGAAAGAGGCACTGCCGAGAACGAGCGCCATGAGATATGCCGTCTGCGGTTAAGCACAGATGCCCAGTGCTGTTGTGCCTGTGGGTAGGGTGCACGGGGACAGTGAAGACCAGCAAGAGTTTTCAGGGCTGGCCCCTTCCTTGTGGGAGAAGGAGCCGGACGTTTGCCTTTTCGGAAAGAGGCTCTGCCGATAACGATCGCCGTGAGATGCTGAGTCTCTGGGAAAGCACAGATGCCCAGTGCTGTTGTGCCTGTGGGTAGGGTGCACGGGGCCAGTGAAGACCAGCAAGAGCTTTCAGGGCTGGCCCCTTCCTTGTGGGAGAAGGAGCCGGACGTTTGCCTTTTCGGAAAGAGGCTCTGCCGAGAACGAGCGCCGTGAGATATGCCGTCTGTGGTTAAGCACAGATGCCCAGTGCTGTTGTGCCTGTGGGTAGGGTGCACGGGGACAGTGAAGACCAGCAAGAGCTTTCAGGGCTGGCCCCTTCCTTGTGGGAGAAGGAGCCGGACGTTTGCCTTTTCGGAAAGAGGCTCTGCCGAGAACGAGCGCCGTGAGATGCTGAGTCTCTGGGAAAGCACAGATGCCCAGTGCTGTTGTGCCTGTGGGTAGGGTGCACGGGGACAGTGAAGACCAGCAAGAGCTTTCAGGGCTGGCCCCTTCCTTGTGGGAGAAGGAGCCGGACGTTTGCCTTTTCGGAAAGAGGCTCTGCCGAGAACGAGCGCTGTGAGATGCTGAGTCTCTGGGAAAGCACAGATGCCCAGTGCTGTTGTGCCTGTGGGTAGGGTGCACGGGGACAGTGAAGACCAGCTGGAGTTTTCAGGGCTGGCCCCTTCCTTGTGGGAGAAGGAGCCGGACGTTTGCCTTTTTGGAAAGAGGCACTGCCGAGAACGAGCGCCATGAGATATGCCGTCTGCGGTTAAGCACAGATGCCCAGTGCTGTTGTGCCTGTAGATAGGGTGCACGGGGACAGTGAAGACCAGCAAGAGTTTTCAGGGCTGGCCCCTTCCTTGTGGGAGAAGGAGCCGGACGTTTGCCTTTTCGGAAAGAGGCTCTGCCGAGAACGAGCGCCGTGAGATGCTGAGTCTCTGGGAAAGCACAGATGCCCAGTGCTGTTGTGCCTGTGGGTAGGGTGCACGGGGCCAGTGAAGACCAGCAAGAGCTTTCAGGGCTGGCCCCTTCCTTGTGGGAGAAGGAGCCGGACGTTTGCCTTTTCGGAAAGAGGCTCTGCCGAGAACGAGCGCCGTGAGATGCTGAGTCTCTGGGAAAGCACAGATGCCCAGTGCTGTTGTGCCTGTGGGTAGGGTGCACGGGGACAGTGAAGACCAGCAAGAGCTTTCAGGGCTGGCCCCATCCTTGTGGGAGAAGGAGCTGGACGTTTGTCTTTTCGGAAAGAGGCTCTGCCGAGAACAAGCGCCCTGAGATATGCCGTCTGTGGTTAAGCACAGATGCCCAGTGCTGTTGTGCCTGTGGGTAGGGTGCACGGGGACAGTGAAGACCAGCAAGAGCTTTCAGGGCTGGCCCCTTCCTTGTGGGAGAAGGAGCCGGACGTTTGCCTTTTCGGAAAGAGGCTCTGCCGAGAACGAGCGCCGTGAGATATGCCGTCTGTGGTTAAGCACAGATGCCCAGTGCTGTTGTGCCTGTGGATAGGGTGCACGGGGCCAGTGAAGACCAGCAAGAGCTTTCAGCGCTGGCCCCTTCCTTGTGGGAGAAGGAGCCGGACGTTTGCCTTTTCGGAAAGAGGCTCTGCCGAGAACGAACGCCGTGAGATGCTGAGTCTCTGGGAAAGCACAGATGCCCAGTGCTGTTGTGCCTATGCATAGGGTGCACGGGGCCAGTGAAGACCAGCAAGAGCTTTCAGGGCTGGCCCCTTCCTTGTGGGAGAAGGAGCCGGACGTTTGCCTTTTCGGAAAGAGGCTCTGCCGAGAACGAGCGCCGTGAGATATGCCGTCTGTGGTTAAGCACAGATGCCCAGTGCTGTTGTGCCTGTGGGTAGGGTGCACGGGGACAGTGAAGACCAGCAAGAGCTTTCAGCGCTGGCCCCTTCCTTGTGGGAGAAGGAGCCGGACGTTTGCCTTTTCGGAAAGAGGCTCTGCCGAGAACGAACGCCGTGAGATGCTGAGTCTCTGGGAAAGCACAGATGCCCAGTGCTGTTGTGCCTGTGGGTAGGGTGCACGGGGACAGTGAAGACCAGCAAGAGCTTTCAGGGCTGGCCCCTTCCTTGTGGGAGAAGGAGCCGGACGTTTGCCTTTTTGGAAAGAGGCACTGCCGAGAACGAGCGCCATGAGATATGCCGTCTGCGGTTAAGCACAGATGCCCAGTGCTGTTGTGCCTGTGGGTAGGGTGCACGGGGACAGTGAAGACCAGCAAGAGCTTTCAGGGCTGGCCCCTTCCTTGTGGGAGAAGGAGCCGGACGTTTGCCTTTTCGGAAAGAGGCTCTGCCGATAGCGAACGCAGTGAGATATGCCGTCTGTGGTTAAGCACAGATGCCCAGTGCTGTTGTGCCTGTGGGTAGGTTGCACGGGGCCAGTGAAGACCAGCAAGAGCTTTCAGGGCTGGCCCCTTCCTTGTGGGAGAAGGAGCCGGACGTTTGCCTTTTCGGAAAGAGGCTCTGCCGAGAACAAGCGCCGTGAGATATGCCGTCTGTGGTTAAGCACAGATGCCCAGTGCTGTTGTGCCTGTGGATAGGGTGCACGGGGCCAGTGAAGACCAGCAAGAGCTTTCAGGGCTGGCCCCTTCCTTGTGGGAGAAGGAGCCGGACGTTTGCCTTTTCGGAAAGAGGCTCTGCCGAGAACGAGCGCCGTGAGATATGCCGTCTGTGGTTAAGCACAGATGCCCAGTGCTGTTGTGCCTGTGGTTGGGGTGCACGGGGACAGTGAAGACCAGCAAGAGCTTTCAGGGCTGGCCCCTTCCTTGTGGGAGAAGGAGCCGGACGTTTGCCTTTTCGGAAAGAGGCTCTGCCGAGAACGAGCGCCGTGAGATGCTGAGTCTCTGGGAAAGCACAGATGCCCAGTGCTGTTGTGCCTGTGGATAGGGTGCACGGGGACAGTGAAGACCAGCAAGAGCTTTCAGGGCTGGCCCCTTCCTTGTGGGAGAAGGAGCCGGACGTTTGCCTTTTCGGAAAGAGGCTCTGCCGAGAACGAGCGCCGTGAGATATGCCGTCTGTGGTTAAGCACAGATGCCCAGTGCTGTTGTGCCTGTGGGTAGGGTGCACGGGGACAGTGAAGACCAGCAAGAGCTTTCAGGGCTGGCCCCTTCCTTGTGGGAGAAGGAGCCGGACGTTTGCCTTTTCGGAAAGAGGCTCTGCCGAGAACGAACGCCGTGAGATGCTGAGTCTCTGGGAAAGCACAGATGCCCAGTGCTGTTGTGCCTGTGGGTAGGGTGCACGGGGACAGTGAAGACCAGCTGGAGTTTTCAGGGCTGGCCCCTTCCTTGTGGGAGAAGGAGCCGGACGTTTGCCTTTTTGGGAAGAGGCACTGCCGAGAACGAGCGCCATGAGATATGCCGTCTGCGGTTAAGCACAGATGCCCAGTGCTGTTGTGCCTGTGGATAGGGTGCACGGGGCCAGTGAAGACCACCAAGAGTTTTCAGGGCTGGCCCCTTCCTTGTGGGAGAAGGAGCCGGACGTTTGCCTTTTTGGAAGGAGGCTCTGCCGAGAACGATCGCCGTGAGATGCTGAGTCTCTGGGAAACCACAGATGCCCAGTGCTGTTTTGTCTGTGGGTAGGGTGCACGGGGACAGTGAAGACCAGCAAGAGCTTTCAGGGCTGGCCCCTTCCTTGTGGGAGAAGGAGCCGGACGTTTGCCTTTTCGGAAAGAGGCTCTGCCGAGAACGAGCGCCGTGAGATATGCCGTCTGTGGTTAAGCACAGATGCCCAGTGCTGTTGTGCCTGTGGGTAGGGTGCACGGGGACAGTGAAGACCAGCAAGAGTTTTCAGGGCTGGCCCCTTCCTTGTGGGAGAAGGAGCCGGACGTTTGCCTTTTCGGAAAGAGGCTCTGCCGATAACGAGCGCCGTGAGATGCTGAGTCTCTGGGAAAGCACAGATGCCCAGTGCTGTTGTGCCTGTGGGTAGGGTGCACGGGGACAGTGAAGACCAGCAAGAGCTTTCAGGGCTGGCCCCTTCCTTGTGGGAGAAGGAGCCGGACGTTTGCCTTTTCAGAAAGAGGCTCTGCCGAGAACGAGCGCCGTGAGATATGCCGTCTGTGGTTAAGCACAGATGCCCAGTGCTGTTGTGCCTGTAGATAGGGTGCACGGGGACAGTGAAGACCAGCAAGAGCTTTCAGGGCTGGCCCCTTCCTTGTGGGAGAAGGAGCCGGACGTTTGCCTTTTCGGAAAGAGGCTCTGCCGATAACGAGCGCCGTGAGATGCTGAGTCTCTGGGAAAGCACAGATGCCCAGTGCTGTTGTGCCTGTGGTTAGGGTGCACGGGGACAGTGAAGACCAGCAAGAGCTTTCAGGGCTGGCCCCTTCCTTGTGGGAGAAGGAGCCGGACGTTTGCCTTTTCGGAAAGAGGCTCTGCCGAGAACGAGCGCTGTGAGATATGCCGTCTGTGGTTAAGCACAGATGCCCAGTGCTGTTGTGCCTGTGGATAGGGTGCACGGGGCCAGTGAAGACCAGCAAGAGCTTTCAGGGCTGGCCCCTTCCTTGTGGGAGAAGGAGCCGGACGTTTGCCTTTTCGGAAAGAGGCTCTGCCGAGAACGAGCGCCGTGAGATGCTGAGTCTCTGGGAAAGCACAGATGCCCAGTACTGTTGTGCCTGTGGGTAGGGTGCACGGGGACAGTGAAGACCAGCAAGAGCTTTCAGGGCTGGCCCCTTCCTTGTGGGAGAAGGAGCCGGACGTTTGCCTTTTCGGAAAGAGGCTCTGCCGAGAACGAGCGCCGTGAGATATGCCGTCTGTGGTTAAGCACAGATGCCCAGTGCTGTTGTGCCTGTGGGTAGGGTGCACGGGGACAGTGAAGACCAGCAAGAGCTTTCAGGGCTGGCCCCTTCCTTGTGGGAGAAGGAGCCGGACGTTTGCCTTTTCGGAAAGAGGCTCTGCTGAGAACGAGCGCTGTGAGATGCTGAGTCTCTGGGAAAGCACAGATGCCCAGTGCTGTTGTGCCTGTGGGTAGGGTGCACGGGGACAGTGAAGACCAGCAAGAGCTTTCAGGGCTGGCCCCTTCCTTGTGGGAGAAGGAGCCGGACGTTTGCCTTTTCGGAAAGAGGCTCTGCCGAGAACGAGCGCTGTGAGATATGCCGTCTGTGGTTAAGCACAGATGCCCAGTGCTGTTGTGCCTGTGGATAGGGTGCACGGGGCCAGTGAAGACCAGCAAGAGCTTTCAGGGCTGGCCCCTTCCTTGTGGGAGAAGGAGCCGGACGTTTGCCTTTTCGGAAAGAGGCTCTGCCGAGAACGAGCGCCGTGAGATGCTGAGTCTCTGGGAAAGCACAGATGCCCAGTGCTGTTGTGCCTGTGGGTAGGGTGCACGGGGACAGTGAAGACCAGCAAGAGCTTTCAGGGCTGGCCCCTTCCTTGTGGGAGAAGGAGCCGGACGTTTGCCTTTTCGGAAAGAGGCTCTGCCGAGAACGAGCGCCGTGAGATATGCCGTCTGTGGTTAAGCACAGATGCCCAGTGCTGTTGTGCCTGTGGGTAGGGTGCACGGGGACAGTGAAGACCAGCAAGAGCTTTCAGGGCTGGCCCCTTCCTTGTGGGAGAAGGAGCCGGACGTTTGCCTTTTCGGAAAGAGGCTCTGCCGAGAACGAACGCCGTGAGATGCTGAGTCTCTGGGAAAGCACAGATGCCCAGTGCTGTTGTGCCTGTGGGTAGGGTGCACGGGGACAGTGAAGACCAGCAAGAGCTTTCAGGGCTGGCCCCTTCCTTGTGGGAGAAGGAGCCGGACGTTTGCCTTTTCGGAAAGAGGCTCTGCTGAGAACAAGCGCTGTGAGATGCTGAGTCTCTGGGAAAGCACAGATGCCCAGTGCTGTTGTGCCTGTGGGTAGGGTGCACGGGGACAGTGAAGACCAGCTGGAGTTTTCAGGGCTGGCCCCTTCCTTGTGGGAGAAGGAGCCGGACGTTTGCCTTTTTGGGAAGAGGCACTGCCGAGAACGAGCGCCATGAGATATGCCGTCTGCGGTTAAGCACAGATGCCCAGTGCTGTTGTGCCTGTGGATAGGGTGCACGGGGCCAGTGAAGACCACCAAGAGTTTTCAGGGCTGGCCCCTTCCTTGTGGGAGAAGGAGCCGGACGTTTGCCTTTTTGGAAGGAGGCTCTGCCGAGAACGATCGCCGTGAGATGCTGAGTCTCTGGGAAACCACAGATGCCCAGTGCTGTTTTGTCTGTGGGTAGGGTGCACGGGGACAGTGAAGACCAGCAAGAGCTTTCAGGGCTGGCCCCTTCCTTGTGGGAGAAGGAGCCGGACGTTTGCCTTTTCGGAAAGAGGCTCTGCCGAGAACGAGCGCCGTGAGATATGCCGTCTGTGGTTAAGCACAGATGCCCAGTGCTGTTGTGCCTGTGGATAGGGTGCACGGGGCCAGTGAAGACCAGCAAGAGCTTTCAGGGCTGGCCCCTTCCTTGTGGGAGAAGGAGCCGGACGTTTGCCTTTTCGGAAAGAGGCCCTGCCGAGAACGAACGCCGTGAGATGCTGAGTCTCTGGTTAAGCACAGATGCCCAGTGCTGTTGTGCCTGTGGGTAGGGTGCACGGGGACAGTGAAGACCAGCAAGAGCTTTCAGGGCTGGCCCCTTCCTTGTGGGAGAAGGAGCCGGACGTTTGCCTTTTCGGAAAGAGGCTCTGCCGAGAACGAGCGCCGTGAGATGCTGAGTCTCTGGGAAAGCACAGATGCCCAGTGCTGTTGTGCCTGTGGGTAGGGTGCACGGGGACAGTGAAGACCAGCAAGAGTTTTCAGGGCTGGCCCCTTCCTTGTGGGAGAAGGAGCCGGACGTTTGCCTTTTCGGAAAGAGGCTCTGCCGATAACGATCGCCGTGAGATGCTGAGTCTCTGGGAAAGCACAGATGCCCAGTGCTGTTGTGCCTGTGGGTAGGGTGCACGGGGACAGTGAAGACCAGCAAGAGCTTTCAGGGCTGGCCCCTTCCTTGTGGGAGAAGGAGCCGGACGTTTGCCTTTTCGGAAAGAGGCTCTGCCGAGAACGAGCGCCGTGAGATATGCCGTCTGTGGTTAAGCACAGATGCCCAGTGCTGTTGTGCCTGTGGGTAGGGTGCACGGGGACAGTGAAGACCAGCAAGAGCTTTCAGAGCTGGCCCCTTCCTTGTGGGAGAAGGAGCCGGACGTTTGCCTTTTCGGAAAGAGGCTCTGCCGAGAACGAACGCCGTGAGATGCTGAGTCTCTGGGAAAGCACAGATGCCCAGTGCTGTTGTGCCTGTGGGTAGGGTGCACGGGGCCAGTGAAGACCAGCAAGAGCTTTCAGGGCTGGCCCCTTCCTTGTGGGAGAAGGAGCCGGACGTTTGCCTTTTCGGAAAGAGGCTCTGCCGAGAACGAGCGCCGTGAGATATGCCGTCTGTGGTTAAGCACAGATGCCCAGTGCTGTTGTGCCTGTGGTTAGGGTGCACGGGGACAGTGAAGACCAGCAAGAGCTTTCAGGGCTGGCCCCTTCCTTGTGGGAGAAGGAGCCGGACGTTTGCCTTTTCGGAAAGAGGCTCTGCCGAGAACGAGCGCCGTGAGATGCTGAGTCTCTGGGAAAGCACAGATGCCCAGTGCTGTTGTGCCTGTGGGTAGGGTGCACGGGGACAGTGAAGACCAGCAAGAGCTTTCAGGGCTGGCCCCTTCCTTGTGGGAGAAGGAGCCGGACGTTTGCCTTTTCGGAAAGAGGCTCTGCCGAGAACGAGCGCCGTGAGATATGCCGTCTGTGGTTAAGCACAGATGCCCAGTGCTGTTGTGCCTGTGGGTAGGGTGCACGGGGACAGTGAAGACCAGCAAGAGCTTTCAGGGCTGGCCCCTTCCTTGTGGGAGAAGGAGCCGGACGTTTGCCTTTTCGGAAAGAGGCTCTGCCGAGAACAAGCGCTGTGAGATGCTGAGTCTCTGGGAAAGCACAGATGCCCAGTGCTGTTGTGCCTGTGGGTAGGGTGCACGGGGACAGTGAAGACCAGCTGGAGTTTTCAGGGCTGGCCCCTTCCTTGTGGGAGAAGGAGCCGGACGTTTGCCTTTTTGGGAAGAGGCACTGCCGAGAACGAGCGCCATGAGATATGCCGTCTGCGGTTAAGCACAGATGCCCAGTGCTGTTGTGCCTGTGGATAGGGTGCACGGGGACAGTGAAGACCAGCAAGAGCTTTCAGGGCTGGCCCCTTCCTTGTGGGAGAAGGAGCCGGACGTTTGCCTTTTCGGAAAGAGGCTCTGCCGAGAACGAGCGCCGTGAGATGCTGAGTCTCTGGGAAAGCACAGATGCCCAGTGCTGTTGTGCCTGTGGGTAGGGTGCACGGGGACAGTGAAGACCAGCAAGAGCTTTCAGGGCTGGCCCCTTCCTTGTGGGAGAAGGAGCCGGACGTTTGCCTTTTCGGAAAGAGGCTCTGCCGAGAACGAGCGCCGTGAGATATGCCGTCTGTGGTTAAGCACAGATGCCCAGTGCTGTTGTGCCTGTGGGTAGGGTGCACGGGGACAGTGAAGACCAGCAAGAGCTTTCAGGGCTGGCCCCTTCCTTGTGGGAGAAGGAGCCGGACGTTTGCCTTTTCGGAAAGAGGCTCTGCTGAGAACGAGCGCTGTGAGATGCTGAGTCTCTGGGAAAGCACAGATGCCCAGTGCTGTTGTGCCTGTGGGTAGGGTGCACGGGGACAGTGAAGACCAGCAAGAGCTTTCAGGGCTGGCCCCTTCCTTGTGGGAGAAGGAGCCGGACGTTTGCCTTTTCGGAAAGAGGCTCTGCCGAGAACGAGCGCTGTGAGATATGCCGTCTGTGGTTAAGCACAGATGCCCAGTGCTGTTGTGCCTGTGGATAGGGTGCACGGGGCCAGTGAAGACCAGCAAGAGCTTTCAGGGCTGGCCCCTTCCTTGTGGGAGAAGGAGCCGGACGTTTGCCTTTTCGGAAAGAGGCTCTGCCGAGAACGAGCGCCGTGAGATGCTGAGTCTCTGGGAAAGCACAGATGCCCAGTGCTGTTGTGCCTGTGGGTAGGGTGCACGGGGACAGTGAAGACCAGCAAGAGCTTTCAGGGCTGGCCCCTTCCTTGTGGGAGAAGGAGCCGGACGTTTGCCTTTTCGGAAAGAGGCTCTGCCGAGAACGAGCGCCGTGAGATATGCCGTCTGTGGTTAAGCACAGATGCCCAGTGCTGTTGTGCCTGTGGGTAGGGTGCACGGGGACAGTGAAGACCAGCAAGAGCTTTCAGGGCTGGCCCCTTCCTTGTGGGAGAAGGAGCCGGACGTTTGCCTTTTCGGAAAGAGGCTCTGCCGAGAACGAGCGCCGTGAGATGCTGAGTCTCTGGGAAAGCACAGATGCCCAGTGCTGTTGTGCCTGTGGGTAGGGTGCACGGGGACAGTGAAGACCAGCAAGAGCTTTCAGGGCTGGCCCCTTCCTTGTGGGAGAAGGAGCCGGACGTTTGCCTTTTCGGAAAGAGGCTCTGCCGAGAACAAGCGCTGTGAGATGCTGAGTCTCTGGGAAAGCACAGATGCCCAGTGCTGTTGTGCCTGTGGGTAGGGTGCACGGGGACAGTGAAGACCAGCTGGAGTTTTCAGGGCTGGCCCCTTCCTTGTGGGAGAAGGAGCCGGACGTTTGCCTTTTTGGGAAGAGGCACTGCCGAGAACGAGCGCCATGAGATATGCCGTCTGCGGTTAAGCACAGATGCCCAGTGCTGTTGTGCCTGTGGATAGGGTGCACGGGGCCAGTGAAGACCACCAAGAGTTTTCAGGGCTGGCCCCTTCCTTGTGGGAGAAGGAGCCGGACGTTTGCCTTTTTGGAAGGAGGCTCTGCCGAGAACGATCGCCGTGAGATGCTGAGTCTCTGGGAAAGCACAGATGCCCAGTGCTGTTTTGTCTGTGGGTAGGGTGCACGGGGACAGTGAAGACCAGCAAGAGCTTTCAGGGCTGGCCCCTTCCTTGTGGGAGAAGGAGCCGGACGTTTGCCTTTTCGGAAAGAGGCTCTGCCGAGAACGAGCGCCGTGAGATATGCCGTCTGTGGTTAAGCACAGATGCCCAGTGCTGTTGTGCCTGTAGATAGGGTGCACGGGGACAGTGAAGACCAGCAAGAGCTTTCAGGGCTGGCCCCTTCCTTGTGGGAGAAGGAGCCGGACGTTTGCCTTTTCGGAAAGAGGCTCTGCCGATAACGAGCGCCGTGAGATGCTGAGTCTCTGGGAAAGCACAGATGCCCAGTGCTGTTGTGCCTGTGGGTAGGGTGCACGGGGACAGTGAAGACCAGCAAGAGCTTTCAGGGCTGGCCCCTTCCTTGTGGGAGAAGGAGCCAGACGTTTGCCTTTTCGGAAAGAGGCTCTGCCGAGAACGAGCGCCGTGAGATATGCCGTCTGTGGTTAAGCACAGATGCCCAGTGCTGTTGTGCCTGTGGGTAGGGTGCACGGGGACAGTGAAGACCAGCAAGAGCTTTCAGGGCTGGCCCCTTCCTTGTGGGAGAAGGAGCCGGACGTTTGCCTTTTCGGAAAGAGGCTCTGCCGAGAACGAACGCCGTGAGATGCTGAGTCTCTGGGAAAGCACAGATGCCCAGTGCTGTTGTGCCTGTGGGTAGGGTGCACGGGGACAGTGAAGACCAGCAAGAGCTTTCAGGGCTGGCCCCTTCCTTGTGGGAGAAGGAGCCGGACGTTTGCCTTTTCGGAAAGAGGCTCTGCCGAGAACGAGCGCTGTGAGATATGCCGTCTGTGGTTAAGCACAGATGCCCAGTGCTGTTGTGCCTGTGGATAGGGTGCACGGGGCCAGTGAAGACCAGCAAGAGTTTTCAGGGCTGGCCCCTTCCTTGTGGGAGAAGGAGCCGGACGTTTGCCTTTTCGGAAAGAGGCTCTGCCGAGAACGAGCGCCGTGAGATGCTGAGTCTCTGGGAAAGCACAGATGCCCAGTGCTGTTGTGCCTGTGGGTAGGGTGCACGGGGACAGTGAAGACCAGCAAGAGCTTTCAGGGCTGGCCCCTTCCTTGTGGGAGAAGGAGCCGGACGTTTGCCTTTTCGGAAAGAGGCTCTGCCGAGAACGAGCGCCGTGAGATATGCCGTCTGTGGTTAAGCACAGATGCCCAGTGCTGTTGTGCCTGTGGGTAGGGTGCACGGGGACAGTGAAGACCAGCAAGAGCTTTCAGGGCTGGCCCCTTCCTTGTGGGAGAAGGAGCCGGACGTTTGCCTTTTCGGAAAGAGGCTCTGCTGAGAACAAGCGCTGTGAGATGCTGAGTCTCTGGGAAAGCACAGATGCCCAGTGCTGTTGTGCCTGTGGGTAGGGTGCACGGGGACAGTGAAGACCAGCTGGAGTTTTCAGGGCTGGCCCCTTCCTTGTGGGAGAAGGAGCCGGACGTTTGCCTTTTTGGGAAGAGGCACTGCCGAGAACGAGCGCCATGAGATATGCCGTCTGCGGTTAAGCACAGATGCCCAGTGCTGTTGTGCCTGTGGATAGGGTGCACGGGGCCAGTGAAGACCACCAAGAGTTTTCAGGGCTGGCCCCTTCCTTGTGGGAGAAGGAGCCGGACGTTTGCCTTTTTGGAAGGAGGCTCTGCCGAGAACGATCGCCGTGAGATGCTGAGTCTCTGGGAAACCACAGATGCCCAGTGCTGTTTTGTCTGTGGGTAGGGTGCACGGGGACAGTGAAGACCAGCAAGAGCTTTCAGGGCTGGCCCCTTCCTTGTGGGAGAAGGAGCCGGACGTTTGCCTTTTCGGAAAGAGGCTCTGCCGAGAACGAGCGCCGTGAGATATGCCGTCTGTGGTTAAGCACAGATGCCCAGTGCTGTTGTGCCTGTGGATAGGGTGCACGGGGACAGTGAAGACCAGCAAGAGCTTTCAGGGCTGGCCCCTTCCTTGTGGGAGAAGGAGCCGGACGTTTGCCTTTTCGGAAAGAGGCCCTGCCGAGAACGAACGCCGTGAGATGCTGAGTCTCTGGTTAAGCACAGATGCCCAGTGCTGTTGTGCCTGTGGGTAGGGTGCACGGGGACAGTGAAGACCAGCAAGAGCTTTCAGGGCTGGCCCCTTCCTTGTGGGAGAAGGAGCCGGACGTTTGCCTTTTCGGAAAGAGGCTCTGCCGAGAACGAGCGCCGTGAGATGCTGAGTCTCTGGGAAAGCACAGATGCCCAGTGCTGTTGTGCCTGTGGGTAGGGTGCACGGGGACAGTGAAGACCAGCAAGAGTTTTCAGGGCTGGCCCCTTCCTTGTGGGAGAAGGAGCCGGACGTTTGCCTTTTCGGAAAGAGGCTCTGCCGATAACGATCGCCGTGAGATGCTGAGTCTGTGGGAAAGCACAGATGCCCAGTGCTGTTGTGCCTGTGGGTAGGGTGCACGGGGACAGTGAAGACCAGCAAGAGCTTTCAGGGCTGGCCCCTTCCTTGTGGGAGAAGGAGCCGGACGTTTGCCTTTTCGGAAAGAGGCTCTGCCGAGAACGAGCGCCGTGAGATATGCCGTCTGTGGTTAAGCACAGATGCCCAGTGCTGTTGTGCCTGTGGGTAGGGTGCACGGGGACAGTGAAGACCAGCAAGAGCTTTCAGAGCTGGCCCCTTCCTTGTGGGAGAAGGAGCCGGACGTTTGCCTTTTCGGAAAGAGGCTCTGCCGAGAACGAACGCCGTGAGATGCTGAGTCTCTGGGAAAGCACAGATGCCCAGTGCTGTTGTGCCTGTGGGTAGGGTGCACGGGGACAGTGAAGACCAGCAAGAGCTTTCAGGGCTGGCCCCTTCCTTGTGGGAGAAGGAGCCGGACGTTTGCCTTTTCGGAAAGAGGCTCTGCCGAGAACGAGCGCTGTGAGATGCTGAGTCTCTGGGAAAGCACAGATGCCCAGTGCTGTTGTGCCTGTGGGTAGGGTGCACGGGGACAGTGAAGACCAGCTGGAGTTTTCAGGGCTGGCCCCTTCCTTGTGGGAGAAGGAGCCGGACGTTTGCCTTTTTGGAAAGAGGCACTGCCGAGAACGAGCGCCATGAGATATGCCGTCTGCGGTTAAGCACAGATGCCCAGTGCTGTTGTGCCTGTAGATAGGGTGCACGGGGCCAGTGAAGACCAGCAAGAGTTTTCAGGGCTGGTCCCTTCCTTGTGGGAGAAGGAGCCGGACGTTTGCCTTTTCGGAAAGAGGCTCTGCCGAGAACGAGCGCCGTGAGATGCTGAGTCTCTGGGAAAGCACAGATGCCCAGTGCTGTTGTGCCTGTGGGTAGGGTGCACGGGGACAGTGAAGACCAGCAAGAGCTTTCAGGGCTGGCCCCATCCTTGTGGGAGAAGGAGCTGGACGTTTGTCTTTTCGGAAAGAGGCTCTGCCGAGAACAAGCGCCCTGAGATATGCCGTCTGTGGTTAAGCACAGATGCCCAGTGCTGTTGTGCCTGTGGGTAGGGTGCACGGGGACAGTGAAGTCCAGCAAGAGCTTTCAGGGCTGGCCCCTTCCTTGTGGGAGAAGGAGCCGGACGTTTGCCTTTTCGGAAAGAGGCTCTGCCGAGAACGAGCGCCGTGAGATATGCCGTCTGTGGTTAAGCACAGATGCCCAGTGCTGTTGTGCCTGTGGATAGGGTGCACGGGGCCAGTGAAGACCAGCAAGAGCTTTCAGCGCTGGCCCCTTCCTTGTGGGAGAAGGAGCCGGACGTTTGCCTTTTCGGAAAGAGGCTCTGCCGAGAACGAACGCCGTGAGATGCTGAGTCTCTGGGAAAGCACAGATGCCCAGTGCTGTTGTGCCTGTGGGTAGGGTGCACGGGGACAGTGAAGACCAGCTGGAGTTTTCAGGGCTGGCCCCTTCCTTGTGGGAGAAGGAGCCGGACGTTTGCCTTTTTGGAAAGAGGCACTGCCGAGAACGAGCGCCATGAGATATGCCGTCTGCGGTTAAGCACAGATGCCCAGTGCTGTTGTGCCTGTGGGTAGGGTGCACGGGGACAGTGAAGACCAGCAAGAGCTTTCAGGGCTGGCCCCTTCCTTGTGGGAGAAGGAGCCGGACGTTTGCCTTTTCGGAAAGAGGCTCTGCCGATAGCGAACGCAGTGAGATATGCCGTCTGTGGTTAAGCACAGATGCCCAGTGCTGTTGTGCCTGTGGGTAGGTTGCACGGGGCCAGTGAAGACCAGCAAGAGCTTTCAGCGCTGGCCCCTTCCTTGTGGGAGAAGGAGCCGGACGTTTGCCTTTTCGGAAAGAGGCTCTGCCGAGAACGAGCGCCGTGAGATATGCCGTCTGTGGTTAAGCACAGATGCCCAGTGCTGTTGTGCCTGTGGATAGGGTGCACGGGGCCAGTGAAGACCAGCAAGAGCTTTCAGGGCTGGCCCCTTCCTTGTGGGAGAAGGAGCCGGACGTTTGCCTTTTCGGAAAGAGGCTCTGCTGAGAACGAGCGCCGTGAGATATGCCGTCTGTGGTTAAGCACAGATGCCCAGTGCTGTTGTGCCTGTGGTTAGGGTGCACGGGGACAGTGAAGACCAGCAAGAGCTTTCAGGGCTGGCCCCTTCCTTGTGGGAGAAGGAGCCGGACGTTTGCCTTTTCGGAAAGAGGCTCTGCCGAGAACGAGCGCCGTGAGATGCTGAGTCTCTGGGAAAGCACAGATGCCCAGTGCTGTTGTGCCTGTGGGTAGGGTGCACGGGGACAGTGAAGACCAGCAAGAGCTTTCAGGGCTGGCCCCTTCCTTGTGGGAGAAGGAGCCGGACGTTTGCCTTTTCGGAAAGAGGCTCTGCCGAGAACGAGCGCCGTGAGATATGCCGTCTGTGGTTAAGCACAGATGCCCAGTGCTGTTGTGCCTGTGGATAGGGTGCACGGGGACAGTGAAGACCAGCAAGAGCTTTCAGGGCTGGCCCCTTCCTTGTGGGAGAAGGAGCCGGACGTTTGCCTTTTCGGAAAGAGGCTCTGCCGAGAACGAACGCCGTGAGATGCTGAGTCTCTGGGAAAGCACAGATGCCCAGTGCTGTTGTGCCTGTGGGTAGGGTGCACGGGGACAGTGAAGACCAGCAAGAGCTTTCAGGGCTGGCCCCTTCCTTGTGGGAGAAGGAGCCGGACGTTTGCCTTTTCGGAAAGAGGCTCTGCCGAGAACAAGCGCTGTGAGATGCTGAGTCTCTGGGAAAGCACAGATGCCCAGTGCTGTTGTGCCTGTGGGTAGGGTGCACGGGGACAGTGAAGACCAGCTGGAGTTTTCAGGGCTGGCCCCTTCCTTGTGGGAGAAGGAGCCGGACGTTTGCCTTTTTGGGAAGAGGCACTGCCGAGAACGAGCGCCATGAGATATGCCGTCTGCGGTTAAGCACAGATGCCCAGTGCTGTTGTGCCTGTGGATAGGGTGCACGGGGCCAGTGAAGACCAGCAAGAGCTTTCAGGGCTGGCCCCTTCCTTGTGGGAGAAGGAGCCGGACGTTTGCCTTTTTGGAAGGAGGCTCTGCCGAGAACGATCGCCGTGAGATATGCCGTCTGTGGTTAAGCACAGATGCCCAGTGCTGTTGTGCCTGTGGGTAGGGTGCACGGGGACAGTGAAGACCAGCAAGAGTTTTCAGGGCTGGCCCCTTCCTTGTGGGAGAAGGAGCCGGACGTTTGCCTTTTCGGAAAGAGGCTCTGCCGATAACGAGCGCCGTGAGATGCTGAGTCTCTGGGAAAGCACAGATGCCCAGTGCTGTTGTGCCTGTGGGTAGGGTGCACGGGGACAGTGAAGACCAGCAAGAGCTTTCAGGGCTGGCCCCTTCCTTGTGGGAGAAGGAGCCGGACGTTTGCCTTTTCGGAAAGAGGCTCTGCCGAGAACGAGCGCCGTGAGATATGCCGTCTGTGGTTAAGCACAGATGCCCAGTGCTGTTGTGCCTGTAGATAGGGTGCACGGGGACAGTGAAGACCAGCAAGAGCTTTCAGGGCTGGCCCCTTCCTTGTGGGAGAAGGAGCCGGACGTTTGCCTTTTCGGAAAGAGGCTCTGCCGATAACGAGCGCCGTGAGATGCTGAGTCTCTGGGAAAGCACAGATGCCCAGTGCTGTTGTGCCTGTGGTTAGGGTGCACGGGGACAGTGAAGACCAGCAAGAGCTTTCAGGGCTGGCCCCTTCCTTGTGGGAGAAGGAGCCGGACGTTTGCCTTTTCGGAAAGAGGCTCTGCCGAGAACGAGCGCTGTGAGATATGCCGTCTGTGGTTAAGCACAGATGCCCAGTGCTGTTGTGCCTGTGGATAGGGTGCACGGGGCCAGTGAAGACCAGCAAGAGCTTTCTGGGCTGGCCCCTTCCTTGTGGGAGAAGGAGCCGGACGTTTGCCTTTTCGGAAAGAGGCTCTGCCGAGAACGAGCGCCGTGAGATGCTGAGTCTCTGGGAAAGCACAGATGCCCAGTGCTGTTGTGCCTGTGGGTAGGGTGCACGGGGACAGTGAAGACCAGCAAGAGCTTTCAGGGCTGGCCCCTTCCTTGTGGGAGAAGGAGCCGGACGTTTGCCTTTTCGGAAAGAGGCTCTGCCGAGAACGAGCGCCGTGAGATATGCCGTCTGTGGTTAAGCACAGATGCCCAGTGCTGTTGTGCCTGTGGGTAGGGTGCACGGGGACAGTGAAGACCAGCAAGAGCTTTCAGGGCTGGCCCCTTCCTTGTGGGAGAAGGAGCCGGACGTTTGCCTTTTCGGAAAGAGGCTCTGCTGAGAACAAGCGCTGTGAGATGCTGAGTTCCTGGGAAAGCACAGATGCCCAGTGCTGTTGTGCCTGTGGGTAGGGTGCACGGGGACAGTGAAGACCAGCAAGAGCTTTCAGGGCTGGCGCCTTCCTTGTGGGAGAAGGAGCCGGACGTTTGCCTTTTCGGAAAGAGGCTCTGCCGAGAACGAGCGCTGTGAGATATGCCGTCTGTGGTTAAGCACAGATGCCCAGTGCTGTTGTGCCTGTGGTTAGGGTGCACGGGGCCAGTGAAGACCAGCAAGAGCTTTCAGGGCTGGCCCCTTCCTTGTGGGAGAAGGAGCCGGACGTTTGCCTTTTCGGAAAGAGGCTCTGCCGAGAACGAGCGCCGTGAGATGCTGAGTCTCTGGGAAAGCACAGATGCCCAGTGCTGTTGTGCCTGTGGGTAGGGTGCACGGGGACAGTGAAGACCAGCAAGAGCTTTCAGGGCTGGCCCCTTCCTTGTGGGAGAAGGAGCCGGACGTTTGCCTTTTCGGAAAGAGGCTCTGCCGAGAACGAGCGCCGTGAGATATGCCGTCTGTGGTTAAGCACAGATGCCCAGTGCTGTTGTGCCTGTGGGTAGGGTGCACGGGGACAGTGAAGACCAGCAAGAGCTTTCAGGGCTGGCCCCTTCCTTGTGGGAGAAGGAGCCGGACGTTTGCCTTTTCGGAAAGAGGCTCTGCCGAGAACGAACGCCGTGAGATGCTGAGTCTCTGGGAAAGCACAGATGCCCAGTGCTGTTGTGCCTGTGGGTAGGGTGCACGGGGACAGTGAAGACCAGCAAGAGCTTTCAGGGCTGGCCCCTTCCTTGTGGGAGAAGGAGCCGGACGTTTGCCTTTTCGGAAAGAGGCTCTGCCGAGAAGAAGCGCTGTGAGATGCTGAGTCTCTGGGAAAGCACAGATGCCCAGTGCTGTTGTGCCTGTGGGTAGGGTGCACGGGGACAGTGAAGACCAGCAAGAGCTTTCAGGGCTGGCCCCTTCCTTGTGGGAGAAGGAGCCGGACGTTTGCCTTTTTGGGAAGAGGCACTGCCGAGAACGAGCGCCATGAGATATGCCGTCTGCGGTTAAGCACAGATGCCCAGTGCTGTTGTGCCTGTGGATAGGGTGCACGGGGCCAGTGAAGACCAGCAAGAGCTTTCAGGGCTGGCCCCTTCCTTGTGGGAGAAGGAGCCGGACGTTTGCCTTTTCGGAAAGAGGCTCTGCCGAGAACGAGCGCCGTGAGATGCTGAGTCTCTGGGAAAGCACAGATGCCCAGTGCTGTTGTGCCTGTGGGTAGGGTGCACGGGGACAGTGAAGACCAGCAAGAGCTTTCAGGGCTGGCCCCTTCCTTGTGGGAGAAGGAGCCGGACGTTTGCCTTTTCGGAAAGAGGCTCTGCCGAGAACGAGCGCCGTGAGATATGCCGTCTGTGGTTAAGCACAGATGCCCAGTGCTGTTGTGCCTGTGGGTAGGGTGCACGGGGACAGTGAAGACCAGCAAGAGCTTTCAGGGCTGGCCCCTTCCTTGTGGGAGAAGGAGCCGGACGTTTGCCTTTTCGGAAAGAGGCTCTGCTGAGAACAAGCGCTGTGAGATGCTGAGTCTCTGGGAAAGCACAGATGCCCAGTGCTGTTGTGCCTGTGGGTAGGGTGCACGGGGACAGTGAAGACCAGCTGGAGTTTTCAGGGCTGGCCCCTTCCTTGTGGGAGAAGGAGCCGGACGTTTGCCTTTTTGGGAAGAGGCTCTGCCGAGAACGAGCGCCATGAGATATGCCGTCTGCGGTTAAGCACAGATGCCCAGTGCTGTTGTGCCTGTGGATAGGGTGCACGGGGACAGTGAAGACCAGCAAGAGCTTTCAGGGCTGGCCCCTTCCTTGTGGGAGAAGGAGCCGGACGTTTGCCTTTTCGGAAAGAGGCTCTGCCGAGAACGAACGCCGTGAGATGCTGAGTCTCTGGGAAAGCACAGATGCCCAGTGCTGTTGTGCCTGTGGGTAGGGTGCACGGGGACAGTGAAGACCAGCAAGAGCTTTCAGGGCTGGCCCCTTCCTTGTGGGAGAAGGAGCCGGACGTTTGCCTTTTCGGAAAGAGGCACTGCCGAGAACGAACGCCGTGAGATGCTGAGTCTCTGGGAAAGCACAGATGCCCAGTGCTGTTGTGCCTGTGGGTAGGGTGCACGGGGACAGTGAAGACCAGCTGGAGTTTTCAGGGCTGGCCCCTTCCTTGTGGGAGAAGGAGCCGGACGTTTGCCTTTTTGGAAAGAGGCACTGCCGAGAACGAGCGCCATGAGATATGCCGTCTGCGGTTAAGCACAGATGCCCAGTGCTGTTGTGCCTGTAGATAGGGTGCGCGGGGACAGTGAAGACCAGCAAGAGTTTTCAGGGCTGGCCCCTTCCTTGTGGGAGAAGGAGCCGGACGTTTGCCTTTTCGGAAAGAGGCTCTGCCGATAACGATCGCCGTGAGATGCTGAGTCTCTGGGAAAGCACAGATGCCCAGTGCTGTTGTGCCTGTGGGTAGGGTGCACGGGGACAGTGAAGACCAGCAAGAGCTTTCAGGGCTGGCCCCTTCCTTGTGGGAGAAGGAGCCGGACGTTTGCCTTTTCGGAAAGAGGCTCTGCCGAGAACGAGCGCCGTGAGATATGCCGTCTGTGGTTAAGCACAGATGCCCAGTGCTGTTGTGCCTGTGGGTAGGGTGCACGGGGACAGTGAAGTCCAGCAAGAGCTTTCAGGGCTGGCCCCTTCCTTGTGGGAGAAGGAGCCGGACGTTTGCCTTTTCGGAAAGAGGCTCTGCCGAGAACGAGCGCCGTGAGATATGCCGTCTGTGGTTAAGCACAGATGCCCAGTGCTGTTGTGCCTGTGGATAGGGTGCACGGGGACAGTGAAGACCAGCAAGAGCTTTCAGGGCTGGCCCCTTCCTTGTGGGAGAAGGAGCCGGACGTTTGCCTTTTCGGAAAGAGGCTCTGCCGATAACGAGCGCCGTGAGATGCTGAGTCTCTGGGAAAGCACAGATGCCCAGTGCTGTTGTGCCTGTGGGTAGGGTGCACGGGGACAGTGAAGACCAGCAAGAGCTTTCAGCGCTGGCCCCTTCCTTGTGGGAGAAGGAGCCGGACGTTTGCCTTTTCGGAAAGAGGCTCTGCCGAGAACGAACGCCGTGAGATGCTGAGTCTCTGGGAAAGCACAGATGCCCAGTGCTGTTGTGCCTGTGGGTAGGGTGCACGGGGACAGTGAAGACCAGCTGGAGTTTTCAGGGCTGGCCCCTTCCTTGTGGGAGAAGGAGCCGGACGTTTGCCTTTTCGGAAAGAGGCACTGCCGAGAACGAGCGCCATGAGATATGCCGTCTGCGGTTAAGCACAGATGCCCAGTGCTGTTGTGCCTGTGGGTAGGGTGCACGGGGACAGTGAAGACCAGCAAGAGCTTTCAGGGCTGGCCCCTTCCTTGTGGGAGAAGGAGCCGGACGTTTGCCTTTTCGGAAAGAGGCTCTGCCGAGAACGAGCGCCGTGAGATATGCCGTCTGTGGTTAAGCACAGATGCCCAGTGCTCTTGTGCCTGTGGATAGGTTGCACGGGGCCAGTGAAGACCAGCAAGAGCTTTCAGGGCTGGCCCCTTCCTTGTGGGAGAAGGAGCCGGACGTTTGCCTTTTCGGAAAGAGGCTCTGCCGAGAACGAGCGCCGTGAGATATGCCGTCTGTGGTTAAGCACAGATGCCCAGTGCTGTTGTGCCTGTGGGTAGGGTGCACGGGGACAGTGAAGACCAGCAAGAGCTTTCAGGGCTGGCCCCTTCCTTGTGGGAGAAGGAGCCGGACGTTTGCCTTTTCGGAAAGAGGCTCTGCCGAGAACGAGCGCCGTGAGATATGCCGTCTGTGGTTAAGCACAGATGCCCAGTGCTGTTGTGCCTGTGGGTAGGGTGCACGGGGACAGTGAAGACCAGCAAGAGCTTTCAGCGCTGGCCCCTTCCTTGTGGGAGAAGGAGCCGGACGTTTGCCTTTTCGGAAAGAGGCTCTGCCGAGAACGAACGCCGTGAGATGCTGAGTCTCTGGGAAAGCACAGATGCCCAGTGCTGTTGTGCCTATGCATAGGGTGCACGGGGACAGTGAAGACCAGCAAGAGCTTTCAGGGCTGGCCCCTTCCTTGTGGGAGAAGGAGCCGGACGTTTGCCTTTTCGGAAAGAGGCTCTGCCGAGAACGAGCGCTGTGAGATGCTGAGTCTCTGGGAAAGCACAGATGCCCAGTGCTGTTGTGCCTGTGGGTAGGGTGCACGGGGACAGTGAAGACCAGCAAGAGTTTTCAGGGCTGGCCCCTTCCTTGTGGGAGAAGGAGACGGACGTTTGCCTTTTTGGAAAGAGGCACTGCCGAGAACGAGCGCCATGAGATATGCCGTCTGCGGTTAAGCACAGATGCCCAGTGCTGTTGTGCCTGTGGGTAGGGTGCACGGGGACAGTGAAGACCAGCAAGACCTTTCAGGGCTGGCCCCTTCCTTGTGGGAGAAGGAGCCGGACGTTTGCCTTTTTGGAAGGAGGCTCTGCCGAGAACGAGCGCCGTGAGATGCTGAGTCTCTGGGAAAGCACAGATGCCCAGTGCTGTTTTGCCTGTGGGTAGGGTGCACGGGGCCAGTGAAGACCAGCAAGAGCTTTCAGGGCTGGCCCCTTCCTTGTGGGAGAAGGAGCCAGACGTTTGCCTTTTCGGAAAGAGGCTCTGCCGAGAACGAGCGCCGTGAGATATGCCGTCTGTGGTTAAGCACAGATGCCCAGTGCTCTTGTGCCTGTAGATAGGGTGCACGGGGACAGTGAAGGCCAGCAAGAGTTTTCAGGGCTGGCCCCTTCCTTGTGGGAGAAGGAGCCGGACGTTTGCCTTTTCGGAAAGAGGCTCTGCCGATAACGAGCGCCGTGAGATGCTGAGTCTCTGGGAAAGCACAGATGCCCAGTGCTGTTTTGCCTGTGGGTAGGGTGCACGGGGCCAGTGAAGACCAGCAAGAGCTTTCAGGGCTGGCCCCTTCCTTGTGGGAGAAGGAGCCGGACGTTTGCCTTTTCGGAAAGAGGCTCTGCCGAGAGCGAACGCTGTGAGATATGCCGTCTGTGGTTAAGCACAGATGCCCAGTGCTGTTGTGCCTGTGGGTAGGTTGCACGGGGACAGTGAAGACCAGCAAGAGCTTTCAGGGCTGGCCCCTTCCTTGTGGGAGAAGGAGCCGGACGTTTGCCTTTTCGGAAAGAGGCTCTGCCGAGAACGAGCGCCCTGAGATATGCCGTCTGTGGTTAAGCACAGATGCCCAGTGCTGTTGTGCCTGTGGGTAGGGTGCACGGGGACAGTGAAGACCAGCAAGAGCTTTCAGGGCTGGCCCCTTCCTTGTGGGAGAAGGAGCCAGACGTTTGCCTTTTCGGAAAGAGGCTCTGCCGAGAACGAGCGACGTGAGATATGCCGTCTGTGGTTAAGCACAGATGCCCAGTGCTGTTGTGCCTGTGGGTAGGTTGCACGGGGACAGTGAAGACCAGCAAGAGCTTTCAGGGCTGGCCCCTTCCTTGTGGGAGAAGGAGCCGGACGTTTGCCTTTTCGGAAAGAGGCTCTGCCGAGAATAAGCGCCGTGAGATATGCCGTCTGTGGTTAAGCACAGATGCCCAGTGCTGTTGTGCCTGTGGATAGGGTGCACGGGGACAGTGAAGACCAGCAAGAGCTTTCAGGGCTGGCCCCTTCCTTGTGGGAGAAGGAGCCGGACGTTTGCCTTTTCGGAAAGAGGCTCTGCCGAGAACGAGCGCCGTGAGATATGCCGTCTGTGGTTAAGCACAGATGCCCAGTGCTGTTGTGCCTGTGGGTAGGGTGCACGGGGACAGTGAAGACCAGCAAGAGCTTTCAGGGCTGGCCCCTTCCTTGTGGGAGAAGGAGCCGGACGTTTGCCTTTTCGGAAAGAGGCTCTGCCGAGAACGAGCGCCGTGTGATATGCCGTCTGTGGTTAAGCACAGATGCCCAGTGCTGTTGTGCCTGTGGATAGGGTGCACGGGGACAGTGAAGACCAGCAAGAGCTTTCAGGGCTGGCCCCTTCCTTGTGGGAGAAGGAGCCGGACGTTTGCCTTTTCGGAAAGAGGCTCTGCCGAGAACGATCGCCGTGAGATGCTGAGTCTCTGGGAAAGCACAGATGCCCAGTGCTGTTTTGCCTGTGGGTAGGGTGCACGGGGACAGTGAAGACCAGCAAGAGCTTTCAGGGCTGGCCCCTTCCTTGTGGGAGAAGGAGCCGGACGTTTGCCTTTTCGGAAAGAGGCTCTGCCGAGAACGAGCGCCGTGAGATATGCCGTCTGTGGTTAAGCACAGATGCCCAGTGCTGTTGTGCCTGTGGGTAGGGTGCACGGGGACAGTGAAGACCAGCAAGAGCTTTCAGCGCTGGCCCCTTCCTTGTGGGAGAAGGAGCCGGACGTTTGCCTTTTCGGAAAGAGGCTCTGCCGAGAACGAGCGCCGTGAGATATGCCGTCTGTGGTTAAGCACAGATGCCCAGTGCTCTTGTGCCTGTAGATAGGGTGCACGGGGACAGTGAAGGCCAGCAAGAGCTTTCAGGGCTGGCCCCTTCCTTGTGGGAGAAGGAGCCGGACGTTTGCCTTTTCGGAAAGAGGCTCTGCCGATAACGAGCGCCGTGAGATGCTGAGTCTCTGGGAAAGCACAGATGCCCAGTGCTGTTGTGCCTGTGGGTAGGTTGCACGGGGACAGTGAAGACCAGCAAGAGCTTTCAGGGCTGGCCCCTTCCTTGTGGGAGAAGGAGCCGGATGTTTGCCTTTTCGGAAAGAGGCTCTGCCGAGAACGAGCGCCGTGAGATGCTGAGTCTCTGGGAAAGCACAGATGCCCAGTGCTGTTGTGCCTGTTGGTAGGGTGCACGGGGCCAGTGAAGACCAGCAAGAGCTTTCAGGGCTGGCCCCTTCCTTGTGGGAGAAGGAGCCGGACGTTTGCCTTTTCGGAAAGAGGCTCTGCCGAGAGCGAACGCCGTGAGATATGCCGTCTGTGGTTAAGCACAGATGCCCAGTGCTGTTGTGCCTGTGGGTAGGTTGCACGGGGACAGTGAAGACCAGCAAGAGCTTTCAGGGCTGGCCCCTTCCTTGTGGGAGAAGGAGCCGGACGTTTGCCTTTTCGGAAAGAGGCTCTGCCGAGAACGAGCGCCGTGAGATATGCCGTCTGTGGTTAAGCACAGATGCCCAGTGCTGTTGTGCCTGTGGGTAGGGTGCACGGGGACAGTGAAGACCAGCAAGAGCTTTCAGGGCTGGCCCCTTCCTTGTGGGAGAAGGAGCCAGACGTTTGCCTTTTCGGAAAGAGGCTCTGCCGAGAACGAGCGCCGTGAGATATGCCGTCTGTGGTTAAGCACAGATGCCCAGTGCTGTTGTGCCTGTGGGTAGGTTGCACGGGGACAGTGAAGACCAGCAAGAGCTTTCAGGGCTGGCCCCTTCCTTGTGGGAGAAGGAGCCGGACGTTTGCCTTTTCGGAAAGAGGCTCTGCCGAGAATAAGCGCCGTGAGATATGCCGTCTGTGGTTAAGCACAGATGCCCAGTGCTGTTGTGCCTGTGGGTAGGGTGCACGGGGCCAGTGAAGACCAGCAAGAGCTTTCAGGGCTGGCCCCTTCCTTGTGGGAGAAGGAGCCGGACGTTTGCCTTTTCGGAAAGAGGCTCTGCCGAGAACGAGCGCCGTGAGATATGCCGTCTGTGGTTAAGCACAGATGCCCAGTGCTGTTGTGCCTGTGGGTAGGGTGCACGGGGCCAGTGAAGACCAGCAAGAGCTTTCAGGGCTGGCCCCTTCCTTGTGGGAGAAGGAGCCGGACGTTTGCCTTTTCGGAAAGAGGCTCTGCCGAGAACGAGCGCCGTGAGATATGCCGTCTGTGGTTAAGCACAGATGCCCAGTGCTGTTGTGCCTGTGGGTAGGGTGCACGGGGACAGTGAAGACCAGCAAGAGCTTTCAGGGCTGGCCCCTTCCTTGTGGGAGAAGGAGCCGGACGTTTGCCTTTTCGGAAAGAGGCTCTGCCGAGAACGAGCGCCGTGTGATATGCCGTCTGTGGTTAAGCACAGATGCCCAGTGCTGTTGTGCCTGTGGATAGGGTGCACGGGGACAGTGAAGACCAGCAAGAGCTTTCAGGGCTGGCCCCTTCCTTGTGGGAGAAGGAGCCGGACGTTTGCCTTTTCGGAAAGAGGCTCTGCCGAGAACGATCGCCGTGAGATGCTGAGTCTCTGGGAAAGCACAGATGCCCAGTGCTGTTGTGCCTGTGGGTAGGGTGCACGGGGACAGTGAAGACCAGCAAGAGCTTTCAGGGCTGGCCCCTTCCTTGTGGGAGAAGGAGCCGGACGTTTGCCTTTTCGGAAAGAGGCTCTGCCGATAGCGAACGCAGTGAGATATGCCGTTTGTGGTTAAGCACAGATGCCCAGTGCTCTTGTGCCTGTGGGTAGGGTGCACGGGGACAGTGAAGACCAGCAAGAGCTTTCAGGGCTGGCCCCTTCCTTGTGGGAGAAGGAGCCGGACGTTTGCCTTTTCGGAAAGAGGCTCTGCCGAGAACGAGCGCCGTGAGATGCTGAGTCTCTGGGAAAGCACAGATGCCCAGTGCTGTTGTGCCTGTGGGTAGGGTGCACGGGGACAGTGAAGACCAGCAAGAGCTTTCAGGACTGGCCCCTTCCTTGTGGGAGAAGGAGCCGGACGTTTGCCTTTTCGGAAAGAGGCTCTGCCGAGAACGAGCGCCGTGAGATGCTGAGTCTCTGGGAAACCACAGATGCCCAGTGCTGTTGTGCCTGTGGGTAGGGTGCACGGGGACAGTGAAGACCAGCAAGAGCTTTCAGGGCTGGCCCCTTCCTTGTGGGAGAAGGAGCCGGACGTTTGCCTTTTCGGAAAGAGGCTCTGCCGAGAACGAGCGCCGTGAGATGCTGAGTCTCTGGGAAAGCACAGATGCCCAGTGCTGTTGTGCCTGTGGGTAGGGTGCACGGGGACAGTGAAGACCAGCTGGAGTTTTCAGGGCTGGCCCCTTCCTTGTGGGAGAAGGAGCCGGACGTTTGCCTTTTCGGAAAGAGGCACTGCCGAGAACGAGCGCCATGAGATATGCCGTCTGCGGTTAAGCACAGATGCCCAGTGCTGTTGTGCCTGTGGGTAGGGTGCACGGGGCCAGTGAAGACCAGCAAGAGCTTTCAGGGCTGGCCCCTTCCTTGTGGGAGAAGGAGCCGGACGTTTGCCTTTTTGGAAGGAGGCTCTGCCGAGAACGAGCGCCGTGAGATGCTGAGTCTCTGGGAAAGCACAGATGCCCAGTGCTGTTTTGCCTGTGGGTAGGGTGCACGGGGACAGTGAAGACCAGCAAGAGCTTTCAGGGCTGGCCCCTTCCTTGTGGGAGAAGGAGCCGGACGTTTGCCTTTTCGGAAAGAGGCTCTGCCGAGAACAAGCGCCGTGAGATATGCCGTCTGTGGTTAAGCACAGATGCCCAGTGCTGTTGTGCCTGTGGGTAGGGTGCACGGGGACAGTGAAGACCAGCAAGAGTTTTCAGGGCTGGCCCCTTCCTTGTGGGAGAAGGAGCCGGACGTTTGCCTTTTCGGAAAGAGGCTCTGCCGAGAACGAGCGCCGTGAGATATGCCGTCTGTGGTTAAGCACAGATGCCCAGTGCTGTTGTGCCTGTGGGTAGGGTGCACGGGGCCAGTGAAGACCAGCAAGAGCTTTCAGGACTGGCCCCTTCCTTGTGGGAGAAGGAGCCGGACGTTTGCCTTTTCGGAAAGAGGCTCTGCCGAGAACGAGCGCCGTGAGGTGCTGAGTCTCTGGGAAAGCACAGATGCCCAGTGCTGTTGTGCCTGTGGGTAGGGTGCACGGGGACAGTGAAGACCAGCAAGAGCTTTCAGGGCTGGCCCCTTCCTTGTGGGAGAAGGAGCCGGACGTTTGCCTTTTCGGAAAGAGGCTCTGCCGAGAACGAGCGCCGTGAGATGCTGAGTCTCTGGGAAAGCACAGATGCCCAGTGCTGTTGTGCCTGTGGGTAGGGTGCACGGGGACAGTGAAGACCAGCTGGAGTTTTCAGGGCTGGCCCCTTCCTTGTGGGAGAAGGAGCCGGACGTTTGCCTTTTTGGAAAGAGGCACTGCCGAGAACGAGCGCCATGAGATATGCCGTCTGCGGTTAAGCACAGATGCCCAGTGCTGTTGTGCCTGTGGGTAGGGTGCACGGGGACAGTGAAGACCAGCAAGAGCTTTCAGGGCTGGCCCCTTCCTTGTGGGAGAAGGAGCCGGACGTTTGCCTTTTTGGAGGGAGGCTCTGCCGAGAACGAGCGCCGTGAGATGCTGAGTCTCTGGGAAAGCACAGATGCCCAGTGCTGTTTTGCCTGTGGGTAGGGTGCACGGGGCCAGTGAAGACCAGCAAGAGCTTTCAGGGCTGGCCCCTTCCTTGTGGGAGAAGGAGCCGGACGTTTGCCTTTTCGGAAAGAGGCTCTGCCGAGAACAAGCGCCGTGAGATATGCCGTCTGTGGTTAAGCACAGATGCCCAGTGCTGTTGTGCCTGTAGATAGGGTGCACGGGGACAGTGAAGACCAGCAAGAGTTTTCAGGGCTGGCCCCTTCCTTGTGGGAGAAGGAGCCGGACATTTGCCTTTTCGGAAAGAGGCTCTGCCGAGAACGAGCGCCGTGAGATGCTGAGTCTCTGGGAAAGCACAGATGCCCAGTGCTGTTGTGCCTGTGGGTAGGGTGCACGGGGACAGTGAAGACCAGCAAGAGCTTTCAGGGCTGGCCCCTTCCTTGTGGGAGAAGGAGCTGGACGTTTGCCTTTTCGGAAAGAGGCTCTGCCGAGAACGAGCGCCGTGAGATGCTGAGTCTCTGGGAAAGCACAGATGCCCAGTGCTGTTGTGCCTGTGGGTAGGGTGCACGGGGCCAGTGAAGACCAGCAAGAGCTTTCAGGACTGGCCCCTTCCTTGTGGGAGAAGGAGCCGGACGTTTGCCTTTTCGGAAAGAGGCTCTGCCGAGAACGAGCGCCGTGAGATATGCCGTCTGTGGTTAAGCACAGATGCCCAGTGCTGTTATGCCTGTGGGTAGGGTGCACGGGGACAGTGAAGACCAGCAAGAGCTTTCAGGGCTGGCCCCTTCCTTGTGGGAGAAGGAGCCGGACGTTTGCCTTTTCGGAAAGAGGCTCTGCCGAGAACGAGCGCCGTGAGATATGCCGTCTGTGGTTAAGCACAGATGCCCAGTGCTGTTGTGCCTGTGGGTAGGTTGGACGGGGACAGTGAAGACCAGCAAGAGCTTTCAGGGCTGGCCCCTTCCTTGTGGGAGAAGGAGCCGGACGTTTGCCTTTTCGGAAAGAGGCTCTGCCGAGAACGAGCGCCGTGAGATATGCCGTCTGTGGTTAAGCACAGATGCCCAGTGCTGTTATGCCTGTGGATAGGGTGCACGGGGCCAGTGAAGACCAGCAAGAGCTTTCAGGGCTGGCCCCTTCCTTGTGGGAGAAGGAGCCAGACGTTTGCCTTTTCGGAAAGAGGCTCTGCCGAGAACGAGCGCCCTGAGATATGCCGTCTGTGGTTAAGCACAGATGCCCAGTGCTGTTGTGCCTGTGGGTAGGGTGCACGGGGACAGTGAAGACCAGCAAGAGCTTTCAGGGCTGGCCCCTTCCTTGTGGGAGAAGGAGCCGGACGTTTGCCTCTTCGGAAAGAGGCTCTGCCGAGAACGAGCGCCGTGAGATATGCCGTCTGTGGTTAAGCACAGATGCCCAGTGCTGTTGTGCCTGTGGATAGGGTGCACGGGGACAGTGAAGACCAGCAAGAGCTTTCAGGGCTGGCCCCTTCCTTGTGGGAGAAGGAGCCGGACATTTGCCTTTTCGGAAAGAGGCTCTGCCGAGAACGAGCGCCGTGAGATGCTGAGTCTCTGGGAAAGCACAGATGCCCAGTGCTGTTGTGCCTGTGGGTAGGGTGCACGGGGACAGTGAAGACCAGCAAGAGCTTTCAGGGCTGGCCCCTTCCTTGTGGGAGAAGGAGCCGGACGTTTGCCTTTTCGGAAAGAGGCTCTGCCGAGAACGAGCGCCGTGAGATATGCCGTCTGTGGTTAAGCACAGATGCCCAGTGCTGTTGTGCCTGTGGGTAGGGTGCACGGGGACAGTGAAGACCAGCAAGAGCTTTCAGCGCTGGCCCCTTCCTTGTGGGAGAAGGAGCCGGACGTTTGCCTTTTCGGAAAGAGGCTCTGCCGAGAACGAACGCCGTGAGATGCTGAGTCTCTGGGAAAGCACAGATGCCCAGTGCTGTTGTGCCTGTGGGTAGGGTGCACGGGGACAGTGAAGACCAGCTGGAGTTTTCAGGGCTGGCCCCTTCCTTGTGGGAGAAGGAGCCGGACGTTTGCCTTTTTGGAAAGAGGCACTGCCGAGAACGAGCGCCATGAGATATGCCGTCTGCGGTTAAGCACAGATGCCCAGTGCTGTTGTGCCTGTGGGTAGGGTGCACGGGGACAGTGAAGACCAGCAAGAGCTTTCAGGGCTGGCCCCTTCCTTGTGGGAGAAGGAGCCGGACGTTTGCCTTTTCGGAAAGAGGCTCTGCCGATAGCGAACGCAGTGAGATATGCCGTCTGTGGTTAAGCACAGATGCCCAGTGCTGTTGTGCCTGTGGATAGGTTGCACGGGGCCAGTGAAGACCAGCAAGAGCTTTCAGGGCTGGCCCCTTCCTTGTGGGAGAAGGAGCCGGACGTTTGCCTTTTCGGAAAGAGGCTCTGCCGAGAACGAGCGCCGTGAGATATGCCGTCTGTGGTTAAGCACAGATGCCCAGTGCTGTTGTGCCTGTGGATAGGGTGCACGGGGCCAGTGAAGACCAGCAAGAGCTTTCAGGGCTGGCCCCTTCCTTGTGGGAGAAGGAGCCGGACGTTTGCCTTTTCGGAAAGAGGCTCTGCCGAGATCGAGCGCCGTGAGATATGCCGTCTGTGGTTAAGCACAGATGCCCAGTGCTGTTGTGCCTGTGGGTAGGGTGCACGGGGACAGTGAAGACCAGCAAGAGCTTTCAGCGCTGGCCCCTTCCTTGTGGGAGAAGGAGCCGGACGTTTGCCTTTTCGGAAAGAGGCTCTGCCGAGAACGAACGCCGTGAGATGCTGAGTCTCTGGGAAAGCACAGATGCCCAGTGCTGTTGTGCCTGTGGGTAGGGTGCACGGGGACAGTGAAGACCAGCAAGAGCTTTCAGGGCTGGCCCCTTCCTTGTGGGAGAAGGAGCCGGACGTTTGCCTTTTCGGAAAGAGGCTCTGCCGAGAACGAGCGCCGTGAGATATGCCGTCTGTGGTTAAGCACAGATGCCCAGTGCTGTTGTGCCTGTGGGTAGGGTGCACGGGGACAGTGAAGACCAGCAAGAGCTTTCAGCGCTGGCCCCTTCCTTGTGGGAGAAGGAGCTGGACGTTTGCCTTTTCGGAAAGAGGCTCTGCCGAGAACGAACGCCGTGAGATGCTGAGTCTCTGGGAAAGCACAGATGCCCAGTGCTGTTGTGCCTGTGGGTAGGGTGCACGGGGACAGTGAAGACCAGCTGGAGTTTTCAGGGCTGGCCCCTTCCTTGTGGGAGAAGGAGCCGGACGTTTGCCTTTTCGGAAAGAGGCTCTGCCGAGAACGAGCGCCGTGAGATGCTGAGTCTCTGGGAAAGCACAGATGCCCAGTGCTGTTGTGCCTGTGGGTAGGGTGCACGGGGACAGTGAAGACCAGCAAGAGCTTTCAGGGCTGGCCCCTTCCTTGTGGGAGAAGGAGCCGGACGTTTGCCTTTTCGGAAAGAGGCTCTGCCGAGAACGAGCGCCGTGAGATATGCCGTCTGTGGTTAAGCACAGATGCCCAGTGCTGTTGTGCCTGTGGGTAGGGTGCACGGGGACAGTGAAGACCAGCAAGAGCTTTCAGCGCTGGCCCCTTCCTTGTGGGAGAAGGAGCCGGACGTTTGCCTTTTCGGAAAGAGGCTCTGCCGAGAACGAACGCCGTGAGATGCTGAGTCTCTGGGAAAGCACAGATGCCCAGTGCTGTTGTGCCTGTGGGTAGGGTGCACGGGGACAGTGAAGACCAGCTGGAGTTTTCAGGGCTGGCCCCTTCCTTGTGGGAGAAGGAGCCGGACGTTTGCCTTTTTGGAAAGAGGCACTGCCGAGAACGAGCGCCATGAGATATGCCGTCTGCGGTTAAGCACAGATGCCCAGTGCTGTTGTGCCTGTGGGTAGGGTGCACGGGGACAGTGAAGACCAGCAAGAGCTTTCAGGGCTGGCCCCTTCCTTGTGGGAGAAGGAGCCGGACGTTTGCCTTTTCGGAAAGAGGCTCTGCCGATAGCGAACGCAGTGAGATATGCCGTCTGTGGTTAAGCACAGATGCCCAGTGCTGTTGTGCCTGTGGATAGGTTGCACGGGGCCAGTGAAGACCAGCAAGAGCTTTCAGGGCTGGCCCCTTCCTTGTGGGAGAAGGAGCCGGACGTTTGCCTTTTCGGAAAGAGGCTCTGCCGAGAACGAGCGCCGTGAGATATGCCGTCTGTGGTTAAGCACAGATGCCCAGTGCTGTTGTGCCTGTGGATAGGGTGCACGGGGCCAGTGAAGACCAGCAAGAGCTTTCAGGGCTGGCCCCTTCCTTGTGGGAGAAGGAGCCGGACGTTTGCCTTTTCGGAAAGAGGCTCTGCCGAGATCGAGCGCCGTGAGATATGCCGTCTGTGGTTAAGCACAGATGCCCAGTGCTGTTGTGCCTGTGGTTAGGGTGCACGGGGACAGTGAAGACCAGCAAGAGCTTTCAGGGCTGGCCCCTTCCTTGTGGGAGAAGGAGCCGGACGTTTGCCTTTTCGGAAAGAGGCTCTGCCGAGAACGAACGCCGTGAGATGCTGAGTCTCTGGGAAAGCACAGATGCCCAGTGCTGTTGTGCCTGTGGGTAGGGTGCACGGGGACAGTGAAGACCAGCAAGAGCTTTCAGGGCTGGCCCCTTCCTTGTGGGAGAAGGAGCCGGACGTTTGCCTTTTCGGAAAGAGGCTCTGCCGAGAACGAGCGCCGTGAGATATGCCGTCTGTGGTTAAGCACAGATGCCCAGTGCTGTTGTGCCTGTGGGTAGGGTGCACGGGGACAGTGAAGACCAGCAAGAGCTTTCAGCGCTGGCCCCTTCCTTGTGGGAGAAGGAGCCGGACGTTTGCCTTTTCGGAAAGAGGCTCTGCCGAGAACGAACGCCGTGAGATGCTGAGTCTCTGGGAAAGCACAGATGCCCAGTGCTGTTGTGCCTGTGGGTAGGGTGCACGGGGACAGTGAAGACCAGCTGGAGTTTTCAGGGCTGGCCCCTTCCTTGTGGGAGAAGGAGCCGGACGTTTGCCTTTTCGGAAAGAGGCTCTGCCGAGAACGAGCGCCGTGAGATGCTGAGTCTCTGGGAAAGCACAGATGCCCAGTGCTGTTGTGCCTGTGGGTAGGGTGCACGGGGACAGTGAAGACCAGCAAGAGCTTTCAGGGCTGGCCCCTTCCTTGTGGGAGAAGGAGCCGGACGTTTGCCTTTTCGGAAAGAGGCTCTGCCGAGAACGAGCGCCGTGAGATATGCCGTCTGTGGTTAAGCACAGATGCCCAGTGCTGTTGTGCCTGTGGGTAGGGTGCACGGGGACAGTGAAGACCAGCAAGAGCTTTCAGGGCTGGCCCCATCCTTGTGGGAGAAGGAGCTGGACGTTTGTCTTTTCGGAAAGAGGCTCTGCCGAGAACAAGCGCCCTGAGATATGCCGTCTGTGGTTAAGCACAGATGCCCAGTGCTGTTGTGCCTGTGGGTAGGGTGCACGGGGACAGTGAAGTCCAGCAAGAGCTTTCAGGGCTGGCCCCTTCCTTGTGGGAGAAGGAGCCGGACGTTTGCCTTTTCGGAAAGAGGCTCTGCCGAGAACGAGCACCGTGAGATATGCCATCTGTGGTTAAGCACAGATGCCCAGTGCTGTTGTGCCTGTGGATAGGGTGCACGGGGACAGTGAAGACCAGCAAGAGCTTTCAGGGCTGGCCCCTTCCTTGTGGGAGAAGGAGCCGGACATTTGCCTTTTCGGAAAGAGGCTCTGCCGAGAACGAGCGCCGTGAGATGCTGAGTCTCTGGGAAAGCACAGATGCCCAGTGCTGTTGTGCCTGTGGGTAGGGTGCACGGGGACAGTGAAGACCAGCTGGAGTTTTCAGGGCTGGCCCCTTCCTTGTGGGAGAAGGAGCCGGACGTTTGCCTTTTCGGAAAGAGGCTCTGCCGAGAACGAACGCCGTGAGATGCTGAGTCTCTGGGAAAGCACAGATGCCCAGTGCTGTTGTGCCTGTGGGTAGGGTGCACGGGGACAGTGAAGACCAGCTGGAGTTTTCAGGGCTGGCCCCTTCCTTGTGGGAGAAGGAGCCGGACGTTTGCCTTTTTGGAAAGAGGCACTGCCGAGAACGAGCGCCATGAGATATGCCGTCTGTGGTTAAGCACAGATGCCCAGTGCTGTTGTGCCTGTGGGTAGGGTGCACGGGGACAGTGAAGACCAGCAAGAGCTTTCAGGGCTGGCCCCTTCCTTGTGGGAGAAGGAGCCGGACGTTTGCCTTTTCGGAAAGAGGCTCTGCCGAGAACGAGCGCCGTGAGATATGCCGTCTGTGGTTAAGCACAGATGCCCAGTGCTCTTGTGCCTGTGGATAGGTTGCACGGGGCCAGTGAAGACCAGCAAGAGCTTTCAGGGCTGGCCCCTTCCTTGTGGGAGAAGGAGCCGGACGTTTGCCTTTTCGGAAAGAGGCTCTGCCGAGAACAAGCGCCGTGAGATATGCCGTCTGTGGTTAAGCACAGATGCCCAGTGCTGTTGTGCCTGTGGGTAGGGTGCACGGGGACAGTGAAGACCAGCAAGAGCTTTCAGGGCTGGCCCCTTCCTTGTGGGAGAAGGAGCCGGACGTTTGCCTTTTCGGAAAGAGGCTCTGCCGAGAACGAGCGCCGTGAGATATGCCGTCTGTGGTTAAGCACAGATGCCCAGTGCTGTTGTGCCTGTGGGTAGGGTGCACGGGGACAGTGAAGACCAGCAAGAGCTTTCAGCGCTGGCCCCTTCCTTGTGGGAGAAGGAGCCGGACGTTTGCCTTTTCGGAAAGAGGCTCTGCCGAGAACGAACGCCGTGAGATGCTGAGTCTCTGGGAAAGCACAGATGCCCAGTGCTGTTGTGCCTGTGGGTAGGGTGCACGGGGACAGTGAAGACCAGCTGGAGTTTTCAGGGCTGGCCCCTTCCTTGTGGGAGAAGGAGCCGGACGTTTGCCTTTTCGGAAAGAGGCTCTGCCGAGAACGAACGCCGTGAGATGCTGAGTCTCTGGGAAAGCACAGATGCCCAGTGCTGTTGTGCCTGTGGGTAGGGTGCACGGGGACAGTGAAGACCAGCTGGAGTTTTCAGGGCTGGCCCCTTCCTTGTGGGAGAAGGAGCCGGACGTTTGCCTTTTTGGAAAGAGGCCCTGCCGAGAACGAGCGCCATGAGATATGCCGTCTGTGGTTAAGCACAGATGCCCAGTGCTGTTGTGCCTGTGGGTAGGGTGCACGGGGACAGTGAAGACCAGCAAGAGCTTTCAGGGCTGGCCCCTTCCTTGTGGGAGAAGGAGCCGGACGTTTGCCTTTTCGGAAAGAGGCTCTGCCGAGAACGAGCGCCGTGAGATATGCCGTCTGTGGTTAAGCACAGATGCCCAGTGCTGTTGTGCCTGTGGATAGGTTGCACGGGGACAGTGAAGACCAGCAAGAGCTTTCAGGGCTGGCCCCTTCCTTGTGGGAGAAGGAGCCGGACGTTTGCCTTTTCGGAAAGAGGCTCTGCCGAGAACAAGCGCCGTGAGATATGCCGTCTGTGGTTAAGCACAGATGCCCAGTGCTGTTGTGCCTGTGGGTAGGGTGCACGGGGACAGTGAAGACCAGCAAGAGCTTTCAGGGCTGGCCCCTTCCTTGTGGGAGAAGGAGCCGGACGTTTGCCTTTTCGGAAAGAGGCTCTGCCGAGAACGAGCGCCGTGAGATATGCCGTCTGTGGTTAAGCACAGATGCCCAGTGCTGTTGTGCCTGTGGGTAGGGTGCACGGGGACAGTGAAGACCAGCAAGAGCTTTCAGCGCTGGCCCCTTCCTTGTGGGAGAAGGAGCCGGACGTTTGCCTTTTCGGAAAGAGGCTCTGCCGAGAACGAACGCCGTGAGATGCTGAGTCTCTGGGAAAGCACAGATACCCAGTGCTGTTGTGCCTATGCATAGGGTGCACGGGGACAGTGAAGACCAGCAAGAGCTTTCAGGGCTGGCCCCTTCCTTGTGGGAGAAGGAGCCGGACGTTTGCCTTTTCGGAAAGAGGCTCTGCCGAGAACGAGCGCTGTGAGATGCTGAGTCTCTGGGAAAGCACAGATGCCCAGTGCTGTTGTGCCTGTGGGTAGGGTGCACGGGGACAGTGAAGACCAGCTGGAGTTTTCAGGGCTGGCCCCTTCCTTGTGGGAGAAGGAGCCGGACGTTTGCCTTTTTGGAAAGAGGCACTGCCGAGAACGAGCACCATGAGATATGCCGTCTGCGGTTAAGCACAGATGCCCAGTGCTGTTGTGCCTGTAGATAGGGTGCACGGGGACAGTGAAGACCAGCAAGAGCTTTCAGGGCTGGCCCCTTCCTTGTGGGAGAAGGAGCCGGACGTTTGCCTTTTTGGAAGGAGGCTCTGCCGAGAACGAGCGCCGTGAGATGCTGAGTCTCTGGGAAAGCACAGATGCCCAGTGCTGTTGTGCCTGTGGGTAGGGTGCACGGGGACAGTGAAGACCAGCAAGAGCTTTCAGGGCTGGCCCCTTCCTTGTGGGAGAAGGAGCCGGACGTTTGCCTTTTCGGAAAGAGGCTCTGCCGAGAACGAGCGCCGTGAGATATGCCGTCTGTGGTTAAGCACAGATGCCCAGTGCTCTTGTGCCTGTAGATAGGGTGCACGGGGACAGTGAAGGCCAGCAAGAGTTTTCAGGGCTGGCCCCTTCCTTGTGGGAGAAGGAGCCGGACGTTTGCCTTTTCGGAAAGAGGCTCTGCCGATAACGAGCGCCGTGAGATGCTGAGTCTCTGGGAAAGCACAGATGCCCAGTGCTGTTGTGCCTGTGGGTAGGGTGCACGGGGACAGTGAAGACCAGCAAGAGCTTTCAGGGCTGGCCCCTTCCTTGTGGGAGAAGGAGCCGGACGTTTGCCTTTTCGGAAAGAGGCTCTGCCGAGAACGAGCGCCGTGAGATGCTGAGTCTCTGGGAAAGCACAGATGCCCAGTGCTGTTGTGCCTGTTGGTAGGGTGCACGGGGACAGTGAAGACCAGCAAGAGCTTTCAGGGCTGGCCCCTTCCTTGTGGGAGAAGGAGCCGGACGTTTGCCTTTTCGGAAAGAGGCTCTGCCGAGAGCGAACGCCGTGAGATATGCCGTCTGTGGTTAAGCACAGATGCCCAGTGCTGTTGTGCCTGTGGGTAGGTTGCACGGGGCCAGTGAAGACCAGCTGGAGTTTTCAGGGCTGGCCCCTTCCTTGTGGGAGAAGGAGCCGGACGTTTGCCTTTTCGGAAAGAGGCTCTGCCGAGAACGAGCGCCGTGAGATATGCCGTCTGTGGTTAAGCACAGATGCCCAGTGCTGTTGTGCCTGTGGGTAGGGTGCACGGGGACAGTGAAGACCAGCAAGAGCTTTCAGGGCTGGCCCCTTCCTTGTGGGAGAAGGAGCCGGACGTTTGCCTTTTCGGAAAGAGGCTCTGCCGAGAATAAGCGCCGTGAGATATGCCGTCTGTGGTTAAGCACAGATGCCCAGTGCTGTTGTGCCTGTGGGTAGGGTGCACGGGGACAGTGAAGACCAGCAAGAGCTTTCAGGGCTGGCCCCTTCCTTGTGGGAGAAGGAGCCGGACGTTTGCCTTTTCGGAAAGAGGCTCTGCCGAGAACGAGCGCCGTGAGATATGCCGTCTGTGGTTAAGCACAGATGCCCAGTGCTGTTGTGCCTGTGGGTAGGGTGCACGGGGACAGTGAAGACCAGCAAGAGCTTTCAGGGCTGGCCCCTTCCTTGTGGGAGAAGGAGCCGGACGTTTGCCTTTTCGGAAAGAGGCTCTGCCGAGAACGAGCGCCGTGAGATATGCCGTCTGTGGTTAAGCACAGATGCCCAGTGCTGTTGTGCCTGTGGATAGGGTGCACGGGGACAGTGAAGACCAGCAAGAGCTTTCAGGGCTGGCCCCTTCCTTGTGGGAGAAGGAGCCGGACGTTTGCCTTTTCGGAAAGAGGCTCTGCCGAGAACGAGCGCCGTGTGATATGCCGTCTGTGGTTAAGCACAGATGCCCAGTGCTGTTGTGCCTGTGGATAGGGTGCACGGGGACAGTGAAGACCAGCAAGAGCTTTCAGGGCTGGCCCCTTCCTTGTGGGAGAAGGAGCCGGACGTTTGCCTTTTTGGAAAGAGGCACTGCCGAGAACGAGCGCCATGAGATATGCCGTCTGCGGTTAAGCACAGATGCCCAGTGCTGTTGTGCCTGTGGGTAGGGTGCACGGGGACAGTGAAGACCAGCAAGAGCTTTCAGGGCTGGCCCCTTCCTTGTGGGAGAAGGAGCCGGACGTTTGCCTTTTCGGAAAGAGGCTCTGCCGATAGCGAACGCAGTGAGATATGCCGTCTGTGGTTAAGCACAGATGCCCAGTGCTCTTGTGCCTGTGGATAGGGTGCACGGGGCCAGTGAAGACCAGCAAGAGCTTTCAGGGCTGGCCCCTTCCTTGTGGGAGAAGGAGCCGGACGTTTGCCTTTTCGGAAAGAGGCTCTGCCGAGAACAAGCGCCGTGAGATGCTGAGTCTCTGGGAAAGCACAGATGCCCAGTGCTTTTGTGCCTGTGGGTAGGGTGCACGGGGACAGTGAAGACCAGCAAGAGCTTTCAGGACTGGCCCCTTCCTTGTGGGAGAAGGAGCCGGACGTTTGCCTTTTCGGAAAGAGGCTCTGCCGAGAACGAGCGCCGTGAGATATGCCGTCTGTGGTTAAGCACAGATGCCCAGTGCTGTTTTGCCTGTGGGTAGGGTGCACGGGGACAGTGAAGACCAGCAAGAGCTTTCAGGGCTGGCCCCTTCCTTGTGGGAGAAGGAGCCGGACGTTTGCCTTTTCGGAAAGAGGCTCTGCAGAGAACGAGCGCCGTGAGATGCTGAGTCTCTGGGAAAGCACAGATGCCCAGTGCTGCTGTGCCTGTGGGTAGGGTGCACAGGGACGGTGAAGACCAGCTGGAGTTTTCAGGGCTGGCCCCTTCCTTGTGGGAGAAGGAGCCGGACGTTTGCCTTTTCGGAAAGAGGCACTGCCGAGAACGAGCGCCATGAGATATGCCGTCTGCGGTTAAGCACAGATGCCCAGTGCTGTTTTGCCTGTGGGTAGGGTGCACGGGGCCAGAGAAGACCAGCAAGAGCTTTCAGGGCTGGCCCCTTCCTTGTGGGAGAAGGAGCCGGACGTTTGCCTTTTTGGAAGGAGGCTCTGCCGAGAACGAGCGCCGTGAGATGCTGAGTCTCTGGGAAAGCACAGATGCCCAGTGCTGTTTTGCCTGTGGGTAGGTTGCACGGGGACAGTGAAGACCAGCAAGAGCTTTCAGGGCTGGCCCCTTCCTTGTGGGAGAAGGAGCCGGACGTTTGCCTTTTCGGAAAGAGGCTCTGCCGAGAACAAGCGCCGTGAGATATGCCGTCTGTGGTTAAGCACAGATGCCCAGTGCTGTTGTGCCTGTAGATAGGGTGCACGGGGACAGTGAAGACCAGCAAGAGTTTTCAGGGCTGGCCCCTTCCTTGTGGGAGAAGGAGCCGGACGTTTGCCTTTTCGGAAAGAGGCTCTGCCGAGAACGAGCGCCGTGAGATATGCCGTCTGTGGTTAAGCACAGATGCCCAGTGCTGTTGTGCCTGTAGATAGGGTGCACGGGGACAGTGAAGACCAGCAAGAGCTTTCAGGACTGGCCCCTTCCTTGTGGGAGAAGGAGCCGGACGTTTGCCTTTTCGGAAAGAGGCTCTGCCGAGAACGAGCGCCGTGAGATGCTGAGTCTCTGGGAAAGCACAGATGCCCAGTGCTGTTGTGCCTGTGGGTAGGGTGCACGGGGACAGTGAAGACCAGCAAGAGCTTTCAGCGCTGGCCCCTTCCTTGTGGGAGAAGGAGCCGGACGTTTGCCTTTTCGGAAAGAGGCTCTGCCGAGAACGAGCGCCGTGAGATGCTGAGTCTCTGGGAAAGCACAGATGCCCAGTGCTGTTGTGCCTGTGGGTAGGGTGCACGGGGACAGTGAAGACCAGCTGGAGTTTTCAGGGCTGGCCCCTTCCTTGTGGGAGAAGGAGCCGGACGTTTGCCTTTTTGGAAAGAGGCACTGCCGAGAACGAGCGCCATGAGATAAGCCGTCTGCCGTTAAGCACAGATGCCCAGTGCTGTTGTGCCTGTGGGTAGGGTGCACGGGGACAGTGAAGACCAGCAAGAGCTTTCAGGGCTGGCCCCTTCCTTGTGGGAGAAGGAGCCGGACGTTTGCCTTTTTGGAAGGAGGCTCTGCCGAGAACGAGCGCCGTGAGATGCTGAGTCTCTGGGAAAGCACAGATGCCCAGTGCTGTTTTGCCTGTGGGTAGGGTGCACGGGGCCAGTGAAGACCAGCAAGAGCTTTCAGGGCTGGCCCCTTCCTTGTGGGAGAAGGAGCCGGACGTTTGCCTTTTCGGAAAGAGGCTCTGCCGAGAACGAGCGCCGTGAGATATGCCGTCTGTGGTTAAGCACAGATGCCCAGTGCTCTTGTGCCTGTAGATAGGGTGCACGGGGACAGTGAAGACCAGCAAGAGCTTTCAGGGCTGGCCCCTTCCTTGTGGGAGAAGGAGCCGGACATTTGCCTTTTCGGAAAGAGGCTCTGCCGATAACGAGCGCCGTGAGATGCTGAGTCTCTGGGAAAGCACAGATGCCCAGTGCTGTTGTGCCTGTGGGTAGGGTGCACGGGGCCAGTGAAGACCAGCAAGAGCTTTCAGGGCTGGCCCCTTCCTTGTGGGAGAAGGAGCCGGACGTTTGCCTTTTTGGAAGGAGGCTCTGCCGAGAACGAGCGCCGTGAGATGCTGAGTCTCTGGGAAAGCACAGATGCCCAGTGCTGTTGTGCCTGTGGGTAGGGTGCACGGGGCCAGTGAAGACCAGCAAGAGCTTTCAGGGCTGGCCCCTTCCTTGTGGGAGAAGGAGCCGGACGTTTGCCTTTTCGGAAAGAGGCTCTGCCGAGAACAAGCGCCGTGAGATATGCCGTCTGTGGTTAAGCACAGATGCCCAGTGCTGTTGTGCCTGTAGATAGGGTGCACGGGGCCAGTGAAGACCAGCAAGAGTTTTCAGGGCTGGCCCCTTCCTTGTGGGAGAAGGAGCCGGACGTTTGCCTTTTCGGAAAGAGGCTCTGCCGAGAACGAGCGCCGTGAGATGCTGAGTCTCTGGGAAAGCACAGATGCCCAGTGCTGTTGTGCCTGTGGGTAGGGTGCACGGGGACAGTGAAGACCAGCAAGAGCTTTCAGGGCTGGCCCCTTCCTTGTGGGAGAAGGAGCCGGACGTTTGCCTTTTCGGAAAGAGGCTCTGCCGAGAACGAGCGCCGTGAGATGCTGAGTCTCTGGGAAAGCACAGATGCCCAGTGCTGTTGTGCCTGTGGGTAGGGTGCACGGGGACAGTGAAGACCAGCAAGAGCTTTCAGGGCTGGCCCCTTCCTTGTGGGAGAAGGAGCCGGACGTTTGCCTTTTTGGAAAGAGGCTCTGCCGAGAACGAGCGCCGTGAGATATGCCGTCTGTGGTTAAGCACAGATGCCCAGTGCTGTTGTGCCTGTGGATAGGGTGCACGGGGCCAGTGAAGACCAGCAAGAGTTTTCAGGACTGGCCCCTTCCTTGTGGGAGAAGGAGCCGGACGTTTGCCTTTTCGGAAAGAGGCTCTGCCGATAACGAGCGCCGTGAGATGCTGAGTCTCTGGGAAAGCACAGATGCCCAGTGCTGTTGTGCCTGTGGATAGGGTGCACGGGGCCAGTGAAGACCAGCAAGAGCTTTCAGGGCTGGCCCCTTCCTTGTGGGAGAAGGAGCCAGACGTTTGCCTTTTCGGAAAGAGGCTCTGCCGAGAACGAGCGCCGTGAGATATGCCGTCTGTGGTTAAGCACAGATGCCCAGTGCTGTTGTGCCTGTGGGTAGGTTGCACGGGGCCAGTGAAGACCAGCAAGAGCTTTCAGGGCTGGCCCCTTCCTTGTGGGAGAAGGAGCCGGACGTTTGCCTTTTCGGAAAGAGGCTCTTCCGAGAACAAGCGCCGTGAGATATGCCGTCTGTGGTTAAGCACAGATGCCCAGTGCTGTTGTGCCTGTGGGTAGGGTGCACGGGGACAGTGAAGACCAGCAAGAGCTTTCAGGGCTGGCCCCTTCCTTGTGGGAGAAGGAGCCAGACGTTTGCCTTTTCGGAAAGAGGCTCTGCCGAGAACGAGCGCCGTGAGATATGCCGTCTGTGGTTAAGCACAGATGCCCAGTGCTGTTGTGCCTGTGGGTAGGGTGCACGGGGCCAGTGAAGACCAGCAAGAGCTTTCAGGGCTGGCCCCTTCCTTGTGGTAGAAGGAGCCGGACGTTTGCCTTTTCGGAAAGAGGCTCTGCCGAGAACGAGCGCCGTGAGATATGCCGTCTGTGGTTAAGCACAGATGCCCAGTGCTGTTGTGCCTGTGGGTAGGGTGCACGGGGCCAGTGAAGACCAGCAAGAGCTTTCAGGGCTGGCCCCTTCCTTGTGGGAGAAGGAGCCGGACGTTTGCCTTTTCGGAAAGAGGCTCTGCCGAGAACGAGCGCCGTGAGATGCTGAGTCTCTGGGAAAGCACAGATGCCCAGTGCTGTTGTGCCTGTGGGTAGGGTGCACGGGGACAGTGAAGACCAGCAAGAGCTTTCAGCGCTGGCACCTTCCTTGTGGGAGAAGGAGCCGGACGTTTGCCTTTTCGGAAAGAGGCTCTGCCGAGAACGAATGCCGTGAGATGCTGAGTCTCTGGGAAAGCACAGATGCCCAGTGCTGTTGTGCCTGTGGGTAGGGTGCACGGGGACAGTGAAGACCAGCTGGAGTTTTCAGGGCTGGCCCCTTCCTTGTGGGAGAAGGAGCCGGACGTTTGCCTTTTCGGAAAGAGGCTCTGCCGAGAACGAGCGCCGTGAGATATGCCGTCTGTGGTTAAGCACAGATGCCCAGTGCTGTTGTGCCTGTAGATAGGGTGCACGGGGACAGTGAAGACCAGCAAGAGCTTTCAGGACTGGCCCCTTCCTTGTGGGAGAAGGAGCCGGACGTTTGCCTTTTCGGAAAGAGGCTCTGCCGAGAACGAGCGCCGTGAGATGCTGAGTCTCTGGGAAAGCACAGATGCCCAGTGCTGTTGTGCCTGTGGGTAGGGTGCACGGGGACAGTGAAGACCAGCAAGAGCTTTCAGGGCTGGCCCCTTCCTTGTGGGAGAAGGAGCCGGACGTTTGCCTTTTTGGAAAGAGGCTCTGCCGAGAACGAGCGCCATGAGATATGCCGTCTGCGGTTAAGCACAGATGCCCAGTGCTGTTGTGCCTGTGGATAGGGTGCACGGGGACAGTGAAGACCAGCAAGAGCTTTCAGGGCTGGCCCCTTCCTTGTGGGAGAAGGAGCCGGACGTTTGCCTTTTTGGAAGGAGGCTCTGCCGAGAACGAGCGCCGTGAGATGCTGAGTCTCTGGGAAAGCACAGATGCCCAGTGCTGTTGTGCCTGTGGGTAGGGTGCACGGGGCCAGTGAAGACCAGCAAGAGCTTTCAGGGCTGGCCCCTTCCTTGTGGGAGAAGGAGCCGGACGTTTGCCTTTTCGGAAAGAGGCTCTGCCGAGAACGAGCGCCGTGAGATATGCCGTCTGTGGTTAAGCACAGATGCCCAGTGCTGTTGTGCCTGTAGATAGGGTGCACGGGGCCAGTGAAGACCAGCAAGAGTTTTCAGGGCTGGCCCCTTCCTTGTGGGAGAAGGAGCCGGACGTTTGCCTTTTCGGAAAGAGGCTCTGCCGAGAACGAGCGCCGTGAGATGCTGAGTCTCTGGGAAAGCACAGATGCCCAGTGCTGTTGTGCCTGTGGGTAGGGTGCACGGGGACAGTGAAGACCAGCAAGAGCTTTCAGGGCTGGCCCCTTCCTTGTGGGAGAAGGAGCCGGACGTTTGCCTTTTCGGAAAGAGGCTCTGCCGAGAACGAGCGCCGTGAGATGCTGAGTCTCTGGGAAAGCACAGATGCCCAGTGCTGTTGTGCCTGTGGGTAGGGTGCACGGGGACAGTGAAGACCAGCAAGAGCTTTCAGGGCTGGCCCCTTCCTTGTGGGAGAAGGAGCCGGACGTTTGCCTTTTTGGAAAGAGGCTCTGCCGAGAACGAGCGCCGTGAGATATGCCGTCTGTGGTTAAGCACAGATGCCCAGTGCTGTTGTGCCTGTGGATAGGGTGCACGGGGCCAGTGAAGACCAGCAAGAGTTTTCAGGACTGGCCCCTTCCTTGTGGGAGAAGGAGCCGGACGTTTGCCTTTTCGGAAAGAGGCTCTGCCGATAACGAGCGCCGTGAGGTGCTGAGTCTCTGGGAAAGCACAGATGCCCAGTGCTGTTGTGCCTGTGGATAGGGTGCACGGGGCCAGTGAAGACCAGCAAGAGCTTTCAGGGCTGGCCCCTTCCTTGTGGGAGAAGGAGCCAGACGTTTGCCTTTTCGGAAAGAGGCTCTGCCGAGAACGAGCGCCGTGAGATATGCCGTCTGTGGTTAAGCACAGATGCCCAGTGCTGTTGTGCCTGTGGGTAGGTTGCACGGGGCCAGTGAAGACCAGCAAGAGCTTTCAGGGCTGGCCCCTTCCTTGTGGGAGAAGGAGCCGGACGTTTGCCTTTTCGGAAAGAGGCTCTTCCGAGAACAAGCGCCGTGAGATATGCCGTCTGTGGTTAAGCACAGATGCCCAGTGCTGTTGTGCCTGTGGGTAGGGTGCACGGGGACAGTGAAGACCAGCAAGAGCTTTCAGGGCTGGCCCCTTCCTTGTGGGAGAAGGAGCCAGACGTTTGCCTTTTCGGAAAGAGGCTCTGCCGAGAATGAGCGCCGTGAGATATGCCGTCTGTGGTTAAGCACAGATGCCCAGTGCTGTTGTGCCTGTGGGTAGGGTGCACGGGGCCAGTGAAGACCAGCAAGAGCTTTCAGGGCTGGCCCCTTCCTTGTGGTAGAAGGAGCCGGACGTTTGCCTTTTCGGAAAGAGGCTCTGCCGAGAACGAGCGCCGTGAGATATGCCGTCTGTGGTTAAGCACAGATGCCCAGTGCTCTTGTGCCTGTGGGTAGGGTGCACGGGGACAGTGAAGACCAGCAAGAGCTTTCAGGGCTGGCCCCTTCCTTGTGGGAGAAGGAGCCGGACGTTTGCCTTTTCGGAAAGAGGCTCTGCCGAGAACGAGCGCCGTGAGATGCTGAGTCTCTGGGAAAGCACAGATGCCCAGTGCTGTTGTGCCTGTGGGTAGGGTGCACGGGGCCAGTGAAGACCAGCAAGAGCTTTCAGGGCTGGCCCCTTCCTTGTGGGAGAAGGAGCCGGACGTTTGCCTTTTCGGAAAGAGGCTCTGCCGAGAACGAGCGCCGTGAGATATGCCGTCTGTGGTTAAGCACAGATGCCCAGTGCTGTTGTGCCTGTGGGTAGGGTGCACGGGGACAGTGAAGACCAGCAAGAGCTTTCAGGGCTGGCCCCTTCCTTGTGGGAGAAGGAGCCGGACGTTTGCCTTTTCGGAAAGAGGCTCTGCCGAGAACGAGCGCCGTGAGATATGCCGTCTGTGGTTAAGCACAGATGCCCAGTGCTGTTGTGCCTGTGGGTAGGGTGCACAGGGACAGTGAAGACCAGCAAGAGCTTTCAGGGCTGGCCCCTTCCTTGTGGGAGAAGGAGCCGGACGTTTGCCTTTTCGGAAAGAGGCTCTGCCGAGAACGAGCGCCGTGAGATATGCCGTCTGTGGTTAAGCACAGATGCCCAGTGCTGTTGTGCCTGTGGGTAGGGTGCACGGGGACAGTGAAGACCAGCAAGAGCTTTCAGGGCTGGCCCCTTCCTTGTGGGAGAAGGAGCCGGACGTTTGCCTTTTCGGAAAGAGGCTCTGCCGAGAACAAGCGCCGTGAGATGCTGAGTCTCTGGGAAAGCACAGATGCCCAGTGCTGTTGTGCCTGTGGGTAGGGTGCACGGGGACAGTGAAGACCAGCAAGAGCTTTCAGGGCTGGCCCCTTCCTTGTGGGAGAAGGAGCCGGACGTTTGCCTTTTCGGAAAGAGGCTCTGCCGAGAACGAGCGCCGTGAGATGCTGAGTCTCTGGGAAAGCACAGATGCCCAGTGCTGTTGTGCCTGTGGGTAGGGTGCACGGGGACAGTGAAGACCAGCTGGAGTTTTCAGGGCTGGCCCCTTCCTTGTGGGAGAAGGAGCCGGACGTTTGCCTTTTTGGAAAGAGGCACTGCCGAGAACGAGCGCCATGAGATATGCCGTCTGCGGTTAAGCACAGATGCCCAGTGCTGTTGTGCCTGTGGGTAGGGTGCACGGGGACAGTGAAGACCAGCAAGAGCTTTCAGGGCTGGCCCCTTCCTTGTGGGAGAAGGAGCCGGACGTTTGCCTTTTTGGAAGGAGGCTCTGCCGAGAACGAGCGCCGTGAGATGCTGAGTCTCTGGGAAAGCACAGATGCCCAGTGCTGTTTTGCCTGTGGGTAGGGTGCACGGGGCCAGTGAAGACCAGCAAGAGCTTTCAGGGCTGGCCCCTTCCTTGTGGGAGAAGGAGCCGGACGTTTGCCTTTTCGGAAAGAGGCTCTGCCGAGAACGAGCGCCGTGAGATATGCCGTCTGTGGTTAAGCACAGATGCCCAGTGCTGTTGTGCCTGTAGATAGGGTGCACGGGGCCAGTGAAGACCAGCAAGAGTTTTCAGGGCTGGCCCCTTCCTTGTGGGAGAAGGAGCCGGACGTTTGCCTTTTCGGAAAGAGGCTCTGCCGAGAATGAGCGCCGTGAGATGCTGAGTCTCTGGGAAAGCACAGATGCCCAGTGCTGTTGTGCCTGTGGGTAGGGTGCACGGGGACAGTGAAGACCAGTAAGAGCTTTCAGGGCTGGCCCCTTCCTTGTGGGAGAAGGAGCCGGACGTTTGCCTTTTCGGAAAGAGGCTCTGCCGAGAACGAGCGCCGTGAGATGCTGAGTCTCTGGGAAAGCACAGATGCCCAGTGCTGTTGTGCCTGTGGGTAGGGTGCACGGGGACAGTGAAGACCAGCAAGAGCTTTCAGGGCTGGCCCCTTCCTTGTGGGAGAAGGAGCCGGACGTTTGCCTTTTCGGAAAGAGGCTCTGCCGAGAACGAACGCCGTGAGATATGCCGTCTGTGGTTAAGCACAGATGCCCAGTGCTGTTGTGCCTGTGGATAGGGTGCACGGGCCCAGTGAAGACCAGCAAGAGTTTTCAGGACTGGCCCCTTCCTTGTGGGAGAAGGAGCCAGACGTTTGCCTTTTCGGAAAGAGGCTCTGCCGATAACGAGCGCCGTGAGGTGCTGAGTCTCTGGGAAAGCACAGATGCCCAGTGCTGTTGTGCCTGTGGATAGGGTGCACGGGGCCAGTGAAGACCAGCAAGAGCTTTCAGGGCTGGCCCCTTCCTTGTGGGAGAAGGAGCCAGACGTTTGCCTTTTCGGAAAGAGGCTCTGCCGAGAACGAGCGCCGTGAGATATGCCGTCTGTGGTTAAGCACAGATGCCCAGTGCTGTTGTGCCTGTGGGTAGGTTGCACGGGGACAGTGAAGACCAGCAAGAGCTTTCAGGGCTGGCCCCTTCCTTGTGGGAGAAGGAGCCAGACGTTTGCCTTTTCGGAAAGAGGCTCTGCCGAGAACGAGCGCCGTGAGATATGCCGTCTGTGGTTAAGCACAGATGCCCAGTGCTGTTGTGCCTGTGGGTAGGGTGCACGGGGACAGTGAAGACCAGCAAGAGCTTTCAGGGCTGGCCCCTTCCTTGTGGGAGAAGGAGCCGGACGTTTGCCTTTTCGGAAAGAGGCTCTGCCGAGAACGAGCGCCATGAGATATGCCGTCTGTGGTTAAGCACAGATGCCCAGTGCTGTTGTGCCTGTGGATAGGGTGCACGGGGACAGTGAAGACCAGCAAGAGCTTTCAGGGCTGGCCCCTTCCTTGTGGGAGAAGGAGCCGGACGTTTGCCTTTTCGGAAAGAGGCTCTGCCGAGAACGAGCGCCGTGAGATATGCCGTCTGTGGTTAAGCACAGATGCCCAGTGCTGTTGTGCCTGTGGGTAGGGTGCACGGGGACAGTGAAGACCAGCAAGAGCTTTCAGGGCTGGCCCCTTCCTTGTGGGAGAAGGAGCCGGACGTTTGCCTTTTCGGAAAGAGGCTCTGCCGAGAACGAGCGCCGTGAGATGCTGAGTCTCTGGGAAAGCACAGATGCCCAGTGCTGTTGTGCCTGTGGGTAGGGTGCACGGGGACAGTGAAGACCAGCAAGAGCTTTCAGGGCTGGCCCCTTCCTTGTGGGAGAAGGAGCCGGACGTTTGCCTTTTCGGAAAGAGGCTCTGCCGAGAACGAGCGCCGTGAGATATGCCGTCTGTGGTTAAGCACAGATGCCCAGTGCTGTTGTGCCTGTGGGTAGGGTGCACGGGGACAGTGAAGACCAGCAAGAGCTTTCAGGGCTGGCCCCTTCCTTGTGGGAGAAGGAGCCGGACGTTTGCCTTTTCGGAAAGAGGCTCTGCCGAGAACGATCGCCGTGAGATGCTGAGTCTCTGGGAAAGCACAGATGCCCAGTGCTGTTGTGCCTGTGGGTAGGGTGCACGGGGACAGTGAAGACCAGCAAGAGCTTTCAGGGCTGGCCCCTTCCTTGTGGGAGAAGGAGCCGGACGTTTGCCTTTTCGGAAAGAGGCTCTGCCGAGAACGAGCGCCGTGAGATATGCCGTCTGTGGTTAAGCACAGATGCCCAGTGCTGTTGTGCCTGTGGGTAGGGTGCACGGGGACAGTGAAGACCAGCAAGAGCTTTCAGGGCTGGCCCCTTCCTTGTGGGAGAAGGAGCCGGACGTTTGCCTTTTCGGAAAGAGGCTCTGCCGAGAACGAGCGCCGTGAGATATGCCGTCTGTGGTTAAGCACAGATGCCCAGTGCTGTTGTGCCTGTGGATAGGGTGCACGGGGACAGTGAAGACCAGCAAGAGTTTTCAGGGCTGGCCCCTTCCTTGTGGGAGAAGGAGCCGGACGTTTGCCTTTTCGGAAAGAGGCTCTGCCGAGAACGAGCGCCGTGAGATGCTGAGTCTCTGGGAAAGCACAGATGCCCAGTGCTGTTGTGCCTGTGGGTAGGGTGCACGGGGACAGTGAAGACCAGCAAGAGCTTTCAGGGCTGGCCCCTTCCTTGTGGGAGAAGGAGCCGGACGTTTGCCTTTTCGGAAAGAGGCTCTGCCGAGAACGAACGCCGTGAGATATGCCGTCTGTGGTTAAGCACAGATGCCCAGTGCTGTTGTGCCTGTGGATAGGGTGCACGGGGACAGTGAAGACCAGCAAGAGCTTTCAGGGCTGGCCCCTTCCTTGTGGGAGAAGGAGCCGGACGTTTGCCTTTTCGGAAAGAGGCTCTGCCGAGAACGAGCGCCGTGAGATATGCCGTCTGTGGTTAAGCACAGATGCCCAGTGCTGTTGTGCCTGTGGATAGGGTGCACGGGCCCAGTGAAGACCAGCAAGAGTTTTCAGGACTGGCCCCTTCCTTGTGGGAGAAGGAGCCAGACGTTTGCCTTTTCGGAAAGAGGCTCTGCCGAGAACGAGCGCCGTGAGGTGCTGAGTCTCTGGGAAAGCACAGATGCCCAGTGCTGTTGTGCCTGTGGATAGGGTGCACGGGGCCAGTGAAGACCAGCAAGAGCTTTCAGGGCTGGCCCCTTCCTTGTGGGAGAAGGAGCCAGACGTTTGCCTTTTCGGAAAGAGGCTCTGCCGAGAACGAGCGCCGTGAGATATGCCGTCTGTGGTTAAGCACAGATGCCCAGTGCTGTTGTGCCTGTGGGTAGGTTGCACGGGGACAGTGAAGACCAGCAAGAGCTTTCAGGGCTGGCCCCTTCCTTGTGGGAGAAGGAGCCAGACGTTTGCCTTTTCGGAAAGAGGCTCTGCCGAGAACGAGCGCCGTGAGATATGCCGTCTGTGGTTAAGCACAGATGCCCAGTGCTGTTGTGCCTGTGGGTAGGGTGCACGGGGCCAGTGAAGACCAGCAAGAGCTTTCAGGGCTGGCCCCTTCCTTGTGGGAGAAGGAGCCGGACGTTTGCCTTTTCGGAAAGAGGCTCTGCCGAGAACGAGCGCCATGAGATATGCCGTCTGTGGTTAAGCACAGATGCCCAGTGCTGTTGTGCCTGTGGGTAGGGTGCACGGGGACAGTGAAGACCAGCAAGAGCTTTCAGGGCTCGCCCCTTCCTTGTGGGAGAAGGAGCCGGACGTTTGCCTTTTCGGAAAGAGGCTCTGCCGAGAACGAGCGCCGTGAGATGCTGAGTCTCTGGGAAAGCACAGATGCCCAGTGCTGTTGTGCCTGTGGGTAGGGTGCACGGGGACAGTGAAGACCAGCAAGAGCTTTCAGGGCTGGCCCCTTCCTTGTGGGAGAAGGAGCCGGACGTTTGCCTTTTCGGAAAGAGGCTCTGCCGAGAACGAGCGCCGTGAGATGCTGAGTCTCTGGGAAAGCACAGATGCCCAGTGCTGTTGTGCCTGTGGGTAGGGTGCACGGGGACAGTGAAGACCAGCAAGAGCTTTCAGGGCTGGCCCCTTCCTTGTGGGAGAAGGAGCCGGACGTTTGCCTTTTCGGAAAGAGGCTCTGCCGAGAACGAGCGCCGTGAGATATGCCGTCTGTGGTTAAGCACAGATGCCCAGTGCTGTTGTGCCTGTGGGTAGGGTGCACGGGGACAGTGAAGACCAGCAAGAGCTTTCAGCGCTGGCCCCTTCCTTGTGGGAGAAGGAGCCGGACGTTTGCCTTTTCGGAAAGAGGCTCTGCCGAGAACGATCGCCGTGAGATGCTGAGTCTCTGGGAAAGCACAGATGCCCAGTGCTGTTGTGCCTGTGGGTAGGGTGCACGGGGACAGTGAAGACCAGCAAGAGCTTTCAGGGCTGGCCCCTTCCTTGTGGGAGAAGGAGCCGGACGTTTGCCTTTTCGGAAAGAGGCTCTGCCGAGAACGAGCGCCGTGAGATATGCCGTCTGTGGTTAAGCACAGATGCCCAGTGCTGTTGTGCCTGTGGGTAGGGTGCACGGGGACAGTGAAGACCAGCAAGAGCTTTCAGGGCTGGCCCCTTCCTTGTGGGAGAAGGAGCCGGACGTTTGCCTTTTCGGAAAGAGGCTCTGCCGAGAACGAGCGCCGTGAGATGCTGAGTCTCTGGGAAAGCACAGATGCCCAGTGCTGTTGTGCCTGTGGGTAGGGTGCACGGGGACAGTGAAGACCAGCAAGAGCTTTCAGGGCTGGCCCCTTCCTTGTGGGAGAAGGAGCCGGACGTTTGCCTTTTTGGAAGGAGGCTCTGCCGAGAACGAGCGCCGTGAGATGCTGAGTCTCTGGGAAAGCACAGATGCCCAGTGCTGTTTTGCCTGTGGGTAGGGTGCACGGGGCCAGTGAAGACCAGCAAGAGCTTTCAGGGCTGGCCCCTTCCTTGTGGGAGAAGGAGCCGGACGTTTGCCTTTTCGGAAAGAGGCTCTGCCGAGAACAAGCGCCGTGAGATATGCCGTCTGTGGTTAAGCACAGATGCCCAGTGCTGTTGTGCCTGTAGATAGGGTGCACGGGGACAGTGAAGACCAGCAAGAGCTTTCAGGACTGGCCCCTTCCTTGTGGGAGAAGGAGCCGGACGTTTGCCTTTTCGGAAAGAGGCTCTGCCGAGAACGAGCGCCGTGAGATGCTGAGTCTCTGGGAAAGCACAGATGCCCAGTGCTGTTGTGCCTGTGGGTAGGGTGCACGGGGACAGTGAAGACCAGCAAGAGCTTTCAGGGCTGGCCCCTTCCTTGTGGGAGAAGGAGCCGGACGTTTGCCTTTTCGGAAAGAGGCTCTGCCGAGAACGAGCGCCGTGAGATGCTGAGTCTCTGGGAAAGCACAGATGCCCAGTGCTGTTGTGCCTGTGGGTAGGGTGCACGGGGACAGTGAAGACCAGCAAGAGCTTTCAGGGCTGGCCCCTTCCTTGTGGGAGAAGGAGCCGGACGTTTGCCTTTTCGGAAAGAGGCTCTGCCGAGAACGAGCGCCGTGAGATATGCCGTCTGTGGTTAAGCACAGATGCCCAGTGCTGTTGTGCCTGTGGGTAGGGTGCACGGGGACAGTGAAGACCAGCAAGAGCTTTCAGGGCTGGCCCCTTCCTTGTGGGAGAAGGAGCCGGACGTTTGCCTTTTTGGAAAGAGGCTCTGCCGAGAACGAGCGCCGTGAGATATGCCGTCTGTGGTTAAGCACAGATGCCCAGTGCTGTTATGCCTGTGGATAGGGTGCACGGGGACAGTGAAGACCAGCAAGAGCTTTCAGGGCTGGCCCCTTCCTTGTGGGAGAAGGAGCCGGACGTTTGCCTTTTCGGAAAGAGGCTCTGCCGAGAACGAGCGCCGTGAGATGCTGAGTCTCTGGGAAAGCACAGATGCCCAGTGCTGTTGTGCCTGTGGATAGGGTGCACGGGGACAGTGAAGACCAGCAAGAGCTTTCAGGGCTGGCCCCTTCCTTGTGGGAGAAGGAGCCGGACGTTTGCCTTTTCGGAAAGAGGCTCTGCCGAGAACGAGCGCCGTGAGATATGCCGTCTGTGGTTAAGCACAGATGCCCAGTGCTGTTGTGCCTGTGGATAGGGTGCACGGGGACAGTGAAGACCAGCAAGAGTTTTCAGGACTGGCCCCTTCCTTGTGGGAGAAGGAGCCGGACGTTTGCCTTTTCGGAAAGAGGCTCTGCCGATAACTAGCGCCGTGAGATGCTGAGTCTCTGGGAAAGCACAGATGCCCAGTGCTGTTGTGCCTGTGGGTAGGGTGCACGGGGACAGTGAAGACCAGCAAGAGCTTTCAGGGCTGGCCCCTTCCTTGTGGGAGAAGGAGCCGGACGTTTGCCTTTTCGGAAAGAGGCTCTGCCGAGAACGAGCGCCGTGAGATATGCCGTCTGTGGTTAAGCACAGATGCCCAGTGCTGTTGTGCCTGTGGGTAGGGTGCACGGGGACAGTGAAGACCAGCAAGAGCTTTCAGGGCTGGCCCCTTCCTTGTGGGAGAAGGAGCCGGACGTTTGCCTTTTTGGAAAGAGGCTCTGCCGAGAACGAGCGCCGTGAGATGCTGAGTCTCTGGGAAAGCACAGATGCCCAGTGCTGTTGTGCCTGTGGGTAGGGTGCACGGGGACAGTGAAGACCAGCTGGAGTTTTCAGGGCTGGCCCCTTCCTTGTGGGAGAAGGAGCCGGACGTTTGCCTTTTCGGAAAGAGGCTCTGCCGAGAACGAGCGCCGTGAGATATGCCGTCTGTGGTTAAGCACAGATGCCCAGTGCTGTTGTGCCTGTGGGTAGGGTGCACGGGGCCAGTGAAGACCAGCAAGAGCTTTCAGGGCTGGCCCCTTCCTTGTGGGAGAAGGAGCCGGACGTTTGCCTTTTCGGAAAGAGGCTCTGCCGAGAACGAGCGCCGTGAGATATGCCGTCTGTGGTTAAGCACAGATGCCCAGTGCTCTTGTGCCTGTGGATAGGGTGCACGGGGACAGTGAAGACCAGCAAGAGCTTTCAGGGCTGGCCCCTTCCTTGTGGGAGAAGGAGCCGGACGTTTGCCTTTTCGGAAAGAGGCTCTGCCGAGAACGAGCGCCGTGAGATATGCCGTCTGTGGTTAAGCACAGATGCCCAGTGCTGTTATGCCTGTAGATAGGGTGCACGGGGACAGTGAAGACCAGCAAGAGTTTTCAGGGCTGGCCCCTTCCTTGTGGGAGAAGGAGCCGGACATTTGCCTTTTCGGAAAGAGGCTCTGCCGATAACGAGCGCCGTGAGATGCTGAGTCTCTGGGAAAGCACAGATGCCCAGTGCTGTTGTGCCTGTGGGTAGGGTGCACGGGGACAGTGAAGACCAGCAAGAGCTTTCAGGGCTGGCCCCTTCCTTGTGGGAGAAGGAGCCGGACGTTTGCCTTTTCGGAAAGAGGCTCTGCCGAGAACGAGCGCCGTGAGATATGCCGTCTGTGGTTAAGCACAGATGCCCAGTGCTGTTGTGCCTGTGGGTAGGGTGCACGGGGACAGTGAAGACCAGCAAGAGCTTTCAGGGCTGGCCCCTTCCTTGTGGGAGAAGGAGCCGGACGTTTGCCTTTTCGGAAAGAGGCTCTGCCGAGAACGAGCGCCGTGAGATATGCCGTCTGTGGTTAAGCACAGATGCCCAGTGCTGTTGTGCCTGTGGATAGGGTGCACGGGGACAGTGAAGACCAGCAAGAGCTTTCAGGGCTCGCCCCTTCCTTGTGGGAGAAGGAGCCGGACGTTTGCCTTTTCGGAAAGAGGCTCTGCCGAGAACGAGCGCCGTGAGATGCTGAGTCTCTGGGAAAGCACAGATGCCCAGTGCTGTTGTGCCTGTGGGTAGGGTGCACGGGGACAGTGAAGACCAGCAAGAGCTCTCAGGGCTGGCCCCTTCCTTGTGGGAGAAGGAGCCGGACGTTTGCCTTTTCGGAAAGAGGCTCTGCCGAGAACGAGCGCCGTGAGATGCTGAGTCTCTGGGAAAGCACAGATGCCCAGTGCTGTTGTGCCTGTGGGTAGGGTGCACGGGGACAGTGAAGACCAGCAAGAGCTTTCAGGGCTGGCCCCTTCCTTGTGGGAGAAGGAGCCGGACGTTTGCCTTTTCGGAAAGAGGCTCTGCCGAGAACGAGCGCCGTGAGATATGCCGTCTGTGGTTAAGCACAGATGCCCAGTGCTGTTGTGCCTGTGGGTAGGGTGCACGGGGACAGTGAAGACCAGCAAGAGCTTTCAGCGCTGGCCCCTTCCTTGTGGGAGAAGGAGCCGGACGTTTGCCTTTTCGGAAAGAGGCTCTGCCGAGAACGATCGCCGTGAGATGCTGAGTCTCTGGGAAAGCACAGATGCCCAGTGCTGTTGTGCCTGTGGGTAGGGTGCACGGGGACAGTGAAGACCAGCAAGAGCTTTCAGGGCTGGCCCCTTCCTTGTGGGAGAAGGAGCCGGACGTTTGCCTTTTCGGAAAGAGGCTCTGCCGAGAACGAGCGCCGTGAGATATGCCGTCTGTGGTTAAGCACAGATGCCCAGTGCTGTTGTGCCTGTGGGTAGGGTGCACGGGGACAGTGAAGACCAGCAAGAGCTTTCAGGGCTGGCCCCTTCCTTGTGGGAGAAGGAGCCGGACGTTTGCCTTTTCGGAAAGAGGCTCTGCCGAGAACGAGCGCCGTGAGATGCTGAGTCTCTGGGAAAGCACAGATGCCCAGTGCTGTTGTGCCTGTGGGTAGGGTGCACGGGGACAGTGAAGACCAGCAAGAGCTTTCAGGGCTGGCCCCTTCCTTGTGGGAGAAGGAGCCGGACGTTTGCCTTTTTGGAAGGAGGCTCTGCCGAGAACGAGCGCCGTGAGATGCTGAGTCTCTGGGAAAGCACAGATGCCCAGTGCTGTTTTGCCTGTGGGTAGGGTGCACGGGGCCAGTGAAGACCAGCAAGAGCTTTCAGGGCTGGCCCCTTCCTTGTGGGAGAAGGAGCCGGACGTTTGCCTTTTCGGAAAGAGGCTCTGCCGAGAACAAGCGCCGTGAGATATGCCGTCTGTGGTTAAGCACAGATGCCCAGTGCTGTTGTGCCTGTAGATAGGGTGCACGGGGACAGTGAAGACCAGCAAGAGCTTTCAGGACTGGCCCCTTCCTTGTGGGAGAAGGAGCCGGACGTTTGCCTTTTCGGAAAGAGGCTCTGCCGAGAACGAGCGCCGTGAGATGCTGAGTCTCTGGGAAAGCACAGATGCCCAGTGCTGTTGTGCCTGTGGGTAGGGTGCACGGGGACAGTGAAGACCAGCAAGAGCTTTCAGGGCTGGCCCCTTCCTTGTGGGAGAAGGAGCCGGACGTTTGCCTTTTCGGAAAGAGGCTCTGCCGAGAACGAGCGCCGTGAGATGCTGAGTCTCTGGGAAAGCACAGATGCCCAGTGCTGTTGTGCCTGTGGGTAGGGTGCACGGGGACAGTGAAGACCAGCAAGAGCTTTCAGGGCTGGCCCCTTCCTTGTGGGAGAAGGAGCCGGACGTTTGCCTTTTCGGAAAGAGGCTCTGCCGAGAACGAGCGCCGTGAGATATGCCGTCTGTGGTTAAGCACAGATGCCCAGTGCTGTTGTGCCTGTGGGTAGGGTGCACGGGGACAGTGAAGACCAGCAAGAGCTTTCAGGGCTGGCCCCTTCCTTGTGGGAGAAGGAGCCGGACGTTTGCCTTTTTGGAAAGAGGCTCTGCCGAGAACGAGCGCCGTGAGATATGCCGTCTGTGGTTAAGCACAGATGCCCAGTGCTGTTATGCCTGTGGATAGGGTGCACGGGGCCAGTGAAGACCAGCAAGAGCTTTCAGGGCTGGCCCCTTCCTTGTGGGAGAAGGAGCCGGACGTTTGCCTTTTCGGAAAGAGGCTCTGCCGAGAACGATCGCCGTGAGATGCTGAGTCTCTGGGAAAGCACAGATGCCCAGTGCTGTTGTGCCTGTGGGTAGGGTGCACGGGGCCAGTGAAGACCAGCAAGAGCTTTCAGGGCTGGCCCCTTCCTTGTGGGAGAAGGAGCCGGACGTTTGCCTTTTCGGAAAGAGGCTCTGCCGAGAACGAGCGCCGTGAGATATGCCGTCTGTGGTTAAGCACAGATGCCCAGTGCTGTTGTGCCTGTGGATAGGGTGCACGGGGACAGTGAAGACCAGCAAGAGTTTTCAGGACTGGCCCCTTCCTTGTGGGAGAAGGAGCCGGACGTTTGCCTTTTCGGAAAGAGGCTCTGCCGATAACTAGCGCCGTGAGATGCTGAGTCTCTGGGAAAGCACAGATGCCCAGTGCTGTTGTGCCTGTGGGTAGGGTGCACGGGGACAGTGAAGACCAGCAAGAGCTTTCAGGGCTGGCCCCTTCCTTGTGGGAGAAGGAGCCGGACGTTTGCCTTTTCGGAAAGAGGCTCTGCCGAGAACGAGCGCCGTGAGATATGCCGTCTGTGGTTAAGCACAGATGCCCAGTGCTGTTGTGCCTGTGGGTAGGGTGCACGGGGACAGTGAAGACCAGCAAGAGCTTTCAGGGCTGGCCCCTTCCTTGTGGGAGAAGGAGCCGGACGTTTGCCTTTTTGGAAAGAGGCTCTGCCGAGAACGAGCGCCGTGAGATGCTGAGTCTCTGGGAAAGCACAGATGCCCAGTGCTGTTGTGCCTGTGGGTAGGGTGCACGGGGACAGTGAAGACCAGCTGGAGTTTTCAGGGCTGGCCCCTTCCTTGTGGGAGAAGGAGCCGGACGTTTGCCTTTTCGGAAAGAGGCTCTGCCGAGAACGAGCGCCGTGAGATATGCCGTCTGTGGTTAAGCACAGATGCCCAGTGCTGTTGTGCCTGTGGGTAGGGTGCACGGGGCCAGTGAAGACCAGCAAGAGCTTTCAGGGCTGGCCCCTTCCTTGTGGGAGAAGGAGCCGGACGTTTGCCTTTTCGGAAAGAGGCTCTGCCGAGAACGAGCGCCGTGAGATATGCCGTCTGTGGTTAAGCACAGATGCCCAGTGCTCTTGTGCCTGTGGATAGGGTGCACGGGGACAGTGAAGACCAGCAAGAGCTTTCAGGGCTGGCCCCTTCCTTGTGGGAGAAGGAGCCGGACGTTTGCCTTTTCGGAAAGAGGCTCTGCCGAGAACGAGCGCCGTGAGATATGCCGTCTGTGGTTAAGCACAGATGCCCAGTGCTGTTATGCCTGTAGATAGGGTGCACGGGGACAGTGAAGACCAGCAAGAGTTTTCAGGGCTGGCCCCTTCCTTGTGGGAGAAGGAGCCGGACATTTGCCTTTTCGGAAAGAGGCTCTGCCGATAACGAGCGCCGTGAGATGCTGAGTCTCTGGGAAAGCACAGATGCCCAGTGCTGTTGTGCCTGTGGGTAGGGTGCACGGGGACAGTGAAGACCAGCAAGAGCTTTCAGGGCTGGCCCCTTCCTTGTGGGAGAAGGAGCCGGACGTTTGCCTTTTCGGAAAGAGGCTCTGCCGAGAACGAGCGCCGTGAGATGCTGAGTCTCTGGGAAAGCACAGATGCCCAGTGCTGTTGTGCCTGTGGGTAGGGTGCACGGGGACAGTGAAGACCAGCAAGAGCTTTCAGGGCTGGCCCCTTCCTTGTGGGAGAAGGAGCCGGACGTTTGCCTTTTCGGAAAGAGGCTCTGCCGAGAACGAACGCCGTGAGATATGCCGTCTGTGGTTAAGCACAGATGCCCAGTGCTGTTGTGCCTGTGGATAGGGTGCACGGGGACAGTGAAGACCAGCAAGAGCTTTCAGGGCTGGCCCCTTCCTTGTGGGAGAAGGAGCCGGACGTTTGCCTTTTCGGAAAGAGGCTCTGCCGAGAACGAGCGCCGTGCGATATGCCGTCTGTGGTTAAGCACAGATGCCCAGTGCTGTTGTGCCTGTGGATAGGGTGCACGGGGCCAGTGAAGACCAGCAAGAGTTTTCAGGACTGGCCCCTTCCTTGTGGGAGAAGGAGCCGGACGTTTGCCTTTTCGGAAAGAGGCTCTGCCGAGAACGAGCGCCGTGAGATGCTGAGTCTCTGGGAAAGCACAGATGCCCAGTGCTGTTGTGCCTGTGGGTAGGGTGCACGGGGACAGTGAAGACCAGCAAGAGCTTTCAGGGCTGGCCCCTTCCTTGTGGGAGAAGGAGCCGGACGTTTGCCTTTTCGGAAAGAGGCTCTGCCGAGAACGAGCGCCGTGAGATATGCCGTCTGTGGTTAAGCACAGATGCCCAGTGCTGTTGTGCCTGTGGGTAGGGTGCACGGGGACAGTGAAGACCAGCAAGAGCTTTCAGGGCTGGCCCCTTCCTTGTGGGAGAAGGAGCCGGACGTTTGCCTTTTTGGAAAGAGGCTCTGCCGAGAACGAGCGCCGTGAGATATGCCGTCTGTGGTTAAGCACAGATGCCCAGTGCTGTTGTGCCTGTGGGTAGGGTGCACGGGGCCAGTGAAGACCAGCAAGAGCTTTCAGGGCTGGCCCCTTCCTTGTGGGAGAAGGAGCCGGACGTTTGCCTTTTCGGAAAGAGGCTCTGCCGATAACGAGCGCCGTGAGATATGCCGTCTGTGGTTAAGCACAGATGCCCAGTGCTGTTGTGCCTGTGGGTAGGGTGCACGGGGCCAGTGAAGACCAGCAAGAGCTTTCAGGGCTGGCCCCTTCCTTGTGGGAGAAGGAGCCGGACGTTTGCCTTTTCGGAAAGAGGCTCTGCCGAGAACGAGCGCCGTGAGATATGCCGTCTGTGGTTAAGCACAGAAGCCCAGTGCTCTTGTGCCTGTGGATAGGGTGCACGGGGACAGTGAAGACCAGCAAGAGCTTTCAGGGCTGGCCCCTTCCTTGTGGGAGAAGGAGCCGGACGTTTGCCTTTTCGGAAAGAGGCTCTGCCGAGAACGAGCGCCGTGAGATGCTGAGTCTCTGGGAAAGCACAGATGCCCAGTGCTGTTGTGCCTGTGGGTAGGGTGCACGGGGCCAGTGAAGACCAGCAAGAGCTTTCAGGGCTGGCCCCTTCCTTGTGGGAGAAGGAGCCGGACGTTTGCCTTTTCGGAAAGAGGCTCTGCCGAGAACGAACGCCGTGAGATGCTGAGTCTCTGGGAAAGCACAGATGCCCAGTGCTGTTGTGCCTGTGGATAGGGTGCACGGGGCCAGTGAAGACCAGCAAGAGCTTTCAGGGCTGGCCCCTTCCTTGTGGGAGAAGGAGCCGGACGTTTGCCTTTTCGGAAAGAGGCTCTGCCGAGAACGAGCGCCGTGAGATATGCCGTCTGTGGTTAAGCACAGATGCCCAGTGCTGTTGTGCCTGTGGATAGGGTGCACGGGGACAGTGAAGACCAGCAAGAGCTTTCAGGGCTCGCCCCTTCCTTGTGGGAGAAGGAGCCGGACGTTTGCCTTTTCGGAAAGAGGCTCTGCCGAGAACGAGCGCCGTGAGATGCTGAGTCTCTGGGAAAGCACAGATGCCCAGTGCTGTTGTGCCTGTGGGTAGGGTGCACGGGGCCAGTGAAGACCAGCAAGAGCTTTCAGGGCTGGCCCCTTCCTTGTGGGAGAAGGAGCCGGACGTTTGCCTTTTCGGAAAGAGGCTCTGCCGAGAACGAGCGCCGTGAGATGCTGAGTCTCTGGGAAAGCACAGATGCCCAGTGCTGTTGTGCCTGTGGGTAGGGTGCACGGGGACAGTGAAGACCAGCTGGAGTTTTCAGGGCTGGCCCCTTCCTTGTGGGAGAAGGAGCCGGACGTTTGCCTTTTTGGAAAGAGGCACTGCCGAGAACGAGCGCCATGAGATATGCCGTCTGCGGTTAAGCACAGATGCCCAGTGCTGTTGTGCCTGTGGGTAGGGTGCACGGGGACAGTGAAGACCAGCAAGAGCTTTCAGGGCTGGCCCCTTCCTTGTGGGAGAAGGAGCCGGAAGTTTGCCTTTTTGGAAGGAGGCTCTGCCGAGAACGAGCGCCGTGAGATGCTGAGTCTCTGGGAAAGCACAGATGCCCAGTGCTGTTTTGCCTGTGGGTAGGGTGCACGGGGCCAGTGAAGACCAGCAAGAGCTTTCAGGGCTGGCCCCTTCCTTGTGGGAGAAGGAGCCGGACGTTTGCCTTTTCGGAAAGAGGCTCTGCCGAGAACGAGCGCCGTGAGATATGCCGTCTGTGGTTAAGCACAGATGCCCAGTGCTGTTGTGCCTGTGGATAGGGTGCACGGGGACAGTGAAGACCAGCAAGAGCTTTCAGGGCTGGCCCCTTCCTTGTGGGAGAAGGAGCCGGACGTTTGCCTTTTCGGAAAGAGGCTCTGCCGAGAACGAGCGCCGTGCGATATGCCGTCTGTGGTTAAGCACAGATGCCCAGTGCTGTTGTGCCTGTGGATAGGGTGCACGGGGCCAGTGAAGACCAGCAAGAGTTTTCAGGACTGGCCCCTTCCTTGTGGGAGAAGGAGCCGGACGTTTGCCTTTTCGGAAAGAGGCTCTGCCGAGAACGAGCGCCGTGAGATGCTGAGTCTCTGGGAAAGCACAGATGCCCAGTGCTGTTGTGCCTGTGGGTAGGGTGCACGGGGACAGTGAAGACCAGCAAGAGCTTTCAGGGCTGGCCCCTTCCTTGTGGGAGAAGGAGCCGGACGTTTGCCTTTTCGGAAAGAGGCTCTGCCGAGAACGAGCGCCGTGAGATATGCCGTCTGTGGTTAAGCACAGATGCCCAGTGCTGTTGTGCCTGTGGGTAGGGTGCACGGGGACAGTGAAGACCAGCAAGAGCTTTCAGGGCTGGCCCCTTCCTTGTGGGAGAAGGAGCCGGACGTTTGCCTTTTTGGAAAGAGGCTCTGCCGAGAACGAGCGCCGTGAGATATGCCGTCTGTGGTTAAGCACAGATGCCCAGTGCTGTTGTGCCTGTGGGTAGGGTGCACGGGGCCAGTGAAGACCAGCAAGAGCTTTCAGGGCTGGCCCCTTCCTTGTGGGAGAAGGAGCCGGACGTTTGCCTTTTCGGAAAGAGGCTCTGCCGATAACGAGCGCCGTGAGATATGCCGTCTGTGGTTAAGCACAGATGCCCAGTGCTGTTGTGCCTGTGGGTAGGGTGCACGGGGCCAGTGAAGACCAGCAAGAGCTTTCAGGGCTGGCCCCTTCCTTGTGGGAGAAGGAGCCGGACGTTTGCCTTTTCGGAAAGAGGCTCTGCCGAGAACGAGCGCCCTGAGATATGCCGTCTGTGGTTAAGCACAGAAGCCCAGTGCTCTTGTGCCTGTGGATAGGGTGCACGGGGACAGTGAAGACCAGCAAGAGCTTTCAGGGCTGGCCCCTTCCTTGTGGGAGAAGGAGCCGGACGTTTGCCTTTTCGGAAAGAGGCTCTGCCGAGAACGAGCGCCGTGAGATGCTGAGTCTCTGGGAAAGCACAGATGCCCAGTGCTGTTGTGCCTGTGGGTAGGGTGCACGGGGCCAGTGAAGACCAGCAAGAGCTTTCAGGGCTGGCCCCTTCCTTGTGGGAGAAGGAGCCGGACGTTTGCCTTTTCGGAAAGAGGCTCTGCCGAGAACGAACGCCGTGAGATGCTGAGTCTCTGGGAAAGCACAGATGCCCAGTGCTGTTGTGCCTGTGGATAGGGTGCACGGGGCCAGTGAAGACCAGCAAGAGCTTTCAGGGCTGGCCCCTTCCTTGTGGGAGAAGGAGCCGGACGTTTGCCTTTTCGGAAAGAGGCTCTGCCGAGAACGAGCGCCGTGAGATATGCCGTCTGTGGTTAAGCACAGATGCCCAGTGCTGTTGTGCCTGTGGATAGGGTGCACGGGGACAGTGAAGACCAGCAAGAGCTTTCAGGGCTCGCCCCTTCCTTGTGGGAGAAGGAGCCGGACGTTTGCCTTTTCGGAAAGAGGCTCTGCCGAGAACGAGCGCCGTGAGATGCTGAGTCTCTGGGAAAGCACAGATGCCCAGTGCTGTTGTGCCTGTGGGTAGGGTGCACGGGGACAGTGAAGACCAGCAAGAGCTTTCAGGGCTGGCCCCTTCCTTGTGGGAGAAGGAGCCGGACGTTTGCCTTTTCGGAAAGAGGCTCTGCCGAGAACGAGCGCCGTGAGATGCTGAGTCTCTGGGAAAGCACAGATGCCCAGTGCTGTTGTGCCTGTGGGTAGGGTGCACGGGGACAGTGAAGACCAGCTGGAGTTTTCAGGGCTGGCCCCTTCCTTGTGGGAGAAGGAGCCGGACGTTTGCCTTTTTGGAAAGAGGCACTGCCGAGAACGAGCGCCATGAGATATGCCGTCTGCGGTTAAGCACAGATGCCCAGTGCTGTTGTGCCTGTGGGTAGGGTGCACGGGGACAGTGAAGACCAGCAAGAGCTTTCAGGGCTGGCCCCTTCCTTGTGGGAGAAGGAGCCGGAAGTTTGCCTTTTTGGAAGGAGGCTCTGCCGAGAACGAGCGCCGTGAGATGCTGAGTCTCTGGGAAAGCACAGATGCCCAGTGCTGTTTTGCCTGTGGGTAGGGTGCACGGGGCCAGTGAAGACCAGCAAGAGTTTTCAGGGCTGGCCCCTTCCTTGTGGGAGAAGGAGCCGGACGTTTGCCTTTTTGGTAAGAGGCTCTGCCGAGAACGAGCGCCGTGAGATATGCCGTCTGTGGTTAAGCACAGATGCCCAGTGCTGTTGTGCCTGTGGGTAGGGTGCACGGGGACAGTGAAGACCAGCAAGAGCTTTCAGGGCTGGCCCCTTCCTTGTGGGAGAAGGAGCCGGACGTTTGCCTTTTCGGGAAGAGGCTCTGCCGAGAACGAGCGCCGTGAGATGCTGTGTCTCTGGGAAAGCACAGATGCCCAGTGCTGTTGTGCCTGTGGGTAGGGTGCACGGGGACAGTGAAGACCAGCAAGAGCTTTCAGGGCTGGCCCCTTCCTTGTGGGAGAAGGAGCCGGACGTTTGCCTTTTCGGAAAGAGGCTCTGCCGAGAGCGATCGCAGTGAGATATGCCGTCTGTGGTTAAGCACAGATGCCCAGTGCTGTTGTGCCTGTCGATAGGGTGCACGGGGCCAGTGAAGACCAGCAAGAGCTTTCAGGGCTGGCCCCTTCCTTGTGGGAGAAGGAGCCGGACGTTTGCCTTTTTGGAAAGAGGCTCTGCCGAGAGCGATCGCAGTGAGATATGCCGTCTGTGGTTAAGCACAGATGCCCAGTGCTGTTGTGCCTGTGGGTAGGGTGCACGGGGACAGTGAAGACCAGCAAGAGTTTTCAGGACTGGCCCCTTCCTTGTGGGAGAAGGAGCCGGACGTTTGCCTTTTCGGAAAGAGGCTCTGCCGAGAACGAGCGCCGTGAGATATGCCGTCTGTGGTTAAGAACAGATGCCCAGTGCTGTTGTGCCTGTGGATAGGGTGCACGGGGCCAGTGAAGACCAGCAAGAGCTTTCAGGGCTGGCCCCTTCCTTGTGGGAGAAGGAGCCAGACGTTTGCCTTTTCGGAAAGAGGCTCTGCTGAGAACGAGCGCCGTGAGATGCTGAGTCTCTGGGAAAGCACAGATGCCCAGTGCTGTTGTGCCTGTGGGTAGGGTGCACGGGGACAGTGAAGACCAGCAAGAGCTTTCAGGGCTGGCCCCTTCCTTGTGGGAGAAGGAGCCGGACGTTTGCCTTTTCGGAAAGAGGCTCTGCCGAGAACGAGCGCCGTGAGATATGCCGTCTGTGGTTAAGCACAGATGCCCAGTGCTGTTGTGCCTGTGGATAGGGTGCATGGGGACAGTGAAGACCAGCAAGAGCTTTCAGGGCTGGCCCCTTCCTTGTGGGAGAAGGAGCCGGACGTTTGCCTTTTCGGAAAGAGGCTCTGCCGAGAACGAGCGCCGTGAGATGCTGAGTCTCTGGGAAAGCACAGATGCCCAGTGCTGTTGTGCCTGTGGGTAGGGTGCACGGGGACAGTGAAGACCAGCAAGAGCTTTCAGGGCTGGCCCCTTCCTTGTGGGAGAAGGAGCCGGACGTTTGCCTTTTCGGAAAGAGGCTCTGCCGATAACGAGCGCCGTGAGATGCTGAGTCTCTGGGAAAGCACAGATGCCCAGTGCTGTTGTGCCTGTGGGTAGGGTGCACGGGGACAGTGAAGACCAGCTGGAGTTTTCAGGGCTGGCCCCTTCCTTGTGGGAGAAGGAGCCGGACGTTTGCCTTTTTGGAAAGAGGCACTGCCGAGAACGAGCGCCATGAGATATGCCGTCTGCGGTTAAGCACAGATGCCCAGTGCTGTTGTGCCTGTGGGTAGGGTGCACGGGGACAGTGAAGACCAGCAAGAGCTTTCAGGGCTGGCCCCTTCCTTGTGGGAGAAGGAGCCGGACGTTTGCCTTTTCGGAAAGAGGCTCTGCCGAGAGCGATCGCAGTGAGATATGCCGTCTGTGGTTAAGCACAGATGCCCAGTGCTGTTTTGCCTGTGGGTAGGGTGCACGGGGCCAGTGAAGACCAGCAAGAGCTTTCAGGGCTGGCCCCTTCCTTGTGGGAGAAGGAGCCGGACGTTTGCCTTTTCGGAAAGAGGCTCTGCCGAGAACAAGCGCCGTGAGATATGCCGTCTGTGGTTAAGCACAGATGCCCAGTGCTGTTGTGCCTGTAGATAGGGTGCACGGGGACAGTGAAGACCAGCAAGAGTTTTCAGGGCTGGCCCCTTCCTTGTGGGAGAAGGAGCCGGACGTTTGCCTTTTCGGAAAGAGGCTCTGCCGATAACGAGCGCCGTGAGATGCTGAGTCTCTGGGAAAGCACAGATGCCCAGTGCTGTTGTGCCTGTGGGTAGGGTGCACGGGGACAGTGAAGACCAGCAAGAGCTTTCAGGGCTGGCCCCTTCCTTGTGGGAGAAGGAGCCGGACGTTTGCCTTTTCGGAAAGAGGCTCTGCCGAGAACGAGCGCCGTGAGATGCTGAGTCTCTGGGAAAGCACAGATGCCAAGTGCTGTTGTGCCTGTGGGTAGGGTGCACGGGGACAGTGAAGACCAGCAAGAGCTTTCAGGGCTGGCCCCTTCCTTGTGGGAGAAGGAGCCGGACGTTTGCCTTTTCGGAAAGAGGCTCTGCCGAGAACGAGCGCCGTGAGATATGCCGTCTGTGGTTAAGCACAGATGCCCAGTGCTGTTGTGCCTGTGGATAGGGTGCACGGGGCCAGTGAAGACCAGCAAGAGTTTTCAGGACTGGCCCCTTCCTTGTGGGAGAAGGAGCCGGACGTTTGCCTTTTCGGAAAGAGGCTCTGCCGAGAACGAGCGCCGTGAGGTGCTGAGTCTCTGGGAAAGCACAGATGCCCAGTGCTGTTGTGCCTGTGGATAGGGTGCACGGGGCCACTGAAGACCAGCAAGAGCTTTCAGCGCTGGCCCCTTCCTTGTGGGAGAAGGAGCGAAACGTTTGCCTTTTCGGAAAGAGGCTCTGCCGAGAACGAGCGCCGTGAGATGCTGAGCCTCTGAAAAAGGCATAGATGCCCAGTGCTGTTGTGCCTGTGGATAGGGTGCACGGGGCCAGTGAAGACCAGCAAGAGCTTTCAGGGCTGGCCCCTTCCTTGTGGGAGAAGGAGCCGGACGTTTGCCTTTTCGGAAATAGGCTCTGCCGAGAACGAGCGCCGTGAGATATGCCGTCTGTGGTTAAGCACAGATGCCCAGTGCTGTTGTGCCTGTGGATAGGGTGCACGGGGCCAGTGAAGACCAGCAAGAGCTTTCAGGGCTGGCCCCTTCCTTGTGGGAGAAGGAGCCAGACATTTGCCTTTTCGGAAAGAGGCTCTGCCGATAACGAGCGCCGTGAGATATGCCGTCTGTGGTTAAGCACAGATGCACAGTGCTGTTGTGCCTGTGGGTAGGTTGCACGGGGCCAGTGAAGACCAGCAAGAGCTTTCAGGGCTGGCCCCTTCCTTGTGGGAGAAGGAGCCAGACGTTTGCCTTTTCGGAAAGAGGCTCTGCCGAGAACGAGCGCCGTGAGATATGCCGTCTGTGGTTAAGCACAGATGCCCAGTGCTGTTGTGCCTGTGGGTAGGGTGCACGGGGACAGTGAAGACCAGCAAGAGCTTTCAGGGCTGGCCCCTTCCTTGTGGGAGAAGGAGCCGGACGTTTGCCTTTTCGGAAAGAGGCTCTGCCGAGAACGAGCGCCGTGAGATATGCCGTCTGTGGTTAAGCACAGATGCCCAGTGCTGTTGTGCCTGTGGATAGGGTGCACGGGGCCAGTGAAGACCAGCAAGAGTTTTCAGGACTTGCCCCTTCCTTGTGGGAGAAGGAGCCGGACGTTTGCCTTTTCGGAAAGAGGCTCTGCCGAGAACGAGCGCCGTGAGGTGCTGAGTCTCTGGGAAAGCACAGATGCCCAGTGCTGTTGTGCCTGTGGATAGGGTGCACGGGGCCAGTGAAGACCAGCAAGAGCTTTCAGCGCTGGCCCCTTCCTTGTGGGAGAAGGAGCGAAACGTTTGCCTTTTCGGAAAGAGGCTCTGCCGAGAACGAGCGCCGTGAGATGCTGAGCCTCTGAAAAAGGCATAGATGCCCAGTGCTGTTGTGCCTGTGGATAGGGTGCACGGGGCCAGTGAAGACCAGCAAGAGCTTTCAGGGCTGGCCCCTTCCTTGTGGGAGAAGGAGCCGGACGTTTGCCTTTTCGGAAAGAGGCTCTGCCGAGAACGAGCGCCGTGAGATATGCCGTCTGTGGTTAAGCACAGATGCCCAGTGCTGTTGTGCCTGTGGATAGGGTGCACGGGGCCAGTGAAGACCAGCAAGAGCTTTCAGGGCTGGCCCCTTCCTTGTGGGAGAAGGAGCCAGACATTTGCCTTTTCGGAAAGAGGCTCTGCCGATAACGAGCGCCGTGAGATATGCCGTCTGTGGTTAAGCACAGATGCACAGTGCTGTTGTGCCTGTGGGTAGGTTGCACGGGGCCAGTGAAGACCAGCAAGAGCTTTCAGGGCTGGCCCCTTCCTTGTGGGAGAAGGAGCCAGACGTTTGCCTTTTCGGAAAGAGGCTCTGCCGAGAACGAGCGCCGTGAGATATGCCGTCTGTGGTTAAGCACAGATGCCCAGTGCTGTTGTGCCTGTGGGTAGGGTGCACGGGGACAGTGAAGACCAGCAAGAGCTTTCAGGGCTGGCCCCTTCCTTGTGGGAGAAGGAGCCGGACGTTTGCCTTTTCGGAAAGAGGCTCTGCCGAGAACGAGCGCCGTGAGATGCTGAGTCTCTGGGAAAGCACAGATGCCCAGTGCTGTTGTGCCTGTGGGTAGGGTGCACGGGGACAGTGAAGACCAGCAAGAGCTTTCAGGGCTGGCCCCTTCCTTGTGGGAGAAGGAGCCGGACGTTTGCCTTTTCGGAAAGAGGCTCTGCCGAGAACGAGCGCCGTGAGATATGCCGTCTGTGGTTAAGCACAGATGCCCAGTGCTGTTGTGCCTGTGGGTAGGGTGCACGGGGACAGTGAAGACCAGCAAGAGCTTTCAGGGCTGGCCCCTTCCTTGTGGGAGAAGGAGCCGGACGTTTGCCTTTTCGGAAAGAGGCTCTGCCGAGAACGAGCGCCGTGAGATGCTGAGTCTCTGGGAAAGCACAGATGCCCAGTGCTGTTGTGCCTGTGGGTAGGGTGCACGGGGCCAGTGAAGACCAGCAAGAGCTTTCAGGGCTGGCCCCTTCCTTGTGGGAGAAGGAGCCGGACGTTTGCCTTTTCGGAAAGAGGCTCTGCCGAGAACGAGCGCCGTGAGATATGCCGTCTGTGGTTAAGCACAGATGCCCAGTGCTGTTGTGCCTGTGGATAGGGTGCACGGGGACAGTGAAGACCAGCAAGAGCTTTCAGGGCTGGCCCCTTCCTTGTGGGAGAAGGAGCCGGACGTTTGCCTTTTCGGAAAGAGGCTCTGCCGAGAACGAGCGCCGTGAGATGCTGAGTCTCTGGGAAAGCACAGATGCCCAGTGCTGTTGTGCCTGTGGGTAGGGTGCACGGGGCCAGTGAAGACCAGCAAGAGCTTTCAGGGCTGGCCCCTTCCTTGTGGGAGAAGGAGCCGGACGTTTGCCTTTTTGGAAGGAGGCTCTGCCGAGAACGAGCGCCGTGAGATGCTGAGTCTCTGGGAAAGCAGAGATGCCCAGTGCTGTTGTGCCTGTGGGTAGGGTGCACGGGGCCAGTGAAGACCAGCAAGAGCTTTCAGGGCTGGCCCCTTCCTTGTGGGAGAAGGAGCCGGACGTTTGCCTTTTCGGAAAGAGGCTCTGCCGAGAACGAGCGCCGTGAGATATGCCGTCTGTGGTTAAGCACAGATGCCCAGTGCTGTTGTGCCTGTAGATAGGGTGCACGGGGACAGTGAAGACCAGCAAGAGTTTTCAGGGCTGGCCCCTTCCTTGTGGGAGAAGGAGCCGGACGTTTGCCTTTTCGGAAAGAGGCTCTGCCGATAACGAGCGCCGTGAGATGCTGAGTCTCTGGGAAAGCACAGATGCCCAGTGCTGTTGTGCCTGTGGGTAGGGTGCACGGGGCCAGTGAAGACCAGCAAGAGCTTTCAGGGCTGGCCCCTTCCTTGTGGGAGAAGGAGCCGGACGTTTGCCTTTTCGGAAAGAGGCTCTGCCGAGAACGAACGCCGTGAGATATGCCGTCTGTGGTTAAGCACAGATGCCCAGTGCTGTTGTGCCTGTGGATAGGGTGCACGGGGCCAGTGAAGACCAGCAAGAGTTTTCAGGACTGGCCCCTTCCTTGTGGGAGAAGGAGCCGGACGTTTGCCTTTTCGGAAAGAGGCTCTGCCGAGAATGAGCGCCGTGAGGTGCTGAGTCTCTGGGAAAGCACAGATGCCCAGTGCTGTTGTGCCTGTGGATAGGGTGCACGGGGCCAGTGAAGACCAGCAAGAGCTTTCAGGGCTGGCCCCTTCCTTGTGGGAGAAGGAGCCAGACGTTTGCCTTTTCGGAAAGAGGCTCTGCCGAGAACGAGCGCCGTGAGATATGCCGTCTGTGGTTAAGCACAGATGCCCAGTGCTGTTGTGCCTGCGGATAGGGTGCACGGGGACAGTGAAGACCAGCAAGAGCTTTCAGGGCTGGCCCCATCCTTGTGGGAGAAGGAGCCGGACGTTTGCCTTTTCGGAAAGAGGCTCTGCCGAGAACAAGCGCCCTGAGATATGCCGTCTGTGGTTAAGCACAGATGCCCAGTGCTGTTGTGCCTGTGGGTAGGGTGCACGGGGCCAGTGAAGACCAGCAAGAGCTTTCAGGGCTGGCCCCTTCCTTGTGGGAGAAGGAGCCGGACGTTTGCCTTTTCGGAAATAGGCTCTGCCGAGAACGAGCGCCGTGAGATATGCCGTCTGTGGTTAAGCACAGATGCCCAGTGCTGTTGTGCCTGTGGATAGGGTGCACGGGGCCAGTGAAGACCAGCAAGAGCTTTCAGGGCTGGCCCCTTCCTTGTGGGAGAAGGAGCCAGACATTTGCCTTTTCGGAAAGAGGCTCTGCCGATAACGAGCGCCGTGAGATATGCCGTCTGTGGTTAAGCACAGATGCCCAGTGCTGTTGTGCCTGTGGGTAGGTTGCACGGGGCCAGTGAAGACCAGCAAGAGCTTTCAGGGCTGGCCCCTTCCTTGTGGGAGAAGGAGCCAGACGTTTGCCTTTTCGGAAAGAGGCTCTGCCGAGAACGAGCGCCGTGAGATATGCCGTCTGTGGTTAAGCACAGATGCCCAGTGCTGTTGTGCCTGTGGGTAGGGTGCACGGGGCCAGTGAAGACCAGCAAGAGCTTTCAGGGCTGGCCCCTTCCTTGTGGGAGAAGGAGCCGGACGTTTGCCTTTTCGGAAAGAGGCTCTGCCGAGAACGAGCGCCGTGAGATGCTGAGTCTCTGGGAAAGCACAGATGCCCAGTGCTGTTGTGCCTGTGGGTAGGGTGCACGGGGACAGTGAAGACCAGCAAGAGCTTTCAGGGCTGGCCCCTTCCTTGTGGGAGAAGGAGCCAGACATTTGCCTTTTCGGAAAGAGGCTCTGCCGATAACGAGCGCCGTGAGATATGCCGTCTGTGGTTAAGCACAGATGCACAGTGCTGTTGTGCCTGTGGGTAGGTTGCACGGGGCCAGTGAAGACCAGCAAGAGCTTTCAGGGCTGGCCCCTTCCTTGTGGGAGAAGGAGCCAGACGTTTGCCTTTTCGGAAAGAGGCTCTGCCGAGAACGAGCGCCGTGAGATATGCCGTCTGTGGTTAAGCACAGATGCCCAGTGCTGTTGTGCCTGTGGGTAGGGTGCACGGGGCCAGTGAAGACCAGCAAGAGCTTTCAGGGCTGGCCCCTTCCTTGTGGGAGAAGGAGCCGGACGTTTGCCTTTTCGGAAAGAGGCTCTGCCGAGAACGAGCGCCGTGAGATGCTGAGTCTCTGGGAAAGCACAGATGCCCAGTGCTGTTGTGCCTGTGGGTAGGGTGCACGGGGACAGTGAAGACCAGCAAGAGCTTTCAGGGCTGGCCCCTTCCTTGTGGGAGAAGGAGCCGGACGTTTGCCTTTTCGGAAAGAGGCTCTGCCGAGAACGAGCGCCGTGAGATATGCCGTCTGTGGTTAAGCACAGATGCCCAGTGCTGTTGTGCCTGTGGGTAGGGTGCACGGGGACAGTGAAGACCAGCAAGAGCTTTCAGGGCTGGCCCCTTCCTTGTGGGAGAAGGAGCCGGACGTTTGCCTTTTCGGAAAGAGGCTCTGCCGAGAACGAGCGCCGTGAGATGCTGAGTCTCTGGGAAAGCACAGATGCCCAGTGCTGTTGTGCCTGTGGATAGGGTGCACGGGGACAGTGAAGACCAGCAAGAGCTTTCAGGGCTGGCCCCTTCCTTGTGGGAGAAGGAGCCGGACGTTTGCCTTTTCGGAAAGAGGCTCTGCCGAGAACGAGCGCCGTGAGATATGCCGTCTGTGGTTAAGCACAGATGCCCAGTGCTGTTGTGCCTGTGGATAGGGTGCACGGGGACAGTGAAGACCAGCAAGAGCTTTCAGGGCTGGCCCCTTCCTTGTGGGAGAAGGAGCCGGACGTTTGCCTTTTCGGAAAGAGGCTCTGCCGAGAACGAGCGCCGTGAGATGCTGAGTCTCTGGGAAAGCACAGATGCCCAGTGCTGTTGTGCCTGTGGGTAGGGTGCACGGGGACAGTGAAGACCAGCAAGAGCTTTCAGGGCTGGCCCCTTCCTTGTGGGAGAAGGAGCCGGACGTTTGCCTTTTTGGAAGGAGGCTCTGCCGAGAACGAGCGCCGTGAGATGCTGAGTCTCTGGGAAAGCAGAGATGCCCAGTGCTGTTTTGCCTGTGGGTAGGGTGCACGGGGCCAGTGAAGACCAGCAAGAGCTTTCAGGGCTGGCCCCTTCCTTGTGGGAGAAGGAGCCGGACGTTTGCCTTTTCGGAAAGAGGCTCTGCCGAGAACGAGCGCCGTGAGATATGCCGTCTGTGGTTAAGCACAGATGCCCAGTGCTGTTGTGCCTGTAGATAGGGTGCACGGGGACAGTGAAGACCAGCAAGAGTTTTCAGGGCTGGCCCCTTCCTTGTGGGAGAAGGAGCCGGACGTTTGCCTTTTCGGAAAGAGGCTCTGCCGAGAACGAACGCCGTGAGATATGCCGTCTGTGGTTAAGCACAGATGCCCAGTGCTGTTGTGCCTGTGGATAGGGTGCACGGGGCCAGTGAAGACCAGCAAGAGTTTTCAGGACTGGCCCCTTCCTTGTGGGAGAAGGAGCCGGACGTTTGCCTTTTCGGAAAGAGGCTCTGCCGAGAACGAGCGCCGTGAGGTGCTGAGTCTCTGGGAAAGCACAGATGCCCAGTGCTGTTGTGCCTGTGGATAGGGTGCACGGGGCCAGTGAAGACCAGCAAGAGCTTTCAGGGCTGGCCCCTTCCTTGTGGGAGAAGGAGCCAGACGTTTGCCTTTTCGGAAAGAGGCTCTGCCGAGAACGAGCGCCGTGAGATATGCCGTCTGTGGTTAAGCACAGATGCCCAGTGCTGTTGTGCCTGCGGATAGGGTGCACGGGGACAGTGAAGACCAGCAAGAGCTTTCAGGGCTGGCCCCATCCTTGTGGGAGAAGGAGCTGGACGTTTGTCTTTTCGGAAAGAGGCTCTGCCGAGAACAAGCGCCCTGAGATATGCCGTCTGTGGTTAAGCACAGATGCCCAGTGCTGTTGTGCCTGTGGGTAGGGTGCACGGGGACAGTGAAGACCAGCAAGAGCTTTCAGGGCTGGCCCCTTCCTTGTGGGAGAAGGAGCCGGACGTTTGCCTTTTCGGAAAGAGGCTCTGCCGAGAACGAGCGCCGTGAGATATGCCGTCTGTGGTTAAGCACAGATGCCCAGTGCTGTTGTGCCTGTGGGTAGGGTGCACGGGGACAGTGAAGACCAGCAAGAGCTTTCAGGGCTGGCCCCTTCCTTGTGGGAGAAGGAGCCGGACGTTTGCCTTTTCGGAAAGAGGCTCTGCCGAGAACGAGCGCCGTGAGATGCTGAGTCTCTGGGAAAGCACAGATGCCCAGTGCTGTTGTGCCTGTGGGTAGGGTGCACGGGGACAGTGAAGACCAGCTGGAGTTTTCAGGGCTGGCCCCTTCCTTGTGGGAGAAGGAGCCGGACGTTTGCCTTTTCGGAAAGAGGCTCTGCCGAGAACGAGCGCCGTGAGATATGCCGTCTGTGGTTAAGCACAGATGCCCAGTGCTGTTGTGCCTGTGGGTAGGGTGCACGGGGACAGTGAAGACCAGCAAGAGCTTTCAGCGCTGGCCCCTTCCTTGTGGGAGAAGGAGCCGGACGTTTGCCTTTTCGGAAAGAGGCTCTGCCGAGAACGAACGCCGTGAGATGCTGAGTCTCTGGGAAAGCACAGATGCCCAGTGCTGTTGTGCCTGTGGGTAGGGTGCACGGGGACAGTGAAGACCAGCAAGAGCTTTCAGGGCTGGCCCCTTCCTTGTGGGAGAAGGAGCCGGACGTTTGCCTTTTTGGAAAGAGGCACTGCCGAGAACGAGCGCCATGAGATATGCCGTCTGCGGTTAAGCACAGATGCCCAGTGCTGTTGTGCCTGTGGGTAGGGTGCACGGGGCCAGTGAAGACCAGCAAGAGCTTTCAGGGCTGGCCCCTTCCTTGTGGGAGAAGGAGCCGGACGTTTGCCTTTTCGGAAAGAGGCTCTGCCGAGAACGAGCGCCGTGAGATATGCCGTCTGTGGTTAAGCACAGATGCCCAGTGCTGTTGTGCCTGTAGATAGGGTGCACGGGGACAGTGAAGACCAGCAAGAGTTTTCAGGACTGGCCCCTTCCTTATGGGAGAAGGAGCCGGACGTTTGCCTTTTCGGAAAGAGGCTCTGCCGAGAGCGATCGCAGTGAGATATGCCGTCTGTGGTTAAGCACAGATGCCCAGTGCTGTTGTGCCTGTAGATAGGGTGCACGGGGACAGTGAAGACCAGCAAGAGTTTTCAGGGCTGGCCCCTTCCTTGTGGGAGAAGGAGCCGGACGTTTGCCTTTTCGGAAAGAGGCTCTGCCGATAACGAGCGCCGTGAGATGCTGAGTCTCTGGGAAAGCACAGATGCCCAGTGCTGTTGTGCCTGTGGGTAGGGTGCACGGGGCCAGTGAAGACCAGCAAGAGCTTTCAGGGCTGGCCCCTTCCTTGTGGGAGAAGGAGCCGGACGTTTGCCTTTTCGGAAAGAGGCTCTGCCGAGAACGAGCGCCGTGAGATGCTGAGTCTCTGGGAAAGCACAGATGCCCAGTGCTGTTGTGCCTGTGGGTAGGGTGCACGGGGACAGTGAAGACCAGCAAGAGCTTTCAGGGCTGGCCCCTTCCTTGTGGGAGAAGGAGCCGGACGTTTGCCTTTTCGGAAAGAGGCTCTGCCGAGAACGAGCGCCGTGAGATATGCCGTCTGTGGTTAAGCACAGATGCCCAGTGCTGTTGTGCCTGTGGATAGGGTGCACGGGGCCAGTGAAGACCAGCAAGAGTTTTCAGGACTGGCCCCTTCCTTGTGGGAGAAGGAGCCGGACGTTTGCCTTTTCGGAAATAGGCTCTGCCGATAACGAGCGCCGTGAGGTGCTGAGTCTCTGGGAAAGCACAGATGCCCAGTGCTGTTGTGCCTGTGGATAGGGTGCACGGGGCCAGTGAAGACCAGCAAGAGCTTTCAGGGCTGGCCCCTTCCTTGTGGGAGAAGGAGCCAGACGTTTGCCTTTTCGGAAAGAGGCTCTGCCGAGAACGAGCGCCGTGAGATGCTGAGCCTCTGAAAAAGGCACAGATGCCCAGTGCTGTTGTGCCTGTGGGTAGGGTGCACGGGGACAGTGAAGACCAGCAAGAGCTTTCAGGGCTGGCCCCTTCCTTGTGGGAGAAGGAGCCGGACGTTTGCCTTTTCGGAAAGAGGCTCTGCCGAGAACGAGCGCCGTGAGATATGCCGTCTGTGGTTAAGCACAGATGCCCAGTGCTGTTGTGCCTGTGGATAGGGTGCACGGGGACAGTGAAGACCAGCAAGAGCTTTCAGGGCTGGCCCCTTCCTTGTGGGAGAAGGAGCCAGACATTTGCCTTTTCGGAAAGAGGCTCTGCCGATAACGAGCGCCGTGAGATATGCCGTCTGTGGTTAAGCACAGATGCACAGTGCTGTTGTGCCTGTGGGTAGGTTGCACGGGGCCAGTGAAGACCAGCAAGAGCTTTCAGGGCTGGCCCCTTCCTTGTGGGAGAAGGAGCCAGACGTTTGCCTTTTCGGAAAGAGGCTCTGCCGAGAACGAGCGCCGTGAGATATGCCGTCTGTGGTTAAGCACAGATGCCCAGTGCTGTTGTGCCTGTGGGTAGGGTGCACGGGGCCAGTGAAGACCAGCAAGAGCTTTCAGGGCTGGCCCCTTCCTTGTGGGAGAAGGAGCCGGACGTTTGCCTTTTCGGAAAGAGGCTCTGCCGAGAACGAGCGCCGTGAGATGCTGAGTCTCTGGGAAAGCACAGATGCCCAGTGCTGTTGTGCCTGTGGGTAGGGTGCACGGGGACAGTGAAGACCAGCAAGAGCTTTCAGGACTGGCCCCTTCCTTGTGGGAGAAGGAGCCGGACGTTTGCCTTTTCGGAAAGAGGCTCTGCCGAGAACGAGCGCCGTGAGATATGCCGTCTGTGGTTAAGCACAGATGCCCAGTGCTGTTGTGCCTGTGGGTAGGGTGCACGGGGACAGTGAAGACCAGCAAGAGCTTTCAGGGCTGGCCCCTTCCTTGTGGGAGAAGGAGCCGGACGTTTGCCTTTTCGGAAAGAGGCTCTGCCGAGAACGAGCGCCGTGAGATATGCCGTCTGTGGTTAAGCACAGATGCCCAGTGCTGTTGTGCCTGTGGATAGGGTGCACGGGGACAGTGAAGACCAGCAAGAGCTTTCAGGGCTGGCCCCTTCCTTGTGGGAGAAGGAGCCAGACATTTGCCTTTTCGGAAAGAGGCTCTGCCGATAACGAGCGCCGTGAGATATGCCGTCTGTGGTTAAGCACAGATGCACAGTGCTGTTGTGCCTGTGGGTAGGTTGCACGGGGCCAGTGAAGACCAGCAAGAGCTTTCAGGGCTGGCCCCTTCCTTGTGGGAGAAGGAGCCAGACGTTTGCCTTTTCGGAAAGAGGCTCTGCCGAGAACGAGCGCCGTGAGATATGCCGTCTGTGGTTAAGCACAGATGCCCAGTGCTGTTGTGCCTGTGGGTAGGGTGCACGGGGCCAGTGAAGACCAGCAAGAGCTTTCAGGGCTGGCCCCTTCCTTGTGGGAGAAGGAGCCGGACGTTTGCCTTTTCGGAAAGAGGCTCTGCCGAGAACGAGCGCCGTGAGATGCTGAGTCTCTGGGAAAGCACAGATGCCCAGTGCTGTTGTGCCTGTGGGTAGGGTGCACGGGGACAGTGAAGACCAGCAAGAGCTTTCAGGACTGGCCCCTTCCTTGTGGGAGAAGGAGCCGGACGTTTGCCTTTTCGGAAAGAGGCTCTGCCGAGAACGAGCGCCGTGAGATATGCCGTCTGTGGTTAAGCACAGATGCCCAGTGCTGTTGTGCCTGTGGGTAGGGTGCACGGGGACAGTGAAGACCAGCAAGAGCTTTCAGGGCTGGCCCCTTCCTTGTGGGAGAAGGAGCCGGACGTTTGCCTTTTCGGAAAGAGGCTCTGCCGAGAACGAGCGCCGTGAGATATGCCGTCTGTGGTTAAGCACAGATGCCCAGTGCTGTTGTGCCTGTGGGTAGGGTGCACGGGGACAGTGAAGACCAGCAAGAGCTTTCAGGGCTGGCCCCTTCCTTGTGGGAGAAGGAGCCAGACGTTTGCCTTTTCGGAAAGAGGCTCTGCCGAGAACGAGCGCCGTGAGATGCTGAGTCTATGGGAAAGCACAGATGCCCAGTGCTGTTGTGCCTGTGGGTAGGGTGCACGGGGCCAGTGAAGACCAGAAAGAGCTTTCAGGGCTGGCCCCTTCCTTGTGGGAGAAGGAGCCGGACGTTTGCCTTTTCGGAAAGAGGCTCTGCCGATAGCGAACGCCGTGAGATATGCCGTCTGTGGTTAAGCACAGATGCCCAGTGCTGTTGTGCCTGTGGGTAGGGTGCACGGGGCCAGTGAAGACCAGCAAGAGCTTTCAGGGCTGGCCCCTTCCTTGTGGGAGAAGGAGCCGGACGTTTGCCTTTTCGGAAAGAGGCTCTGCCGAGAACGAGCGCCGTGAGATGCTGAGTCTATGGGAAAGCACAGATGCCCAGTGCTGTTTTGCCTGTGGGTAGGGTGCACGGGGCCAGTGAAGACCAGCAAGAGCTTTCAGGGCTGGCCCCTTCCTTGTGGGAGAAGGAGCCGGACGTTTGCCTTTTCGGAAAGAGGCTCTGCCGAGAACGAGCGCCGTGAGATATGCCGTCTGTGGTTAAGCACAGATGCCCAGTGCTGTTGTGCCTGTAGATAGGGTGCACGGGGACAGTGAAGACCAGCAAGAGCTTTCAGGACTGGCCCCTTCCTTGTGGGAGAAGGAGCCGGACGTTTGCCTTTTCGGAAAGAGGCTCTGCCGAGAACGAGCGCCGTGAGATGTTGAGTCTCTGGGAAAGCACAGATGCCCAGTACTGTTGTGCCTGTGGGTAGGGTGCACGGGGCCAGTGAAGACCAGCAAGAGCTTTCAGGGCTGGCCCCTTCCTTGTGGGAGAAGGAGCCGGACGTTTGCCTTTTCGGAAAGAGGCTCTGCCGAGAACGAGCGCTGTGAGATGCTGAGTCTCTGGGAAAGCACAGATGCCCAGTGCTGTTGTGCCTGTGGGTAGGGTGCACGGGGACAGTGAAGACCAGCAAGAGCTTTCAGGGCTGGCCCCTTCCTTGTGGGAGAAGGAGCCGGACGTTTGCCTTTTCGGAAAGAGGCTCTGCCGAGAACGAACGCCGTGAGATATGCCGTCTGTGGTTAAGCACAGATGCCCAGTGCTGTTGTGCCTGTGGATAGGGTGCACGGGGACAGTGAAGACCAGCAAGAGCTTTCAGGGCTGGCCCCTTCCTTGTGGGAGAAGGAGCCGGACGTTTGCCTTTTCGGAAAGAGGCTCTGCCGAGAACGAGCGCCGTGAGATATGCCGTCTGTGGTTAAGCACAGATGCCCAGTGCTGTTGTGCCTGTGGATAGGGTGCACGGGGCCAGTGAAGACCAGCAAGAGTTTTCAGGACTGGCCCCTTCCTTGTGGGAGAAGGAGCCGGACGTTTGCCTTTTCGGAAAGAGGCTCTGCCGAGAACGAGCGCCGTGAGGTGCTGAGTCTCTGGGAAAGCACAGATGCCCAGTGCTGTTGTGCCTGTGGATAGGGTGCACGGGGCCAGTGAAGACCAGCAAGAGCTTTCAGGGCTGGCCCCTTCCTTGTGGGAGAAGGAGCCAGACGTTTGCCTTTTCGGAAAGAGGCTCTGCCGAGAACGAGCGCCGTGAGATATGCCGTCTGTGGTTAAGCACAGATGCCCAGTGCTGTTGTGCCTGTGGGTAGGTTGCACGGGGCCAGTGAAGACCAGCAAGAGCTTTCAGGGCTGGCCCCTTCCTTGTGGGAGAAGGAGCCGGACGTTTGCCTTTTCGGAAAGAGGCTCTGCCGAGAACGAGCGCCGTGAGATATGCCGTCTGTGGTTAAGCACAGATGCCCAGTGCTGTTGTGCCTGTGGATAGGGTGCACGGGGACAGTGAAGACCAGCAAGAGCTTTCAGGGCTGGCCCCTTCCTTGTGGGAGAAGGAGCCGGACGTTTGCCTTTTCGGAAAGAGGCTCTGCCGAGAACGAGCGCCGTGAGATATGCCGTCTGTGGTTAAGCACAGATGCCCAGTGCTGTTGTGCCTGTGGGTAGGGTGCACGGGGACAGTGAAGACCAGCAAGAGCTTTCAGCGCTGGCCCCTTCCTTGTGGGAGAAGGAGCCGGACGTTTGCCTTTTCGGAAAGAGGCTCTGCCGAGAACGAACGCCGTGAGATGCTGAGTCTCTGGGAAAGCACAGATGCCCAGTGCTGTTGTGCCTGTGGGTAGGGTGCACGGGGACAGTGAAGACCAGCAAGAGCTTTCAGGGCTGGCCCCTTCCTTGTGGGAGAAGGAGCCGGACGTTTGCCTTTTTGGAAAGAGGCACTGCCGAGAACGAGCGCCATGAGATATGCCGTCTGCGGTTAAGCACAGATGCCCAGTGCTGTTGTGCCTGTGGGTAGGGTGCACGGGGCCAGTGAAGACCAGCAAGAGCTTTCAGGGCTGGCCCCTTCCTTGTGGGAGAAGGAGCCGGACGTTTGCCTTTTCGGAAAGAGGCTCTGCCGAGAACGAGCGCCGTGAGATATGCCGTCTGTGGTTAAGCACAGATGCCCAGTGCTGTTGTGCCTGTAGATAGGGTGCACGGGGACAGTGAAGACCAGCAAGAGTTTTCAGGACTGGCCCCTTCCTTATGGGAGAAGGAGCCGGACGTTTGCCTTTTCGGAAAGAGGCTCTGCCGAGAGCGATCGCAGTGAGATATGCCGTCTGTGGTTAAGCACAGATGCCCAGTGCTGTTGTGCCTGTGGATAGGGTGCACGGGGCCAGTGAAGACCAGCAAGAGCTTTCAGGGCTGGCCCCTTCCTTGTGGGAGAAGGAGCCAGACGTTTGCCTTTTCGGAAAGAGGCTCTGCCGAGAAGAAGCGCCGTGAGATATGCCGTCTGTGGTTAAGCACAGATGCCCAGTGCTGTTGTGCCTGTAGATAGGGTGCACGGGGACAGTGAAGACCAGCAAGAGTTTTCAGGGCTGGCCCCTTCCTTGTGGGAGAAGGAGCCGGACGTTTGCCTTTTCGGAAAGAGGCTCTGCCGATAACGAGCGCCGTGAGATGCTGAGTCTCTGGGAAAGCACAGATGCCCAGTGCTGTTGTGCCTGTGGGTAGGGTGCACGGGGCCAGTGAAGACCAGCAAGAGCTTTCAGGGCTGGCCCCTTCCTTGTGGGAGAAGGAGCCGGACGTTTGCCTTTTCGGAAAGAGGCTCTGCCGAGAACGAGCGCCGTGAGATGCTGAGTCTCTGGGAAAGCACAGATGCCCAGTGCTGTTGTGCCTGTGGGTAGGGTGCACGGGGACAGTGAAGACCAGCAAGAGCTTTCAGGGCTGGCCCCTTCCTTGTGGGAGAAGGAGCCGGACGTTTGCCTTTTCGGAAAGAGGCTCTGCCGAGAACGAGCGCCGTGAGATATGCCGTCTGTGGTTAAGCACAGATGCCCAGTGCTGTTGTGCCTGTGGATAGGGTGCACGGGGCCAGTGAAGACCAGCAAGAGTTTTCAGGACTGGCCCCTTCCTTGTGGGAGAAGGAGCCGGACGTTTGCCTTTTCGGAAATAGGCTCTGCCGATAACGAGCGCCGTGAGGTGCTGAGTCTCTGGGAAAGCACAGATGCCCAGTGCTGTTGTGCCTGTGGATAGGGTGCACGGGGCCAGTGAAGACCAGCAAGAGCTTTCAGGGCTGGCCCCTTCCTTGTGGGAGAAGGAGCCAGACGTTTGCCTTTTCGGAAAGAGGCTCTGCCGAGAACGAGCGCCGTGAGATGCTGAGCCTCTGAAAAAGGCACAGATGCCCAGTGCTGTTGTGCCTGTGGGTAGGGTGCACGGGGACAGTGAAGACCAGCAAGAGCTTTCAGGGCTGGCCCCTTCCTTGTGGGAGAAGGAGCCGGACGTTTGCCTTTTCGGAAAGAGGCTCTGCCGAGAACGAGCGCCGTGAGATATGCCGTCTGTGGTTAAGCACAGATGCCCAGTGCTGTTGTGCCTGTGGATAGGGTGCACGGGGACAGTGAAGACCAGCAAGAGCTTTCAGGGCTGGCCCCTTCCTTGTGGGAGAAGGAGCCAGACATTTGCCTTTTCGGAAAGAGGCTCTGCCGATAACGAGCGCCGTGAGATATGCCGTCTGTGGTTAAGCACAGATGCACAGTGCTGTTGTGCCTGTGGGTAGGTTGCACGGGGCCAGTGAAGACCAGCAAGAGCTTTCAGGGCTGGCCCCTTCCTTGTGGGAGAAGGAGCCAGACGTTTGCCTTTTCGGAAAGAGGCTCTGCCGAGAACGAGCGCCGTGAGATATGCCGTCTGTGGTTAAGCACAGATGCCCAGTGCTGTTGTGCCTGTGGGTAGGGTGCACGGGGCCAGTGAAGACCAGCAAGAGCTTTCAGGGCTGGCCCCTTCCTTGTGGGAGAAGGAGCCGGACGTTTGCCTTTTCGGAAAGAGGCTCTGCCGAGAACGAGCGCCGTGAGATGCTGAGTCTCTGGGAAAGCACAGATGCCCAGTGCTGTTGTGCCTGTGGGTAGGGTGCACGGGGACAGTGAAGACCAGCAAGAGCTTTCAGGACTGGCCCCTTCCTTGTGGGAGAAGGAGCCGGACGTTTGCCTTTTCGGAAAGAGGCTCTGCCGAGAACGAGCGCCGTGAGATATGCCGTCTGTGGTTAAGCACAGATGCCCAGTGCTGTTGTGCCTGTGGGTAGGGTGCACGGGGACAGTGAAGACCAGCAAGAGCTTTCAGGGCTGGCCCCTTCCTTGTGGGAGAAGGAGCCGGACGTTTGCCTTTTCGGAAAGAGGCTCTGCCGAGAACGAGCGCCGTGAGATATGCCGTCTGTGGTTAAGCACAGATGCCCAGTGCTGTTGTGCCTGTGGATAGGGTGCACGGGGACAGTGAAGACCAGCAAGAGCTTTCAGGGCTGGCCCCTTCCTTGTGGGAGAAGGAGCCAGACATTTGCCTTTTCGGAAAGAGGCTCTGCCGATAACGAGCGCCGTGAGATATGCCGTCTGTGGTTAAGCACAGATGCACAGTGCTGTTGTGCCTGTGGGTAGGTTGCACGGGGCCAGTGAAGACCAGCAAGAGCTTTCAGGGCTGGCCCCTTCCTTGTGGGAGAAGGAGCCAGACGTTTGCCTTTTCGGAAAGAGGCTCTGCCGAGAACGAGCGCCGTGAGATATGCCGTCTGTGGTTAAGCACAGATGCCCAGTGCTGTTGTGCCTGTGGGTAGGGTGCACGGGGCCAGTGAAGACCAGCAAGAGCTTTCAGGGCTGGCCCCTTCCTTGTGGGAGAAGGAGCCGGACGTTTGCCTTTTCGGAAAGAGGCTCTGCCGAGAACGAGCGCCGTGAGATGCTGAGTCTCTGGGAAAGCACAGATGCCCAGTGCTGTTGTGCCTGTGGGTAGGGTGCACGGGGACAGTGAAGACCAGCAAGAGCTTTCAGGACTGGCCCCTTCCTTGTGGGAGAAGGAGCCGGACGTTTGCCTTTTCGGAAAGAGGCTCTGCCGAGAACGAGCGCCGTGAGATATGCCGTCTGTGGTTAAGCACAGATGCCCAGTGCTGTTGTGCCTGTGGGTAGGGTGCACGGGGACAGTGAAGACCAGCAAGAGCTTTCAGGGCTGGCCCCTTCCTTGTGGGAGAAGGAGCCGGACGTTTGCCTTTTCGGAAAGAGGCTCTGCCGAGAACGAGCGCCGTGAGATATGCCGTCTGTGGTTAAGCACAGATGCCCAGTGCTGTTGTGCCTGTGGGTAGGGTGCACGGGGACAGTGAAGACCAGCAAGAGCTTTCAGGGCTGGCCCCTTCCTTGTGGGAGAAGGAGCCAGACGTTTGCCTTTTCGGAAAGAGGCTCTGCCGAGAACGAGCGCCGTGAGATGCTGAGTCTATGGGAAAGCACAGATGCCCAGTGCTGTTGTGCCTGTGGGTAGGGTGCACGGGGCCAGTGAAGACCAGAAAGAGCTTTCAGGGCTGGCCCCTTCCTTGTGGGAGAAGGAGCCGGACGTTTGCCTTTTCGGAAAGAGGCTCTGCCGATAGCGAACGCCGTGAGATATGCCGTCTGTGGTTAAGCACAGATGCCCAGTGCTGTTGTGCCTGTGGGTAGGGTGCACGGGGCCAGTGAAGACCAGCAAGAGCTTTCAGGGCTGGCCCCTTCCTTGTGGGAGAAGGAGCCGGACGTTTGCCTTTTCGGAAAGAGGCTCTGCCGAGAACGAGCGCCGTGAGATGCTGAGTCTATGGGAAAGCACAGATGCCCAGTGCTGTTTTGCCTGTGGGTAGGGTGCACGGGGCCAGTGAAGACCAGCAAGAGCTTTCAGGGCTGGCCCCTTCCTTGTGGGAGAAGGAGCCGGACGTTTGCCTTTTCGGAAAGAGGCTCTGCCGAGAACGAGCGCCGTGAGATATGCCGTCTGTGGTTAAGCACAGATGCCCAGTGCTGTTGTGCCTGTAGATAGGGTGCACGGGGACAGTGAAGACCAGCAAGAGCTTTCAGGACTGGCCCCTTCCTTGTGGGAGAAGGAGCCGGACGTTTGCCTTTTCGGAAAGAGGCTCTGCCGAGAACGAGCGCCGTGAGATGTTGAGTCTCTGGGAAAGCACAGATGCCCAGTACTGTTGTGCCTGTGGGTAGGGTGCACGGGGCCAGTGAAGACCAGCAAGAGCTTTCAGGGCTGGCCCCTTCCTTGTGGGAGAAGGAGCCGGACGTTTGCCTTTTCGGAAAGAGGCTCTGCCGAGAACGAGCGCTGTGAGATGCTGAGTCTCTGGGAAAGCACAGATGCCCAGTGCTGTTGTGCCTGTGGGTAGGGTGCACGGGGACAGTGAAGACCAGCAAGAGCTTTCAGGGCTGGCCCCTTCCTTGTGGGAGAAGGAGCTGGACGTTTGCCTTTTCGGAAAGAGGCTCTGCCGAGAACGAACGCCGTGAGATATGCCGTCTGTGGTTAAGCACAGATGCCCAGTGCTGTTGTGCCTGTGGATAGGGTGCACGGGGACAGTGAAGACCAGCAAGAGCTTTCAGGGCTGGCCCCTTCCTTGTGGGAGAAGGAGCCGGACGTTTGCCTTTTCGGAAAGAGGCTCTGCCGAGAACGAGCGCCGTGAGATATGCCGTCTGTGGTTAAGCACAGATGCCCAGTGCTGTTGTGCCTGTGGATAGGGTGCACGGGGCCAGTGAAGACCAGCAAGAGTTTTCAGGACTGGCCCCTTCCTTGTGGGAGAAGGAGCCGGACGTTTGCCTTTTCGGAAAGAGGCTCTGCCGAGAACGAGCGCCGTGAGGTGCTGAGTCTCTGGGAAAGCACAGATGCCCAGTGCTGTTGTGCCTGTGGATAGGGTGCACGGGGCCAGTGAAGACCAGCAAGAGCTTTCAGGGCTGGCCCCTTCCTTGTGGGAGAAGGAGCCAGACGTTTGCCTTTTCGGAAAGAGGCTCTGCCGAGAACGAGCGCCGTGAGATATGCCGTCTGTGGTTAAGCACAGATGCCCAGTGCTGTTGTGCCTGTGGGTAGGTTGCACGGGGCCAGTGAAGACCAGCAAGAGCTTTCAGGGCTGGCCCCTTCCTTGTGGGAGAAGGAGCCGGACGTTTGCCTTTTCGGAAAGAGGCTCTGCCGAGAACGAGCGCCGTGAGATATGCCGTCTGTGGTTAAGCACAGATGCCCAGTGCTGTTGTGCCTGTGGATAGGGTGCACGGGGACAGTGAAGACCAGCAAGAGCTTTCAGGGCTGGCCCCATCCTTGTGGGAGAAGGAGCTGGACGTTTGTCTTTTCGGAAAGAGGCTCTGCCGAGAACAAGCGCCCTGAGATATGCCGTCTGTGGTTAAGCACAGATGCCCAGTGCTGTTGTGCCTGTGGGTAGGGTGCACGGGGACAGTGAAGACCAGCAAGAGCTTTCAGGGCTGGCCCCTTCCTTGTGGGAGAAGGAGCCGGACGTTTGCCTTTTCGGAAAGAGGCTCTGCCGAGAACGAGCGCCGTGAGATATGCCGTCTGTGGTTAAGCACAGATGCCCAGTGCTGTTGTGCCTGTGGATAGGGTGCACGGGGACAGTGAAGACCAGCAAGAGCTTTCAGGGCTGGCCCCTTCCTTGTGGGAGAAGGAGCCGGACGTTTGCCTTTTCGGAAAGAGGCTCTGCCGAGAACGAGCGCCGTGAGATGCTGAGTCTCTGGGAAAGCACAGATGCCCAGTGCTGTTGTGCCTGTTGGTAGGGTGCACGGGGACAGTGAAGACCAGCTGGAGTTTTCAGGGCTGGCCCCTTCCTTGTGGGAGAAGGAGCCGGACGTTTGCCTCTTCGGAAAGAGGCTCTGCCGAGAACGAGCGCCGTGAGATATGCCGTCTGTGGTTAAGCACAGATGCCCAGTGCTGTTGTGCCTGTGGGTAGGGTGCACGGGGACAGTGAAGACCAGCAAGAGCTTTCAGGGCTGGCCCCTTCCTTGTGGGAGAAGGAGCCGGACGTTTGCCTTTTCGGAAAGAGGCTCTGCCGAGAACGAGCGCCGTGAGATGCTGAGTCTCTGGGAAAGCACAGATGCCCAGTGCTGTTGTGCCTGTGGGTAGGGTGCACGGGGACAGTGAAGACCAGCTGGAGTTTTCAGGACTGGCCCCTTCCTTGTGGGAGAAGGAGCCGGACGTTTGCCTTTTTGGAAAGAGGCACTGCCGAGAACGAGCGCCATGAGATATGCCGTCTGCGGTTAAGCACAGATGCCCAGTGCTGTTGTGCCTGTGGGTAGGGTGCACGGGGCCAGTGAAGACCAGCAAGAGCTTTCAGGGCTGGCCCCTTCCTTGTGGGAGAAGGAGCCGGACGTTTGCCTTTTCGGAAAGAGGCTCTGCCGAGAACGAACGCCGTGAGGTGCTGAGTCTCTGGGAAAGCACAGATGCCCAGTGCTGTTGTGCCTGTGGGTAGGGTGCACGGGGCCAGTGAAGACCAGCAAGAGCTTTCAGGGCTGGCCCCTTCCTTGTGGGAGAAGGAGCCGGACGTTTGCCTTTTCGGAAAGAGGCTCTGCCGAGAACGAGCGCCGTGAGATATGCCGTCTGTGGTTAAGCACAGATGCCCAGTGCTGTTGTGCCTGTGGGTAGTTTGCACGGTGACAGTGAAGACCAGCAAGAGCTTTCAGGGCTGGCCCCTTTCTTGTGGGAGAAGGAGCCAGACGTTTGCCTTTTCGGAAAGAGGCTCTGCCGAGAACGAGCGCCGTGAGATATGCCGTCTGAGGTTAAGCACAGATGCCCAGTGCTGTTGTGCCTGTGGGTAGGTTGCACGGGGACAGTGAAGACCAGCAAGAGCTTTCAGGGCTGGCCCCTTCCTTGTGGGAGAAGGAGCCGGACGTTTGCATTTTCGGAAAGAGGCTCTGCCGAGAACAAGCGCCGTGAGATATGCCGTCTGTGGTTAAGCACAGATGCCCAGTGCTGTTGTGCCTGTAGATAGGGTGCACGGGGACAGTGAAGACCAGCAAGAGTTTTCAGGACTGGCCCCTTCCTTGTGGGAGAAGGAGCCGGACGTTTGCCTTTTCGGAAAGAGGCTCTGCCGAGAGCGATCGCAGTGAGATATGCCGTCTGTGGTTAAGCACAGATGCCCAGTGCTGTTGTGCCTGTGGGTAGGGTGCACGGGGCCAGTGAAGACCAGCAAGAGCTTTCAGGGCTGGCCCCTTCCTTGTGGGAGAAGGAGCCGGACGTTTGCCTTTTCGGAAAGAGGCTCTGCCGAGAACGAGCGCCGTGAGATATGCCGTCTGTGGTTAAGCACAGATGCCCAGTGCTGTTGTGCCTGTGGGTAGGGTGCACGGGGACAGTGAAGACCAGCAAGAGTTTTCAGGACTGGCCCCTTCCTTATGGGAGAAGGAGCCGGACGTTTGCCTTTTCGGAAAGAGGCTCTGCCGAGAGCGATCGCAGTGAGATATGCCGTCTGTGGTTAAGCACAGATGCCCAGTGCTGTTGTGCCTGTGGGTAGGGTGCACGGGGCCAGTGAAGACCAGCAAGAGCTTTCAGGGCTGGCCCCTTCCTTGTGGGAGAAGGAGCCAGACGTTTGCCTTTTCGGAAAGAGGCTCTGCCGAGAAGAAGCGCCGTGAGATATGCCGTCTGTGGTTAAGCACAGATGCCCAGTGCTGTTGTGCCTGTGGATAGGGTGCACGGGGACAGTGAAGACCAGCAAGAGTTTTCAGGGCTGGCCCCTTCCTTGTGGGAGAAGGAGCCGGACGTTTGCCTTTTCGGAAAGAGGCTCTGCCGATAACGAGCGCCGTGAGATGCTGAGTCTCTGGGAAAGCACAGATGCCCAGTGCTGTTGTGCCTGTGGGTAGGGTGCACGGGGCCAGTGAAGACCAGCAAGAGCTTTCAGGGCTGGCCCCTTCCTTGTGGGAGAAGGAGCCGGACGTTTGCCTTTTCGGAAAGAGGCTCTGCCGAGAACGAGCGCCGTGAGATGCTGAGTCTCTGGGAAAGCACAGATGCCCAGTGCTGTTGTGCCTGTGGGTAGGGTGCACGGGGACAGTGAAGACCAGCAAGAGCTTTCAGGGCTGGCCCCTTCCTTGTGGGAGAAGGAGCCGGACGTTTGCCTTTTCGGAAAGAGGCTCTGCCGAGAACGAGCGCCGTGAGATATGCCGTCTGTGGTTAAGCACAGATGCCCAGTGCTGTTGTGCCTGTGGATAGGGTGCACGGGGCCAGTGAAGACCAGCAAGAGTTTTCAGGACTGGCCCCTTCCTTGTGGGAGAAGGAGCCGGACGTTTGCCTTTTCGGAAATAGGCTCTGCCGATAACGAGCGCCGTGAGGTGCTGAGTCTCTGGGAAAGCACAGATGCCCAGTGCTGTTGTGCCTGTGGATAGGGTGCACGGGGCCAGTGAAGACCAGCAAGAGCTTTCAGGGCTGGCCCCTTCCTTGTGGGAGAAGGAGCCAGACGTTTGCCTTTTCGGAAAGAGGCTCTGCCGAGAACGAGCGCCGTGAGATGCTGAGCCTCTGAAAAAGGCACAGATGCCCAGTGCTGTTGTGCCTGTGGGTAGGGTGCACGGGGACAGTGAAGACCAGCAAGAGCTTTCAGGGCTGGCCCCTTCCTTGTGGGAGAAGGAGCCGGACGTTTGCCTTTTCGGAAAGAGGCTCTGCCGAGAACGAGCGCCGTGAGATATGCCGTCTGTGGTTAAGCACAGATGCCCAGTGCTGTTGTGCCTGTGGATAGGGTGCACGGGGACAGTGAAGACCAGCAAGAGCTTTCAGGGCTGGCCCCTTCCTTGTGGGAGAAGGAGCCAGACATTTGCCTTTTCGGAAAGAGGCTCTGCCGATAACGAGCGCCGTGAGATATGCCGTCTGTGGTTAAGCACAGATGCACAGTGCTGTTGTGCCTGTGGGTAGGTTGCACGGGGCCAGTGAAGACCAGCAAGAGCTTTCAGGGCTGGCCCCTTCCTTGTGGGAGAAGGAGCCAGACGTTTGCCTTTTCGGAAAGAGGCTCTGCCGAGAACGAGCGCCGTGAGATATGCCGTCTGTGGTTAAGCACAGATGCCCAGTGCTGTTGTGCCTGTGGGTAGGGTGCACGGGGCCAGTGAAGACCAGCAAGAGCTTTCAGGGCTGGCCCCTTCCTTGTGGGAGAAGGAGCCGGACGTTTGCCTTTTCGGAAAGAGGCTCTGCCGAGAACGAGCGCCGTGAGATGCTGAGTCTCTGGGAAAGCACAGATGCCCAGTGCTGTTGTGCCTGTGGGTAGGGTGCACGGGGACAGTGAAGACCAGCAAGAGCTTTCAGGACTGGCCCCTTCCTTGTGGGAGAAGGAGCCGGACGTTTGCCTTTTCGGAAAGAGGCTCTGCCGAGAACGAGCGCCGTGAGATATGCCGTCTGTGGTTAAGCACAGATGCCCAGTGCTGTTGTGCCTGTGGGTAGGGTGCACGGGGACAGTGAAGACCAGCAAGAGCTTTCAGGGCTGGCCCCTTCCTTGTGGGAGAAGGAGCCGGACGTTTGCCTTTTCGGAAAGAGGCTCTGCCGAGAACGAGCGCCGTGAGATATGCCGTCTGTGGTTAAGCACAGATGCCCAGTGCTGTTGTGCCTGTGGGTAGGGTGCACGGGGACAGTGAAGACCAGCAAGAGCTTTCAGGGCTGGCCCCTTCCTTGTGGGAGAAGGAGCCAGACGTTTGCCTTTTCGGAAAGAGGCTCTGCCGAGAACGAGCGCCGTGAGATGCTGAGTCTATGGGAAAGCACAGATGCCCAGTGCTGTTGTGCCTGTGGGTAGGGTGCACGGGGCCAGTGAAGACCAGAAAGAGCTTTCAGGGCTGGCCCCTTCCTTGTGGGAGAAGGAGCCGGACGTTTGCCTTTTCGGAAAGAGGCTCTGCCGATAGCGAACGCCGTGAGATATGCCGTCTGTGGTTAAGCACAGATGCCCAGTGCTGTTGTGCCTGTGGGTAGGGTGCACGGGGCCAGTGAAGACCAGCAAGAGCTTTCAGGGCTGGCCCCTTCCTTGTGGGAGAAGGAGCCGGACGTTTGCCTTTTCGGAAAGAGGCTCTGCCGAGAACGAGCGCCGTGAGATGCTGAGTCTATGGGAAAGCACAGATGCCCAGTGCTGTTTTGCCTGTGGGTAGGGTGCACGGGGCCAGTGAAGACCAGCAAGAGCTTTCAGGGCTGGCCCCTTCCTTGTGGGAGAAGGAGCCGGACGTTTGCCTTTTCGGAAAGAGGCTCTGCCGAGAACGAGCGCCGTGAGATATGCCGTCTGTGGTTAAGCACAGATGCCCAGTGCTGTTGTGCCTGTAGATAGGGTGCACGGGGACAGTGAAGACCAGCAAGAGCTTTCAGGACTGGCCCCTTCCTTGTGGGAGAAGGAGCCGGACGTTTGCCTTTTCGGAAAGAGGCTCTGCCGAGAACGAGCGCCGTGAGATGTTGAGTCTCTGGGAAAGCACAGATGCCCAGTACTGTTGTGCCTGTGGGTAGGGTGCACGGGGCCAGTGAAGACCAGCAAGAGCTTTCAGGGCTGGCCCCTTCCTTGTGGGAGAAGGAGCCGGACGTTTGCCTTTTCGGAAAGAGGCTCTGCCGAGAACGAGCGCTGTGAGATGCTGAGTCTCTGGGAAAGCACAGATGCCCAGTGCTGTTGTGCCTGTGGGTAGGGTGCACGGGGACAGTGAAGACCAGCAAGAGCTTTCAGGGCTGGCCCCTTCCTTGTGGGAGAAGGAGCCGGACGTTTGCCTTTTCGGAAAGAGGCTCTGCCGAGAACGAACGCCGTGAGATATGCCGTCTGTGGTTAAGCACAGATGCCCAGTGCTGTTGTGCCTGTGGATAGGGTGCACGGGGACAGTGAAGACCAGCAAGAGCTTTCAGGGCTGGCCCCTTCCTTGTGGGAGAAGGAGCCGGACGTTTGCCTTTTCGGAAAGAGGCTCTGCCGAGAACGAGCGCCGTGAGATATGCCGTCTGTGGTTAAGCACAGATGCCCAGTGCTGTTGTGCCTGTGGATAGGGTGCACGGGGCCAGTGAAGACCAGCAAGAGTTTTCAGGACTGGCCCCTTCCTTGTGGGAGAAGGAGCCGGACGTTTGCCTTTTCGGAAAGAGGCTCTGCCGAGAACGAGCGCCGTGAGGTGCTGAGTCTCTGGGAAAGCACAGATGCCCAGTGCTGTTGTGCCTGTGGATAGGGTGCACGGGGCCAGTGAAGACCAGCAAGAGCTTTCAGGGCTGGCCCCTTCCTTGTGGGAGAAGGAGCCAGACGTTTGCCTTTTCGGAAAGAGGCTCTGCCGAGAACGAGCGCCGTGAGATATGCCGTCTGTGGTTAAGCACAGATGCCCAGTGCTGTTGTGCCTGTGGGTAGGTTGCACGGGGCCAGTGAAGACCAGCAAGAGCTTTCAGGGCTGGCCCCTTCCTTGTGGGAGAAGGAGCCGGACGTTTGCCTTTTCGGAAAGAGGCTCTGCCGAGAACGAGCGCCGTGAGATATGCCGTCTGTGGTTAAGCACAGATGCCCAGTGCTGTTGTGCCTGTGGATAGGGTGCACGGGGACAGTGAAGACCAGCAAGAGCTTTCAGGGCTGGCCCCATCCTTGTGGGAGAAGGAGCTGGACGTTTGTCTTTTCGGAAAGAGGCTCTGCCGAGAACAAGCGCCCTGAGATATGCCGTCTGTGGTTAAGCACAGATGCCCAGTGCTGTTGTGCCTGTGGGTAGGGTGCACGGGGACAGTGAAGACCAGCAAGAGCTTTCAGGGCTGGCCCCTTCCTTGTGGGAGAAGGAGCCGGACGTTTGCCTTTTCGGAAAGAGGCTCTGCCGAGAACGAGCGCCGTGAGATATGCCGTCTGTGGTTAAGCACAGATGCCCAGTGCTGTTGTGCCTGTGGATAGGGTGCACGGGGACAGTGAAGACCAGCAAGAGCTTTCAGGGCTGGCCCCTTCCTTGTGGGAGAAGGAGCCGGACGTTTGCCTTTTCGGAAAGAGGCTCTGCCGAGAACGAGCGCCGTGAGATGCTGAGTCTCTGGGAAAGCACAGATGCCCAGTGCTGTTGTGCCTGTTGGTAGGGTGCACGGGGACAGTGAAGACCAGCTGGAGTTTTCAGGGCTGGCCCCTTCCTTGTGGGAGAAGGAGCCGGACGTTTGCCTCTTCGGAAAGAGGCTCTGCCGAGAACGAGCGCCGTGAGATATGCCGTCTGTGGTTAAGCACAGATGCCCAGTGCTGTTGTGCCTGTGGGTAGGGTGCACGGGGACAGTGAAGACCAGCAAGAGCTTTCAGGGCTGGCCCCTTCCTTGTGGGAGAAGGAGCCGGACGTTTGCCTTTTCGGAAAGAGGCTCTGCCGAGAACGAGCGCCGTGAGATGCTGAGTCTCTGGGAAAGCACAGATGCCCAGTGCTGTTGTGCCTGTGGGTAGGGTGCACGGGGACAGTGAAGACCAGCTGGAGTTTTCAGGACTGGCCCCTTCCTTGTGGGAGAAGGAGCCGGACGTTTGCCTTTTTGGAAAGAGGCACTGCCGAGAACGAGCGCCATGAGATATGCCGTCTGTGGTTAAGCACAGATGCCCAGTGCTGTTGTGCCTGTGGGTAGGGTGCACGGGGCCAGTGAAGACCAGCAAGAGCTTTCAGGGCTGGCCCCTTCCTTGTGGGAGAAGGAGCCGGACGTTTGCCTTTTCGGAAAGAGGCTCTGCCGAGAACGAACGCCGTGAGGTGCTGAGTCTCTGGGAAAGCACAGATGCCCAGTGCTGTTGTGCCTGTGGGTAGGGTGCACGGGGCCAGTGAAGACCAGCAAGAGCTTTCAGGGCTGGCCCCTTCCTTGTGGGAGAAGGAGCCGGACGTTTGCCTTTTCGGAAAGAGGCTCTGCCGAGAACGAGCGCCGTGAGATATGCCGTCTGTGGTTAAGCACAGATGCCCAGTGCTGTTGTGCCTGTGGGTAGTTTGCACGGTGACAGTGAAGACCAGCAAGAGCTTTCAGGGCTGGCCCCTTCCTTGTGGGAGAAGGAGCCGGACGTTTGCCTTTTCGGAAAGAGGCTCTGCCGAGAACGAGCGCCGTGAGATATGCCGTCTGTGGTTAAGCACAGATGCCCAGTGCTGTTGTGCCTGTGGATAGGGTGCACGGGGACAGTGAAGACCAGCAAGAGCTTTCAGGGCTGGCCCCTTCCTTGTGGGAGAAGGAGCCGGACGTTTGCCTTTTCGGAAAGAGGCTCTGCCGAGAACGAGCGCCGTGAGATGCTGAGTCTCTGGGAAAGCACAGATGCCCAGTGCTGTTGTGCCTGTTGGTAGGGTGCACGGGGACAGTGAAGACCAGCTGGAGTTTTCAGGGCTGGCCCCTTCCTTGTGGGAGAAGGAGCCGGACGTTTGCCTCTTCGGAAAGAGGCTCTGCCGAGAACGAGCGCCGTGAGATATGCCGTCTGTGGTTAAGCACAGATGCCCAGTGCTGTTGTGCCTGTGGGTAGGGTGCACGGGGACAGTGAAGACCAGCAAGAGCTTTCAGGGCTGGCCCCTTCCTTGTGGGAGAAGGAGCCGGACGTTTGCCTTTTCGGAAAGAGGCTCTGCCGAGAACGAGCGCCGTGAGATGCTGAGTCTCTGGGAAAGCACAGATGCCCAGTGCTGTTGTGCCTGTGGGTAGGGTGCACGGGGACAGTGAAGACCAGCTGGAGTTTTCAGGACTGGCCCCTTCCTTGTGGGAGAAGGAGCCGGACGTTTGCCTTTTTGGAAAGAGGCACTGCCGAGAACGAGCGCCATGAGATATGCCGTCTGCGGTTAAGCACAGATGCCCAGTGCTGTTGTGCCTGTGGGTAGGGTGCACGGGGCCAGTGAAGACCAGCAAGAGCTTTCAGGGCTGGCCCCTTCCTTGTGGGAGAAGGAGCCGGACGTTTGCCTTTTCGGAAAGAGGCTCTGCCGAGAACGAACGCCGTGAGGTGCTGAGTCTCTGGGAAAGCACAGATGCCCAGTGCTGTTGTGCCTGTGGGTAGGGTGCACGGGGCCAGTGAAGACCAGCAAGAGCTTTCAGGGCTGGCCCCTTCCTTGTGGGAGAAGGAGCCGGACGTTTGCCTTTTCGGAAAGAGGCTCTGCCGAGAACGAGCGCCGTGAGATATGCCGTCTGTGGTTAAGCACAGATGCCCAGTGCTGTTGTGCCTGTGGGTAGTTTGCACGGTGACAGTGAAGACCAGCAAGAGCTTTCAGGGCTGGCCCCTTCCTTGTGGGAGAAGGAGCCAGACGTTTGCCTTTTCGGAAAGAGGCTCTGCCGAGAACGAGCGCCGTGAGATATGCCGTCTGAGGTTAAGCACAGATGCCCAGTGCTGTTGTGCCTGTGGGTAGGGTGCACGGGGACAGTGAAGACCAGCAAGAGCTTTCAGGGCTGGCCCCTTCCTTGTGGGAGAAGGAGCCGGACGTTTGCATTTTCGGAAAGAGGCTCTGCCGAGAACAAGCGCCGTGAGATATGCCGTCTGTGGTTAAGCACAGATGCCCAGTGCTGTTGTGCCTGTAGATAGGGTGCACGGGGACAGTGAAGACCAGCAAGAGTTTTCAGGGCTGGCCCCTTCCTTGTGGGAGAAGGAGCCGGACGTTTGCCTTTTCGGAAAGAGGCTCTGCCGATAACGAGCGCCGTGAGATGCTGAGTCTCTGGGAAAGCACAGATGCCCAGTGCTGTTGTGCCTGTGGGTAGGGTGCACGGGGCCAGTGAAGACCAGCAAGAGCTTTCAGGGCTGGCCCCTTCCTTGTGGGAGAAGGAGCCGGACGTTTGCCTTTTCGGAAAGAGGCTCTGCCGAGAACGAGCGCCGTGAGATGCTGAGTCTCTGGGAAAGCACAGATGCCCAGTGCTGTTGTGCCTGTGGGTAGGGTGCACGGGGACAGTGAAGACCAGCAAGAGCTTTCAGGGCTGGCCCCTTCCTTGTGGGAGAAGGAGCCGGACGTTTGCCTTTTCGGAAAGAGGCTCTGCCGAGAACGAGCGCCGTGAGATATGCCGTCTGTGGTTAAGCACAGATGCCCAGTGCTGTTGTGCCTGTGGATAGGGTGCACGGGGCCAGTGAAGACCAGCAAGAGTTTTCAGGACTGGCCCCTTCCTTGTGGGAGAAGGAGCCGGACGTTTGCCTTTTCGGAAATAGGCTCTGCCGATAACGAGCGCCGTGAGGTGCTGAGTCTCTGGGAAAGCACAGATGCCCAGTGCTGTTGTGCCTGTGGATAGGGTGCACGGGGCCAGTGAAGACCAGCAAGAGCTTTCAGGGCTGGCCCCTTCCTTGTGGGAGAAGGAGCCAGACGTTTGCCTTTTCGGAAAGAGGCTCTGCCGAGAACGAGCGCCGTGAGATGCTGAGCCTCTGAAAAAGGCACAGATGCCCAGTGCTGTTGTGCCTGTGGATAGGGTGCACGGGGACAGTGAAGACCAGCAAGAGCTTTCAGGGCTGGCCCCTTCCTTGTGGGAGAAGGAGCCGGACGTTTGCCTTTTCGGAAAGAGGCTCTGCCGAGAACGAGCGCCGTGAGATATGCCGTCTGTGGTTAAGCACAGATGCCCAGTGCTGTTGTGCCTGTGGATAGGGTGCACGGGGCCAGTGAAGACCAGCAAGAGCTTTCAGGGCTGGCCCCTTCCTTGTGGGAGAACGAGCCAGACATTTGCCTTTTCGGAAAGAGGCTCTGCCGAGAACGAGCGCCGTGAGATATGCCGTCTGTGGTTAAGCACAGATGCACAGTGCTGTTGTGCCTGTGGGTAGGTTGCACGGGGCCAGTGAAGACCAGCAAGAGCTTTCAGGGCTGGCCCCTTCCTTGTGGGAGAAGGAGCCGGACGTTTGCCTTTTCGGAAAGAGGCTCTGCCGAGAACGAGCGCCGTGAGATATGCCGTCTGTGGTTAAGCACAGATGCCCAGTGCTGTTGTGCCTGTGGGTAGGGTGCACGGGGCCAGTGAAGACCAGCAAGAGCTTTCAGGGCTGGCCCCTTCCTTGTGGGAGAAGGAGCCGGACGTTTGCCTTTTCGGAAAGAGGCTCTGCCGAGAACGAGCGCCGTGAGATGCTGAGTCTCTGGGAAAGCACAGATGCCCAGTGCTGTTGTGCCTGTGGGTAGGGTGCACGGGGACAGTGAAGACCAGCAAGAGCTTTCAGGGCTGGCCCCTTCCTTGTGGGAGAAGGAGCCGGACGTTTGCCTTTTCGGAAAGAGGCTCTGCCGAGAACGAGCGCCGTGAGATATGCCGTCTGTGGTTAAGCACAGATGCCCAGTGCTGTTGTGCCTGTGGGTAGGGTGCACGGGGACAGTGAAGACCAGCAAGAGCTTTCAGGGCTGGCCCCTTCCTTGTGGGAGAAGGAGCCGGACGTTTGCCTTTTCGGAAAGAGGCTCTGCCGAGAACGAGCGCCGTGAGATATGCCGTCTGTGGTTAAGCACAGATGCCCAGTGCTGTTGTGCCTGTGGGTAGGGTGCACGGGGACAGTGAAGACCAGCAAGAGCTTTCAGGGCTGGCCCCTTCCTTGTGGGAGAAGGAGCCGGACGTTTGCCTTTTTGGAAGGAGGCTCTGCCGAGAACGAGCGCCGTGAGATGCTGAGTCTCTGGGAAAGCACAGATGCCCAGTGCTGTTTTGCCTGTGGGTAGGGTGCACGGGGCCAGTGAAGACCAGCAAGAGCTTTCAGGGCTGGCCCCTTCCTTGTGGGAGAAGGAGCCGGACGTTTGCCTTTTCGGAAAGAGGCTCTGCCGAGAACGAGCGCCGTGAGATATGCCGTCTGTGGTTAAGCACAGATGCCCAGTGCTGTTGTGCCTGTGGGTAGGGTGCACGGGGACAGTGAAGACCAGCAAGAGCTTTCAGGGCTGGCCCCTTCCTTGTGGGAGAAGGAGCCGGACGTTTGCCTTTTCGGAAAGAGGCTCTGCCGAGAACGAACGCCGTGAGATATGCCGTCTGTGGTTAAGCACAGATGCCCAGTGCTGTTGTGCCTGTGGATAGGGTGCACGGGGACAGAGAAGACCAGCAAGAGCTTTCAGGGCTGGCCCCTTCCTTGTGGGAGAAGGAGCCGGACGTTTGCCTTTTCGGAAAGAGGCTCTGCCGAGAACGAGCGCCGTGAGATATGCCGTCTGTGGTTAAGCACAGATGCCCAGTGCTGTTGTGCCTGTGGGTAGGGTGCACGGGGCCAGTGAAGACCAGCAAGAGCTTTCAGGGCTGGCCCCTTCCTTGTGGGAGAAGGAGCCGGACGTTTGCCTTTTCGGAAAGAGGCTCTGCCGAGAACGAGCGCCGTGAGATGCTGAGTCTCTGGGAAAGCACAGATGCCCAGTGCTGTTGTGCCTGTGGATAGGGTGCACGGGGCCAGTGAAGACCAGCAAGAGCTTTCAGGGCTGGCCCCTTCCTTGTGGGAGAAGGAGCCAGACGTTTGCCTTTTCGGAAAGAGGCTCTGCCGAGAACGAGCGCCGTGAGATATGCCGTCTGTGGTTAAGCACAGATGCCCAGTGCTGTTGTGCCTGTGGGTAGGTTGCACGGGGACAGTGAAGACCAGCAAGAGCTTTCAGGGCTGGCCCCTTCCTTGTGGGAGAAGGAGCCGGACGTTTGCCTTTTCGGAAAGAGGCTCTGCCGAGAACGAGCGCCGTGAGGTGCTGAGTCTCTGGGAAAGCACAGATGCCCAGTGCTGTTGTGCCTGTGGATAGGGTGCACGGGGCCAGTGAAGACCAGCAAGAGCTTTCAGGGCTGGCCCCTTCCTTGTGGGAGAAGGAGCCAGACGTTTGCCTTTTCGGAAAGAGGCTCTGCCGAGAACGAGCGCCGTGAGATGCTGAGCCTCTGAAAAAGGCACAGATGCCCAGTGCTGTTGTGCCTGTGGATAGGGTGCACGGGGACAGTGAAGACCAGCAAGAGCTTTCAGGGCTGGCCCCTTCCTTGTGGGAGAAGGAGCCGGACGTTTGCCTTTTCGGAAAGAGGCTCTGCCGAGAACGAGCGCCGTGAGATATGCCGTCTGTGGTTAAGCACAGATGCCCAGTGCTGTTGTGCCTGTGGATAGGGTGCACGGGGCCAGTGAAGACCAGCAAGAGCTTTCAGGGCTGGCCCCTTCCTTGTGGGAGAACGAGCCAGACATTTGCCTTTTCGGAAAGAGGCTCTGCCGAGAACGAGCGCCGTGAGATATGCCGTCTGTGGTTAAGCACAGATGCACAGTGCTGTTGTGCCTGTGGGTAGGTTGCACGGGGCCAGTGAAGACCAGCAAGAGCTTTCAGGGCTGGCCCCTTCCTTGTGGGAGAAGGAGCCGGACGTTTGCCTTTTCGGAAAGAGGCTCTGCCGAGAACGAGCGCCGTGAGATATGCCGTCTGTGGTTAAGCACAGATGCCCAGTGCTGTTGTGCCTGTGGGTAGGGTGCACGGGGCCAGTGAAGACCAGCAAGAGCTTTCAGGGCTGGCCCCTTCCTTGTGGGAGAAGGAGCCGGACGTTTGCCTTTTCGGAAAGAGGCTCTGCCGAGAACGAGCGCCGTGAGATGCTGAGTCTCTGGGAAAGCACAGATGCCCAGTGCTGTTGTGCCTGTGGGTAGGGTGCACGGGGACAGTGAAGACCAGCAAGAGCTTTCAGGGCTGGCCCCTTCCTTGTGGGAGAAGGAGCCGGACGTTTGCCTTTTCGGAAAGAGGCTCTGCCGAGAACGAGCGCCGTGAGATATGCCGTCTGTGGTTAAGCACAGATGCCCAGTGCTGTTGTGCCTGTGGGTAGGGTGCACGGGGACAGTGAAGACCAGCAAGAGCTTTCAGGGCTGGCCCCTTCCTTGTGGGAGAAGGAGCCGGACGTTTGCCTTTTCGGAAAGAGGCTCTGCCGAGAACGAGCGCCGTGAGATATGCCGTCTGTGGTTAAGCACAGATGCCCAGTGCTGTTGTGCCTGTGGGTAGGGTGCACGGGGACAGTGAAGACCAGCAAGAGCTTTCAGGGCTGGCCCCTTCCTTGTGGGAGAAGGAGCCGGACGTTTGCCTTTTTGGAAGGAGGCTCTGCCGAGAACGAGCGCCGTGAGATGCTGAGTCTCTGGGAAAGCACAGATGCCCAGTGCTGTTTTGCCTGTGGGTAGGGTGCACGGGGCCAGTGAAGACCAGCAAGAGCTTTCAGGGCTGGCCCCTTCCTTGTGGGAGAAGGAGCCGGACGTTTGCCTTTTCGGAAAGAGGCTCTGCCGAGAACGAGCGCCGTGAGATATGCCGTCTGTGGTTAAGCACAGATGCCCAGTGCTGTTGTGCCTGTGGGTAGGGTGCACGGGGACAGTGAAGACCAGCAAGAGCTTTCAGGGCTGGCCCCTTCCTTGTGGGAGAAGGAGCCGGACGTTTGCCTTTTCGGAAAGAGGCTCTGCCGAGAACGAACGCCGTGAGATATGCCGTCTGTGGTTAAGCACAGATGCCCAGTGCTGTTGTGCCTGTGGATAGGGTGCACGGGGACAGAGAAGACCAGCAAGAGCTTTCAGGGCTGGCCCCTTCCTTGTGGGAGAAGGAGCCGGACGTTTGCCTTTTCGGAAAGAGGCTCTGCCGAGAACGAGCGCCGTGAGATATGCCGTCTGTGGTTAAGCACAGATGCCCAGTGCTGTTGTGCCTGTGGGTAGGGTGCACGGGGCCAGTGAAGACCAGCAAGAGCTTTCAGGGCTGGCCCCTTCCTTGTGGGAGAAGGAGCCGGACGTTTGCCTTTTCGGAAAGAGGCTCTGCCGAGAACGAGCGCCGTGAGATGCTGAGTCTCTGGGAAAGCACAGATGCCCAGTGCTGTTGTGCCTGTGGATAGGGTGCACGGGGCCAGTGAAGACCAGCAAGAGCTTTCAGGGCTGGCCCCTTCCTTGTGGGAGAAGGAGCCGGACGTTTGCCTTTTCGGAAAGAGGCTCTGCCGAGAACGAGCGCCGTGAGATATGCCGTCTGTGGTTAAGCACAGATGCCCAGTGCTGTTGTGCCTGTGGGTAGGTTGCACGGGGACAGTGAAGACCAGCAAGAGCTTTCAGGGCTGGCCCCTTCCTTGTGGGAGAAGGAGCCGGACGTTTGCCTTTTCGGAAAGAGGCTCTGCCGAGAACGAGCGCCGTGAGATATGCCGTCTGTGGTTAAGCACAGATGCCCAGTGCTGTTGTGCCTGTGGATACGGTGCACGGGGACAGTGAAGACCAGCAAGAGCTTTCAGGGCTGGCCCCATCCTTGTGGGAGAAGGAGCTGGACGTTTGTGTTTTCGGAAAGAGGCTCTGCCGAGAACAAGCGCCGTGAGATATGCCGTCTGTGGTTAAGCACAGATGCCCAGTGCTGTTGTGCTTGTGGATAGGGTGCACGGGGACAGTGAAGACCAGCAAGAGCTTTCAGGGCTGGCCCCTTCCTTGTGGGAGAAGGAGCCGGACGTTTGCCTTTTCGGAAAGAGGCTCTGCCGAGAACGAGCGCCGTGAGATATGCCGTCTGTGGTTAAGCACAGATGCCCAGTGCTGTTGTGCCTGTGGATAGGGTACACGGGCACAGTGAAGACCAGCAAGAGCTTTCAGGGCTGGCCCCTTCCTTGTGGGAGAAGGAGCCGGACGTTTGCCTTTTCGGAAAGAGGCTCTGCCGATAACGAGCGCCGTGAGTTGCTGAGTCTCTGGGAAAGCACAGATGCCCAGTGCTGTTGTGCCTGTTGGTAGGGTGCACGGGGACAGTGAAGACCAGCTGGAGTTTTCAGGGCTGGCCCCTTCCTTGTGGGAGAAGGAGCCGGACGTTTGCCTTTTCGGAAAGAGGCTCTGCCGAGAACGAGCGCCGTGAGATATGCCGTCTTTGGTTAAGCACAGATGCCCAGTGCTGTTGTGCCTGTGGGTAGGGTGCACGGGGCCAGTGAAGACCAGCAAGAGCTTTCAGGGCTGGCCCCTTCCTTGTGGGAGAAGGAGCCGGACGTTTGCCTTTTCGGAAAGAGGCTCTGCCGAGAACGAACGCCGTGAGATGCTGAGTCTCTGGGAAAGCACAGATGCCCAGTGCTGTTGTGCCTGTGGGTAGGGTGCACGGGGACAGTGAAGACCAGCTGGAGTTTTCAGGACTGGCCCCTTCCTTGTGGGAGAAGGAGCCGGATGTTTGCCTTTTTGGAAAGAGGCACTGCCGAGAACGAGCGCCATGAGATATGCCGTCTGCGGTTAAGCACAGATGCCCAGTGCTGTTGTGCCTGTGGGTAGGGTGCACGGGGCCAGTGAAGACCAGCAAGAGCTTTCAGGGCTGGCCCCTTTCTTGTGGGAGAAGGAGCCGGACGTTTGCCTTTTCGGAAAGAGGCTCTGCCGAGAACGAACGCCGTGAGGTGCTGAGTCTCTGGGAAAGCACAGATGCCCAGTGCTGTTGTGCCTGTGGATAGGGTGCACGGGGACAGTGAAGACCAGCAAGAGCTTTCAGGGCTGGCCCCTTCCTTGTGGGAGAAGGAGCCGGACGTTTGCCTTTTCGGAAAGAGGCTCTGCCGAGAACGAGCGCCGTGAGATATGCCGTCTGTGGTTAAGCACAGATGCCCAGTGCTGTTGTGCCTGTGGGTAGTTTGCACGGTGACAGTGAAGACCAGCAAGAGCTTTCAGGGCTGGCCCCTTCCTTGTGGGAGAAGGAGCCAGACGTTTGCCTTTTCGGAAAGAGGCTCTGCCGAGAACGAGCGCCGTGAGATATGCCGTCTGAGGTTAAGCACAGATGCCCAGTGCTGTTGTGCCTGTGGGTAGGTTGCACGGGGACAGTGAAGACCAGCAAGAGCTTTCAGGGCTGGCCCCTTCCTTGTGGGAGAAGGAGCCGGACGTTTGCATTTTCGGAAAGAGGCTCTGCCGAGAACAAGCGCCGTGAGATATGCCGTCTGTGGTTAAGCACAGATGCCCAGTGCTGTTGTGCCTGTGGATAGGGTGCACGGGGACAGTGAAGACCAGCAAGAGCTTTCAGGGCTGGCCCCTTCCTTGTGGGAGAAGGAGCCGGACGTTTGACTTTTTGGAAAGAGGCTCTGCCGAGAACGAGCGCCGTGAGATATGCCGTCTGTGGTTAAGCACAGATGCCCAGTGCTGTTTTGCCTGTGGATAGGGTGCACGGGGACAGTGAAGACCAGCAAGAGCTTTCAGGGCTGGCCCCTTCCTTGTGGGAGAAGGAGCCGGACGTTTGCCTTTTCGGAAAGAGGCTCTGCCGATAACGAGCGCCGTGAGGTGCTGAGTCTCTGGGAAAGCACAGATGCCCAGTGCTGTTGTGCCTGTGGGTAGGGTGCAGGGGGACAGTGAAGACCAGCAAGAGCTTTCAGGGCTGGCCCCTTCCTTGTGGGAGAAGGAGCCGGACGTTTGCCTTTTCGGAAAGAGGCTCTGCCGAGAGCGATCGCAGTGAGATATGCCGTCTGTGGTTAAGCACAGATGCCCAGTGCTGTTGTGCCTGTCGATAGGGTGCACAGGGCCAGTGAAGACCAGCAAGAGCTTTCAGGGCTGGCCCCTTCCTTGTGGGAGAAGGAGCCGGACGTTTGGCTTTTCGGAAAGAGGCTCTGCCGAGAGCGATCGCAGTGAGATATGCCGTCTGTGGTTAAGCACAGATGCCCAGTGCTGTTGTGCCTGTGGGTAGGGTGCACGGGGCCAGTGAAGACCAGCAAGAGTTTTCAGGACTGGCCCCTTCCTTGTGGGAGAAGGAGCCGGACGTTTGCCTTTTCGGAAAGAGGCTCTGCCGAGAACGAGCGCCGTGAGATATGCCGTCTGTGGTTAAGCACAGATGCCCAGTGCTGTTGTGCCTGTGGGTGGGTTGCACGGGGACAGTGAAGACCAGCAAGAGCTTTCAGGGCTGGCCCCTTCCTTGTGGGAGAAGGAGCCGGACGTTTGCCTTTTCGGAAAGAGGCTCTGCCGAGAACGAGCGCCGTGAGGTGCTGAGTCTCTGGGAAAGCACAGATGCCCAGTGCTGTTGTGCCTGTGGATAGGGTGCACGGGGCCAGTGAAGACCAGCAAGAGCTTTCAGGGCTGGCCCCTTCCTTGTGGGAGAAGGAGCCAGACGTTTGCCTTTTCGGAAAGAGGCTCTGCCGAGAACGAGCGCCGTGAGATGCTGAGTCTCTGGGAAAGCACAGATGCCCAGTGCTGTTGTGCCTGTGGGTAGTGTGCACGGGGACAGTGAAGACCAGCTGGAGTTTTCAGGGCTGGCCCCTTCCTTGTGGGAGAAGGAGCCGGACGTTTGCCTTTTTGGAAAGAGGCACTGCCGAGAACGAGCGCCATGAGATATGCCGTCTGCGGTTAAGCACAGATGCCCAGTGCTGTTGTGCCTGTGGGTAGGGTGCACGGGGCCAGTGAAGACCAGCAAGAGCTTTCAGGGCTGGCCCCTTCCTTGTGGGAGAAGGAGCCGGACGTTTGCCTTTTTGGAAGGAGGCTCTGCCGATAACGAGCGCCGTGAGGTGCTGAGTCTCTGGGAAAGCACAGATGCCCAGTGCTGTTTTGCCTGTGGGTAGGGTGCACGGGGCCAGTGAAGACCAGCAAGAGCTTTCAGGGCTGGCCCCTTCCTTGTGGGAGAAGGAGCCGGACGTTTGCCTTTTCGGAAAGAGGCTCTGCCGAGAACGAGCGCCGTGAGATATGCCGTCTGTGGTTAAGCACAGATGCCCAGTGCTGTTGTGCCTGTGGGTAGGGTGCACGGGGACAGTGAAGACCAGCAAGAGTTTTCAGGGCTGGCCCCTTCCTTGTGGGAGAAGGAGCCGGACGTTTGCCTTTTCGGAAAGAGGCTCTGCCGAGAACGAGCGCCGTGAGATGCTGAGTCTCTGGGAAAGCACAGATGCCCAGTGCTGTTGTGCCTGTGGGTAGGGTGCACGGGGACAGTGAAGACCAGCAAGAGCTTTCAGGGCTGGCCCCTTCCTTGTGGGAGAAGGAGCCGGACGTTTGCCTTTTCGGAAAGAGGCTCTGCCGAGAACGAACGCCGTGAGATATGCCGTCTGTGGTTAAGCACAGATGCCCAGTGCTGTTGTGCCTGTGGATAGGGTGCACGGGGACAGTGAAGACCAGCAAGAGCTTTCAGGGCTGGCCCCTTCCTTGTGGGAGAAGGAGCCGGACGTTTGCCTTTTCGGAAAGAGGCTCTGCCGAGAACGAGCGCCGTGAGATATGCCGTCTGTGGTTAAGCACAGATGCCCAGTGCTGTTGTGCCTGTGGATAGGGTGCACGGGGCCAGTGAAGACCAGCTGGAGTTTTCAGGACTGGCCCCTTCCTTGTGGGAGAAGGAGCCGGACGTTTGCCTTTTCGGAAAGAGGCTCTGCCGAGAACGAGCGCCGTGAGGTGCTGAGTCTCTGGGAAAGCACAGATGCCCAGTGCTGTTGTGCCTGTGGATAGGGTGCACGGGGCCAGTGAAGACCAGCAAGAGCTTTCAGGGCTGGCCCCTTCCTTGTGGGAGAAGGAGCCAGACGTTTGCCTTTTCGGAAAGAGGCTCTGCCGAGAACGAGCGCCGTGAGATATGCCGTCTGTGGTTAAGCACAGATGCCCAGTGCTGTTGTGCCTGTGGGTAGGGTGCACGGGGACAGTGAAGACCAGCAAGAGCTTTCAGGGCTGGCCCCTTCCTTGTGGGAGAAGGAGCCGGACGTTTGCCTTTTCGGAAAGAGGCTCTGCCGAGAACGAGCGCCGTGAGGTGCTGAGTCTCTGGGAAAGCACAGATGCCCAGTGCTGTTGTGCCTGTGGATAGGGTGCACGGGGCCAGTGAAGACCAGCAAGAGCTTTCAGGGCTGGCCCCTTCCTTGTGGGAGAAGGAGCCGGACGTTTGCCTTTTCGGAAAGAGGCTCTGCCGAGAACGAGCGCCGTGAGATATGCCGTCTGTGGTTAAGCACAGATGCCCAGTGCTGTTGTGCCTGTGGGTAGGTTGCACGGGGCCAGTGAAGACCAGCAAGAGCTTTCAGGGCTGGCCCCTTCCTTGTGGGAGAAGGAGCCGGACGTTTGCCTTTTTGGAAGGAGGCTCTGTCGAGAACGAGCGCCGTGAGATGCTGAGTCTCTGGGAAAGCACAGATGCCCAGTGCTGTTGTGCCTGTAGATAGGGTGCACGGGGACAGTGAAGACCAGCAAGAGTTTTCAGGGCTGGCCCCTTCCTTGTGGGAGAAGGAGCTGGACGTTTGCCTTTTCGGAAAGAGGCTCTGCCGAGAACGAGCGCCGTGAGATGCTGAGTCTCTGGGAAAGCACAGATGCCCAGTGCTGTTGTGCCTGTGGGTAGGGTGCACGGGGACAGTGAAGACCAGCAAGAGCTTTCAGGGCTGGCCCCTTCCTTGTGGGAGAAGGAGCCGGACGTTTGCCTTTTCGGAAAGAGGCTCTGCCGAGAACGAGCGCCGTGAGATGCTGAGTCTCTGGGAAAGCACAGATGCCCAGTGCTGTTGTGCCTGTTGGTAGGATGCACGGGGACAGTGAAGACCAGCTGGAGTTTTCAGGGCTGGCCCCTTCCTTGTGGGAGAAGGAGCCGGACGTTTGCCTTTTCGGAAAGAGGCTCTGCCGAGAACGAGCGCCGTGAGATATGCCGTCTGTGGTTAAGCACAGATGCCCAGTGCTGTTGTGCCTGTGGGTAGGGTGCACGGGGACAGTGAAGACCAGCAAGAGCTTTCAGCGCTGGCCCCTTCCTTGTGGGAGAAGGAGCCGGATGTTTGCCTTTTCGGAAAGAGGCTCTGCCGAGAACGAACGCCGTGAGATGCTGAGTCTCTGGGAAAGCACAGATGCCCAGTGCTGTTGTGCCTGTGGGTAGGGTGCACGGGGACAGTGAAGACCAGCTGGAGTTTTCAGGACTGGCCCCTTCCTTGTGGGAGAAGGAGCCGGACGTTTGCCTTTTTGGAAAGAGGCACTGCCGAGAACGAGCGCCATGAGATATGCCGTCTGCGGTTAAGCACAGATGCCCAGTGCTGTTGTGCCTGTGGGTAGGGTGCACGGGGACAGTGAAGACCAGCAAGAGCTTTCAGGGCTGGCCCCTTCCTTGTGGGAGAAGGAGCCGGACGTTTGCCTTTTCGGAAAGAGGCTCTGCCGAGAACGAGCGCCGTGAGATATGCCGTCTGTGGTTAAGCACAGATGCCCAGTGCTGTTGTGCCTGTGGGTAGGGTGCACGGGGCCAGTGAAGACCAGCAAGAGCTTTCAGGGCTGGCCCCTTCCTTGTGGGAGAAGGAGCCGGACGTTTGCCTTTTCGGAAAGAGGCTCTGCCGAGAACGAGCGCCGTGAGATATGCCGTCTGTGGTTAAGCACAGATGCCCAGTGCTGTTGTGCCTGTGGATAGGGTGCACGGGGACAGTGAAGACCAGCAAGAGCTTTCAGGGCTGGCCCCATCCTTGTGGGAGAAGGAGCCGGACGTTTGCCTTTTCGGAAAGAGGCTCTGCCGAGAACAAGCGCCCTGAGATATGCCGTCTGTGGTTAAGCACAGATGCCCAGTGCTGTTGTGCCTGTGGGTAGGGTGCACGGGGACAGTGAAGACCAGCAAGAGCTTTCAGGGCTGGCCCCTTCCTTGTGGGAGAAGGAGCCGGACGTTTGCCTTTTCGGAAAGAGGCTCTGCCGAGAACGAGCGCCGTGAGATATGCCGTCTGTGGTTAAGCACAGATGCCCAGTGCTGTTGTGCCTGTGGGTAGGGTGCACGGGGACAGTGAAGACCAGCAAGAGCTTTCAGCGCTGGCCCCTTCCTTGTGGGAGAAGGAGCCGGACGTTTGCCTTTTCGGAAAGAGGCTCTGCCGAGAACGAGCGCCGTGAGATGCTGAGTCTCTGGGAAAGCACAGATGCCCAGTGCTGTTGTGCCTGTGGGTAGGGTGCACGGGGACAGTGAAGACCAGCTGGAGTTTTCAGGACTGGCCCCTTCCTTGTGGGAGAAGGAGCTGGACGTTTGCCTTTTTGGAAAGAGGCACTGCCGAGAACGAGCGCCATGAGATATGCCGTCTGCGGTTAAGCACAGATGCCCAGTGCTGTTGTGCCTGTGGGTAGGGTGCACGGGGCCAGTGAAGACCAGCAAGAGCTTTCAGGGCTGGCCCCTTCCTTGTGGGAGAAGGAGCCGGACGTTTGCCTTTTCGGAAAGAGGCTCTGCCGAGAACAAGCGCCGTGAGATATGCCGTCTGTGGTTAAGCACAGATGCCCAGTGCTGTTGTGCCTGTAGATAGGGTGCACGGGGACAGTGAAGACCAGCAAGAGTTTTCAGGACTGGCCCCTTCCTTGTGGGAGAAGGAGCCGGACGTTTGCCTTTTCGGAAAGAGGCTCTGCCGAGAGCGATCGCAGTGAGATATGCCGTCTGTGGTTAAGCACAGATGCCCAGTGCTGTTGTGCCTGTGGGTAGGGTGCACGGGGCCAGTGAAGACCAGCAAGAGTTTTCAGGACTGGCCCCTTCCTTGTGGGAGAAGGAGCCGGACGTTTGCCTTTTCGGAAAGAGGCTCTGCCGATAACGAGCGCCGTGAGATATGCCGTCTGTGGTTAAGCACAGATGCCCAGTGCTGTTGTGCCTGTGGGTGGGTTGCACGGGGACAGTGAAGACCAGCAAGAGCTTTCAGGGCTGGCCCCTTCCTTGTGGGAGAAGGAGCCGGACGTTTGCCTTTTCGGAAAGAGGCTCTGCCGATAACGAGCGCCGTGAGGTGCTGAGTCTCTGGGAAAGCACAGATGCCCAGTGCTGTTGTGCCTGTGGATAGGGTGCACGGGGCCAGTGAAGACCAGCAAGAGCTTTCAGGGCTGGCCCCTTCCTTGTGGGAGAAGGAGCCAGACGTTTGCCTTTTCGGAAAGAGGCTCTGCCGAGAACGAGCGCCGTGAGATGCTGAGTCTCTGGGAAAGCACAGATGCCCAGTGCTGTTGTGCCTGTGGGTAGGGTGCACGGGGACAGTGAAGACCAGCTGGAGTTTTCAGGGCTGGCCCCTTCCTTGTGGGAGAAGGAGCCGGACGTTTGCCTTTTTGGAAAGAGGCTCTGCCGAGAACGAGCGCCGTGAGATATGCCGTCTGTGGTTAAGCACAGATGCCCAGTGCTGTTGTGCCTGTGGGTAGGGTGCACGGGGCCAGTGAAGACCAGCAAGAGCTTTCAGGGCTGGCCCCTTCCTTGTGGGAGAAGGAGCCGGACGTTTGCCTTTTCGGAAAGAGGCTCTGCCGAGAACGAGCGCCGTGAGATATGCCGTCTGTGGTTAAGCACAGATGCCCAGTGCTGTTGTGCCTGTAGATAGGGTGCACGGGGACAGTGAAGACCAGCAAGAGTTTTCAGGGCTGGCCCCTTCCTTGTGGGAGAAGGAGCCGGACGTTTGCCTTTTCGGAAAGAGGCTCTGCCGATAACGAGCGCCGTGAGATGCTGAGTCTCTGGGAAAGCACAGATGCCCAGTGCTGTTGTGCCTGTGGGTAGGGTGCAGGGGGACAGTGAAGACCAGCAAGAGCTTTCAGGGCTGGCCCCTTCCTTGTGGGAGAAGGAGCCGGACGTTTGCCTTTTCGGAAAGAGGCTCTGCCGAGAACGAACGCCGTGAGATATGCCGTCTGTGGTTAAGCACAGATGCCCAGTGCTCTTGTGCCTGTGGATAGGGTGCACGGGGACAGTGAAGACCAGCAAGAGCTTTCAGGGCTGGCCCCTTCCTTGTGGGAGAAGGAGCCGGACGTTTGCCTTTTCGGAAAGAGGCTCTGCCGAGAACGAGCGCCGTGAGATATGCCGTCTGTGGTTAAGCACAGATGCCCAGTGCTGTTGTGCCTGTGGATAGGGTGCACGGGGCCAGTGAAGACCAGCTGGAGTTTTCAGGACTGGCACCTTCCTTGTGGGAGAAGGAGCCGGACGTTTGCCTTTTCGGAAAGAGGCTCTGCCGAGAACGAGCGCCGTGAGGTGCTGAGTCTCTGGGAAAGCACAGATGCCCAGTGCTGTTGTGCCTGTGGATAGGGTGCACGGGGCCAGTGAAGACCAGCAAGAGCTTTCAGGGCTGGCCCCTTCCTTGTGGGAGAAGGAGCCAGACGTTTGCCTTTTCGGAAAGAGGCTCTGCCGAGAACGAGCGCCGTGAGATATGCCGTCTGTGGTTAAGCACAGATGCCCAGTGCTGTTGTGCCTGTGGGTAGGGTGCACGGGGACAGTGAAGACCAGCAAGAGCTTTCAGCGCTGGCCCCTTCCTTGTGGGAGAAGGAGCCGGACGTTTGCCTTTTCGGAAAGAGGCTCTGCCGAGAACGAGCGCCGTGAGATATGCCGTCTGTGGTTAAGCACAGATGCCCAGTGCTGTTGTGCCTGTGGATAGGGTGCACGGGGCCAGTGAAGACCAGCAAGAGTTTTCAGGACTGGCCCCTTCCTTGTGGGAGAAGGAGCCGGACGTTTGCCTTTTCGGAAAGAGGCTCTGCCGAGAACGAGCGCCGTGAGGTGCTGAGTCTCTGGGAAAGCACAGATGCCCAGTGCTGTTGTGCCTGTGGATAGGGTGCACGGGGCCAGTGAAGACCAGCAAGAGCTTTCAGGGCTGGCCCCTTCCTTGTGGGAGAAGGAGCCAGACGTTTGCCTTTTCAGAAAGAGGCTCTGCCGAGAACGAGCGCCGTGAGATATGCCGTCTGTGGTTAAGCACAGATGCCCAGTGCTGTTGTGCCTGTGGGTAGGGTGCACGGGGCCAGTGAAGACCAGCAAGAGCTTTCAGGGCTGGCCCCTTCCTTGTGGGAGAAGGAGCCGGACGTTTGCCTTTTCGGAAAGAGGCTCTGCCGAGAACGAGCGCCGTGAGATGCTGAGTCTCTGGGAAAGCACAGATGCCCAGTGCTGTTGTGCCTGTTGGTAGGGTGCACAGGGACAGTGAAGACCAGCTGGAGTTTTCAGGGCTGGCCCCTTCCTTGTGGGAGAAGGAGCCGGACGTTTGCCTTTTCGGAAAGAGGCTCTGCCGAGAACGAGCGCCGTGAGATATGCCGTCTGTGGTTAAGCACAGATGCCCAGTGCTGTTGTGCCTGTGGGTAGGGTGCACGGGGACAGTGAAGACCAGCAAGAGCTTTCAGCGCTGGCCCCTTCCTTGTGGGAGAAGGAGCTGGACGTTTGCCTTTTCGGAAAGAGGCTCTGCCGAGAACGAACGCCGTGAGATGCTGAGTCTCTGGGAAAGCACAGATGCCCAGTGCTGTTGTGCCTGTGGGTAGGGTGCACGGGGACAGTGAAGACCAGCTGGAGTGTTCAGGACTGGCCCCTTCCTTGTGGGAGAAGGAGCCGGACGTTTGCCTTTTTGGAAAGAGGCACTGCCGAGAACGAGCGCCATGAGATATGCCGTCTGCGGTTAAGCACAGATGCCCAGTGCTGTTGTGCCTGTGGGTAGGGTGCACGGGGCCAGTGAAGACCAGCAAGAGCTTTCAGGGCTGGCCCCTTCCTTGTGGGAGAAGGAGCCGGACGTTTGCCTTTTCGGAAAGAGGCTCTGCCGAGAACGAGCGCCGTGAGATATGCCGTCTGTGGTTAAGCACAGATGCCCAGTGCTGTTGTGCCTGTAGATAGGGTGCATGGGGACAGTGAAGACCAGCAAGAGCTTTCAGGGCTGGCCCCTTCCTTGTGGGAGAAGGAGCCGGACGTTTGCCTTTTCGGAAAGAGGCTCTGCCGAGAACGAGCGCCGTGAGATATGCCGTCTGTGGTTAAGCACAGATGCCCAGTGCTGTTGTGCCTGTGGATAGGGTGCACGGGGACAGTGAAGACCAGCAAGAGCTTTCAGGGCTGGCCCCTTCCTTGTGGGAGAAGGAGCCGGACGTTTGCCTTTTCGGAAAGAGGCTCTGCCGAGAGCGATCGCAGTGAGATATGCCGTCTGTGGTTAAGCACAGATGCCCAGTGCTGTTGTGCCTGTGGATAGGGTGCACGGGGCCAGTGAAGACCAGCAAGAGCTTTCAGGGCTGGCCCCTTCCTTGTGGGAGAAGGAGCCGGACGTTTGGCTTTTCGGAAAGAGGCTCTGCCGAGAGCGATCGCAGTGAGATATGCCGTCTGTGGTTAAGCACAGATGCCCAGTGCTGTTGTGCCTGTGGGTAGGGTGCACGGGGCCAGTGAAGACCAGCAAGAGTTTTCAGGACTGGCCCCTTCCTTGTGGGAGAAGGAGCCGGACGTTTGCCTTTTCGGAAAGAGGCTCTGCCGAGAACGAGCGCCGTGAGATATGCCGTCTGTGGTTAAGCACAGATGCCCAGTGCTGTTGTGCCTGTGGGTGGGTTGCACGGGGACAGTGAAGACCAGCAAGAGCTTTCAGGGCTGGCCCCTTCCTTGTGGGAGAAGGAGCCGGACGTTTGCCTTTTCGGAAAGAGGCTCTGCCGATAACGAGCGCCGTGAGGTGCTGAGTCTCTGGGAAAGCACAGATGCCCAGTGCTGTTGTGCCTGTGGATGGGGTGCACGGGGCCAGTGAAGACCAGCAAGAGCTTTCAGGGCTGGCCCCTTCCTTGTGGGAGAAGGAGCCAGACGTTTGCCTTTTCGGAAAGAGGCTCTGCCGAGAACGAGCGCCGTGAGATATGCCGTCTGTGGTTAAGCACAGATGCCCAGTGCTGTTGTGCCTGTGGGTAGGGTGCACGGGGACAGTGAAGACCAGCAAGAGCTTTCAGCGCTGGCCCCTTCCTTGTGGGAGAAGGAGCCGGACGTTTGCCTTTTTGGAAGGAGGCTCTGTCGAGAACGAGCGCCGTGAGATGCTGAGTCTCTGGGAAAGCACAGATGCCCAGTGCTGTTTTGCCTGTGGGTAGGGTGCACGGGGCCAGTGAAGACCAGCAAGAGCTTTCAGGGCTGGCCCCTTCCTTGTGGGAGAAGGAGCCGGACGTTTGCCTTTTCGGAAAGAGGCTCTGCCGAGAACGAGCGCCGTGAGATATGCCGTCTGTGGTTAAGCACAGATGCCCAGTGCTGTTGTGCCTGTAGATAGGGTGCACGGGGACAGTGAAGACCAGCAAGAGTTTTCAGGGCTGGCCCCTTCCTTGTGGGAGAAGGAGCTGGACGTTTGCCTTTTCGGAAAGAGGCTCTGCCGAGAACGAGCGCCGTGAGATGCTGAGTCTCTGGGAAAGCACAGATGCCTAGTGCTGTTGTGCCTGTGGGTAGGGTTCACGGGGACAGTGAAGACCAGCAAGAGCTTTCAGGGCTGGCCCCTTCCTTGTGGGAGAAGGAGCCGGACGTTTGCCTTTTCGGAAAGAGGCTCTGCCGAGAACGAGCGCCGTGAGATATGCCGTCTGTGGTTAAGCACAGATGCCCAGTGCTGTTGTGCCTGTGGATAGGGTGCACGGGGACAGTGAAGACCAGCAAGAGCTTTCAGCGCTGGCCCCTTCCTTGTGGGAGAAGGAGCCGGACGTTTGCCTTTTCGGAAAGAGGCTCTGCCGAGAACGAGCGCCGTGAGATATGCCGTCTGTGGTTAAGCACAGATGCCCAGTGCTGTTGTGCCTGTGGATAGGGTGCACGGGGCCAGTGAAGACCAGCAAGAGTTTTCAGGACTGGCCCCTTCCTTGTGGGAGAAGGAGCCGGACGTTTGCCTTTTCGGAAAGAGGCTCTGCCGAGAACGAGCGCCGTGAGGTGCTGAGTCTCTGGGAAAGCACAGATGCCCAGTGCTGTTGTGCCTGTGGATAGGGTGCACGGGGCCAGTGAAGACCAGCAAGAGCTTTCAGGGCTGGCCCCTTCCTTGTGGGAGAAGGAGCCAGACGTTTGCCTTTTCGGAAAGAGGCTCTGCCGAGAACGAGCGCCGTGAGATATGCCGTCTGTGGTTAAGCACAGATGCCCAGTGCTGTTGTGCCTGTGGGTAGGTTGCACGGGGCCAGTGAAGACCAGCAAGAGCTTTCAGGGCTGGCCCCTTCCTTGTGGGAGAAGGAGCCGGACGTTTGCCTTTTCGGAAAGAGGCTCTGCCGAGAACAAGCGCCCTGAGATATGCCGTCTGTGGTTAAGCACAGATGCCCAGTGCTGTTGTGCCTGTGGGTAGGGTGCACGGGGCCAGTGAAGACCAGCAAGAGCTTTCAGGGCTGGCCCCTTCCTTGTGGGAGAAGGAGCCGGACGTTTGCCTTTTCGGAAAGAGGCTCTGCCGAGAACGAGCGCCGTGAGATGCTGAGTCTCTGGGAAAGCACAGATGCCCAGTGCTGTTGTGCCTGTTGGTAGGGTGCACGGGGACAGTGAAGACCAGCTGGAGTTTTCAGGGCTGGCCCCTTCCTTGTGGGAGAAGGAGCCGTAAGTTTGCCTTTTCGGAAAGAGGCTCTGCCGAGAACGAGCGCTGTGAGATATGCCGTCTGTGGTTAAGCACAGATGCCCAGTGCTGTTGTGCCTGTGGGTAGGGTGCACGGGGACAGTGAAGACCAGCAAGAGCTTTCAGCGCTGGCCCCTTCCTTGTGGGAGAAGGAGCTGGACGTTTGCCTTTTCGGAAAGAGGCTCTGCCGAGAACGAACGCCGTGAGATGCTGAGTCTCTGGGAAAGCACAGATGCCCAGTGCTGTTGTGCCTGTGGGTAGGGTGCACGGGGACAGTGAAGACCAGCTGGAGTGTTCAGGACTGGCCCCTTCCTTGTGGGAGAAGGAGCCGGACGTTTGCCTTTTTGGAAAGAGGCACTGCCGAGAACGAGCGCCATGAGATATGCCGTCTGCGGTTAAGCACAGATGCCCAGTGCTGTTGTGCCTGTGGGTAGGGTGCACGGGGCCAGTGAAGACCAGCAAGAGCTTTCAGGGCTGGCCCCTTCCTTGTGGGAGAAGGAGCCGGACGTTTGCCTTTTCGGAAAGAGGCTCTGCCGAGAACGAGCGCCGTGAGATATGCCGTCTGTGGTTAAGCACAGATGCCCAGTGCTGTTGTGCCTGTAGATAGGGTGCATGGGGACAGTGAAGACCAGCAAGAGCTTTCAGGGCTGGCCCCTTCCTTGTGGGAGAAGGAGCCGGACGTTTGCCTTTTCGGAAAGAGGCTCTGCCGAGAACGAGCGCCGTGAGATATGCCGTCTGTGGTTAAGCACAGATGCCCAGTGCTGTTGTGCCTGTGGATAGGGTGCACGGGGACAGTGAAGACCAGCAAGAGCTTTCAGGGCTGGCCCCTTCCTTGTGGGAGAAGGAGCCGGACGTTTGCCTTTTCGGAAAGAGGCTCTGCCGAGAGCGATCGCAGTGAGATATGCCGTCTGTGGTTAAGCACAGATGCCCAGTGCTGTTGTGCCTGTGGATAGGGTGCACGGGGCCAGTGAAGACCAGCAAGAGCTTTCAGGGCTGGCCCCTTCCTTGTGGGAGAAGGAGCCGGACGTTTGGCTTTTCGGAAAGAGGCTCTGCCGAGAGCGATCGCAGTGAGATATGCCGTCTGTGGTTAAGCACAGATGCCCAGTGCTGTTGTGCCTGTGGGTAGGGTGCACGGGGCCAGTGAAGACCAGCAAGAGTTTTCAGGACTGGCCCCTTCCTTGTGGGAGAAGGAGCCGGACGTTTGCCTTTTCGGAAAGAGGCTCTGCCGAGAACGAGCGCCGTGAGATATGCCGTCTGTGGTTAAGCACAGATGCCCAGTGCTGTTGTGCCTGTGGGTGGGTTGCACGGGGACAGTGAAGACCAGCAAGAGCTTTCAGGGCTGGCCCCTTCCTTGTGGGAGAAGGAGCCGGACGTTTGCCTTTTCGGAAAGAGGCTCTGCCGATAACGAGCGCCGTGAGGTGCTGAGTCTCTGGGAAAGCACAGATGCCCAGTGCTGTTGTGCCTGTGGATGGGGTGCACGGGGCCAGTGAAGACCAGCAAGAGCTTTCAGGGCTGGCCCCTTCCTTGTGGGAGAAGGAGCCAGACGTTTGCCTTTTCGGAAAGAGGCTCTGCCGAGAACGAGCGCCGTGAGATATGCCGTCTGTGGTTAAGCACAGATGCCCAGTGCTGTTGTGCCTGTGGGTAGGGTGCACGGGGACAGTGAAGACCAGCAAGAGCTTTCAGCGCTGGCCCCTTCCTTGTGGGAGAAGGAGCCGGACGTTTGCCTTTTTGGAAGGAGGCTCTGTCGAGAACGAGCGCCGTGAGATGCTGAGTCTCTGGGAAAGCACAGATGCCCAGTGCTGTTTTGCCTGTGGGTAGGGTGCACGGGGCCAGTGAAGACCAGCAAGAGCTTTCAGGGCTGGCCCCTTCCTTGTGGGAGAAGGAGCCGGACGTTTGCCTTTTCGGAAAGAGGCTCTGCCGAGAACGAGCGCCGTGAGATATGCCGTCTGTGGTTAAGCACAGATGCCCAGTGCTGTTGTGCCTGTAGATAGGGTGCACGGGGACAGTGAAGACCAGCAAGAGTTTTCAGGGCTGGCCCCTTCCTTGTGGGAGAAGGAGCTGGACGTTTGCCTTTTCGGAAAGAGGCTCTGCCGAGAACGAGCGCCGTGAGATGCTGAGTCTCTGGGAAAGCACAGATGCCTAGTGCTGTTGTGCCTGTGGGTAGGGTTCACGGGGACAGTGAAGACCAGCAAGAGCTTTCAGGGCTGGCCCCTTCCTTGTGGGAGAAGGAGCCGGACGTTTGCCTTTTCGGAAAGAGGCTCTGCCGAGAACGAGCGCCGTGAGATATGCCGTCTGTGGTTAAGCACAGATGCCCAGTGCTGTTGTGCCTGTGGATAGGGTGCACGGGGACAGTGAAGACCAGCAAGAGCTTTCAGCGCTGGCCCCTTCCTTGTGGGAGAAGGAGCCGGACGTTTGCCTTTTCGGAAAGAGGCTCTGCCGAGAACGAGCGCCGTGAGATATGCCGTCTGTGGTTAAGCACAGATGCCCAGTGCTGTTGTGCCTGTGGATAGGGTGCACGGGGCCAGTGAAGACCAGCAAGAGTTTTCAGGACTGGCCCCTTCCTTGTGGGAGAAGGAGCCGGACGTTTGCCTTTTCGGAAAGAGGCTCTGCCGAGAACGAGCGCCGTGAGGTGCTGAGTCTCTGGGAAAGCACAGATGCCCAGTGCTGTTGTGCCTGTGGATAGGGTGCACGGGGCCAGTGAAGACCAGCAAGAGCTTTCAGGGCTGGCCCCTTCCTTGTGGGAGAAGGAGCCAGACGTTTGCCTTTTCGGAAAGAGGCTCTGCCGAGAACGAGCGCCGTGAGATATGCCGTCTGTGGTTAAGCACAGATGCCCAGTGCTGTTGTGCCTGTGGGTAGGTTGCACGGGGCCAGTGAAGACCAGCAAGAGCTTTCAGGGCTGGCCCCTTCCTTGTGGGAGAAGGAGCCGGACGTTTGCCTTTTCGGAAAGAGGCTCTGCCGAGAACAAGCGCCCTGAGATATGCCGTCTGTGGTTAAGCACAGATGCCCAGTGCTGTTGTGCCTGTGGGTAGGGTGCACGGGGCCAGTGAAGACCAGCAAGAGCTTTCAGGGCTGGCCCCTTCCTTGTGGGAGAAGGAGCCGGACGTTTGCCTTTTCGGAAAGAGGCTCTGCCGAGAACGAGCGCCGTGAGATGCTGAGTCTCTGGGAAAGCACAGATGCCCAGTGCTGTTGTGCCTGTTGGTAGGGTGCACGGGGACAGTGAAGACCAGCTGGAGTTTTCAGGGCTGGCCCCTTCCTTGTGGGAGAAGGAGCCGTAAGTTTGCCTTTTCGGAAAGAGGCTCTGCCGAGAACGAGCGCTGTGAGATATGCCGTCTGTGGTTAAGCACAGATGCCCAGTGCTGTTGTGCCTGTGGGTAGGGTGCACGGGGACAGTGAAGACCAGCAAGAGCTTTCAGCGCTGGCCCCTTCCTTGTGGGAGAAGGAGCTGGACGTTTGCCTTTTCGGAAAGAGGCTCTGCCGAGAACGAACGCCGTGAGATGCTGAGTCTCTGGGAAAGCACAGATGCCCAGTGCTGTTGTGCCTGTGGGTAGGGTGCACGGGGACAGTGAAGACCAGCTGGAGTGTTCAGGACTGGCCCCTTCCTTGTGGGAGAAGGAGCCGGACGTTTGCCTTTTTGGAAAGAGGCACTGCCGAGAACGAGCGCCATGAGATATGCCGTCTGCGGTTAAGCACAGATGCCCAGTGCTGTTGTGCCTGTGGGTAGGGTGCACGGGGCCAGTGAAGACCAGCAAGAGCTTTCAGGGCTGGCCCCTTCCTTGTGGGAGAAGGAGCCGGACGTTTGGCTTTTCGGAAAGAGGCTCTGCCGAGAGCGATCGCAGTGAGATATGCCGTCTGTGGTTAAGCACAGATGCCCAGTGCTGTTGTGCCTGTGGGTAGGGTGCACGGGGCCAGTGAAGACCAGCAAGAGTTTTCAGGACTGGCCCCTTCCTTGTGGGAGAAGGAGCCGGACGTTTGCCTTTTCGGAAAGAGGCTCTGCCGATAACGAGCGCCGTGAGATATGCCGTCTGTGGTTAAGCACAGATGCCCAGTGCTGTTGTGCCTGTGGGTGGGTTGCACGGGGACAGTGAAGACCAGCAAGAGCTTTCAGGGCTGGCCCCTTCCTTGTGGGAGAAGGAGCCGGACGTTTGCCTTTTCGGAAAGAGGCTCTGCCGATAACGAGCGCCGTGAGGTGCTGAGTCTCTGGGAAAGCACAGATGCCCAGTGCTGTTGTGCCTGTGGATAGGGTGCACGGGGCCAGTGAAGACCAGCAAGAGCTTTCAGGGCTGGCCCCTTCCTTGTGGGAGAAGGAGCCAGACGTTTGCCTTTTCGGAAAGAGGCTCTGCCGAGAACGAGCGCCGTGAGATGCTGAGTCTCTGGGAAAGCACAGATGCCCAGTGCTGTTGTGCCTGTGGGTAGGGTGCACGGGGACAGTGAAGACCAGCTGGAGTTTTCAGGGCTGGCCCCTTCCTTGTGGGAGAAGGAGCCGGACGTTTGCCTTTTTGGAAAGAGGCACTGCCGAGAACGAGCGCCATGAGATATGCCGTCTGAGGTTAAGCACAGATGCCCAGTGCTGTTGTGCCTGTGGGTAGGGTGCACGGGGACAGTGAAGACCAGCAAGAGCTTTCAGGGCTGGCCCCTTCCTTGTGGGAGAAGGAGCCGGACGTTTGCCTTTTCGGAAAGAGGCTCTGCCGAGAACGAGCGCCGTGAGATATGCCGTCTGTGGTTAAGCACAGATGCCCAGTGCTGTTGTGCCTGTGGATAGGGTGCACGGGGACAGTGAAGACCAGCAAGAGTTTTCAGTGCTGGCCCCTTCCTTGTTGGAGAAGGAGCCGGACGTTTGCCTTTTCGGAAAGAGGCTCTGCCGATAACGAGCGCCGTGAGATGCTGAGTCTCTGGGAAAGCACAGATGCCCAGTGCTGTTGTGCCTGTGGGTAGGGTGCACGGGGACAGTGAAGACCAGCAAGAGCTTTCAGGGCTGGCCCCTTCCTTGTGGGAGAAGGAGCCGGACGTTTGCCTTTTCGGAAAGAGGCTCTGCCGAGAACGAGCGCCGTGAGATATGCCGTCTGTGGTTAAGCACAGATGCCCAGTGCTGTTGTGCCTGTGGATAGGGTGCACGGGGCCAGTGAAGACCAGCTGGAGTTTTCAGGACTGGCCCCTTCCTTGTGGGAGAAGGAGCCGGACGTTTGCCTTTTCGGAAAGAGGCTCTGCCGAGAACGAGCGCCGTGAGGTGCTGAGTCTCTGGGAAAGCACAGATGCCCAGTGCTGTTGTGCCTGTGGATAGGGTGCACGGGGCCAGTGAAGACCAGCAAGAGCTTTCAGGGCTGGCCCCTTCCTTGTGGGAGAAGGAGCCAGACGTTTGCCTTTTCGGAAAGAGGCTCTGCCGAGAACGAGCGCCGTGAGATATGCCGTCTGTGGTTAAGCACAGATGCCCAGTGCTGTTGTGCCTGTGGGTAGGGTGCACGGGGACAGTGAAGACCAGCAAGAGCTTTCAGCGCTGGCCCCTTCCTTGTGGGAGAAGGAGCCGGACGTTTGCCTTTTCGGAAAGAGGCTCTGCCGAGAACGAGCGCCGTGAGATATGCCGTCTGTGGTTAAGCACAGATGCCCAGTGCTGTTGTGCCTGTGGATAGGGTGCACGGGGCCAGTGAAGACCAGCAAGAGTTTTCAGGACTGGCCCCTTCCTTGTGGGAGAAGGAGCCGGACGTTTGCCTTTTCGGAAAGAGGCTCTGCCGAGAACGAGCGCCGTGAGGTGCTGAGTCTCTGGGAAAGCACAGATGCCCAGTGCTGTTGTGCCTGTGGATAGGGTGCACGGGGCCAGTGAAGACCAGCAAGAGCTTTCAGGGCTGGCCCCTTCCTTGTGGGAGAAGGAGCCAGACGTTTGCCTTTTCGGAAAGAGGCTCTGCCGAGAACGAGCGCCGTGAGATATGCCGTCTGTGGTTAAGCACAGATGCCCAGTGCTGTTGTGCCTGTGGGTAGGTTGCACGGGGCCAGTGAAGACCAGCAAGAGCTTTCAGGGCTGGCCCCTTCCTTGTGGGAGAAGGAGCCGGACGTTTGCCTTTTTGGAAGGAGGCTCTGTCGAGAACGAGCGCAGTGAGATGCTGAGTCTCTGGGAAAGCACAGATGCCCAGTGCTGTTTTGCCTGTGGGTAGGGTGCACGGGGCCAGTGAAGACCAGCAAGAGCTTTCAGGGCTGGCCCCTTCCTTGTGGGAGAAGGAGCCGGACGTTTGCCTTTTCGGAAAGAGGCTCTGCCGAGAACGAGCGCCGTGAGGTGCTGAGTCTCTGGGAAAGCACAGATGCCCAGTGCTGTTGTGCCTGTTGGTAGGGTGCACGGGGACAGTGAAGACCAGCTGGAGTTTTCAGGGCTGGCCCCTTCCTTGTGGGAGAAGGAGCCGGACGTTTGCCTTTTCGGAAAGAGGCTCTGCCGAGAACGAGCGCCGTGAGATATGCCGTCTGTGGTTAAGCACAGATGCCCAGTGCTGTTGTGCCTGTGGGTAGGGTGCACGGGGACAGTGAAGACCAGCAAGAGCTTTCAGCGCTGGCACCTTCCTTGTGGGAGAAGGAGCTGGACGTTTGCCTTTTCGGAAAGAGGCTCTGCCGAGAACGAACGCCGTGAGATGCTGAGTCTCTGGGAAAGCACAGATGCCCAGTGCTGTTGTGCCTGTGGGTAGGGTGCACGGGGACAGTGAAGACCAGCTGGAGTGTTCAGGACTGGCCCCTTCCTTGTGGGAGAAGGAGCCGGACGTTTGCCTTTTTGGAAAGAGGCACTGCCGAGAACGAGCGCCATGAGATATGCCGTCTGCGGTTAAGCACAGATGCCCAGTGCTGTTGTGCCTGTGGGTAGGGTGCACGGGGACAGTGAAGACCAGCAAGAGCTTTCAGGGCTGGCCCCTTCCTTGTGGGAGAAGGAGCCGGACGTTTGCCTTTTCGGAAAGAGGCTCTGCCGAGAACGAGCGCCGTGAGATATGCCGTCTGTGGTTAAGCACAGATGCCCAGTGCTGTTGTGCCTGTAGATAGGGTGCACGGGGACAGTGAAGACCAGCAAGAGCTTTCAGGGCTGGCCCCTTCCTTGTGGGAGAAGGAGCCGGACGTTTGCCTTTTCGGAAAGAGGCTCTGCCGAGAACGAGCGCCGTGAGATATGCCGTCTGTGGTTAAGCACAGATGCCCAGTGCTGTTGTGCCTGTGGATAGGGTGCACGGGGACAGTGAAGACCAGCAAGAGCTTTCAGGGCTGGCCCCATCCTTGTGGGAGAAGGAGCTGGACGTTTGTCTTTTCGGAAAGAGGCTCTGCCGTGAACAAGCGCCCTGAGATATGCCGTCTGTGGTTAAGCACAGATGCCCAGTGCTGTTGTGCCTGTGGGTAGGGTGCACGGGGACAGTGAAGACCAGCAAGAGCTTTCAGCGCTGGCCCCTTCCTTGTGGGAGAAGGAGCCGGACGTTTGCCTTTTCGGAAAGAGGCTCTGCCGAGAACGAGCGCCGTGAGATATGCCGTCTGAGGTTAAGCACAGATGCCCAGTGCTGTTGTGCCTGTGGGTAGGTTCACGGGGACAGTGAAGACCAGCAAGAGCTTTCAGGGCTGGCCCCTTCCTTGTGGGAGAAGGAGCCGGACGTTTGCCTTTTCGGAAAGAGGCTCTGCCGAGAACAAGCGCCGTGAGATATGCCGTCTGTGGTTAAGCACAGATGCCCAGTGCTGTTGTGCCTATGGATAGGGTGCACGGGGACAGTGAAGACCAGCAAGAGCTTTCAGGGCTGGCCCCTTCCTTGTGGGAGAAGGAGCCGGACGTTTGCCTTTTCGGAAAGAGGCTCTGCCGAGAGCGATCGCAGTGAGATATGCCGTCTGTGGTTAAGCACAGATGCCCAGTGCTGTTGTGCCTGTGGGTAGGGTGCACGGGGCCAGTGAAGACCAGCAAGAGTTTACAGGACTGGCCCCTTCCTTGTGGGAGAAGGAGCCGGACGTTTGCCTTTTCGGAAAGAGGCTCTGCCGATAACGAGCGCCGTGAGATTTGCCGTCTGTGGTTAAGAACAGATGCCCAGTGCTGTTGTGCCTGTGGATAGGGTGCACGGGGCCAGTGAAGACCAGCAAGAGTTTTCAGGGCTGGCCCCTTCCTTGTGGGAGAAGGAGCCGGACGTTTGCCTTTTCGGAAAGAGGCTCTGCCGAGAACGAGCGCCGTGAGATATGCCGTCTGTGGTTAAGCACAGATGCCCAGTGCTGTTGTGCCTGTGGGTGGGTTGCACGGGGACAGTGAAGACCAGCAAGAGCTTTCAGGGCTGGCCCCTTCCTTGTGGGAGAAGGAGCCGGACGTTTGCCTTTTCGGAAAGAGGCTCTGCCGAGAACGAGCGCCGTGAGATGCTGAGTCTCTGGGAAAGCACAGATGCCCAGTGCTGTTGTGCCTGTGGGTAGGGTGCACGGGGACAGTGAAGACCAGCAAGAGCTTTCAGGGCTGGCCCCTTCCTTGTGGGAGAAGGAGCCGGACGTTTGCCTTTTCGGAAAGAGGCTCTGCCGAGAACGAGCGCCGTGAGATATGCCGTCTGTGGTTAAGCACAGATGCCCAGTGCTGTTGTGCCTGTGGGTAGGGTGCACGGGGCCAGTGAAGACCAGCAAGAGCTTTCAGGGCTGGCCCCTTCCTTGTGGGAGAAGGAGCCGGACGTTTGCCTTTTCGGAAAGAGGCTCTGCCGAGAACGAGCGCCGTGAGATGCTGAGTCTCTGGGAAAGCACAGATGCCCAGTGCTGTTGTGCCTGTGGGTAGGGTGCACGGGGACAGTGAAGACCAGCAAGAGCTTTCAGGGCTGGCCCCTTCCTTGTGGGAGAAGGAGCCGGACGTTTGCCTTTTCGGAAAGAGGCTCTGCCGAGAACGAACGCCGTGAGATATGCCGTCTGTGGTTAAGCACAGATGCCCAGTGCTGTTGTGCCTGTGGATAGGGTGCACGGGGACAGTGAAGACCAGCAAGAGCTTTCAGGGCTGGCCCCTTCCTTGTGGGAGAAGGAGCCGGACGTTTGCCTTTTCGGAAAGAGGCTCTGCCGAGAACGAGCGCCGTGAGATATGCCGTCTGTGGTTAAGCACAGATGCCCAGTGCTGTTGTGCCTGTGGATAGGGTGCACGGGGCCAGTGAAGACCAGCTGGAGTTTTCAGGACTGGCCCCTTCCTTGTGGGAGAAGGAGCCGGACGTTTGCCTTTTCGGAAAGAGGCTCTGCCGATAACGAGCGCCGTGAGGTGCTGAGTCTCTGGGAAAGCACAGATGCCCAGTGCTGTTGTGCCTGTGGAAAGGGTGCACGGGGCCAGTGAAGACCAGCAAGAGCTTTCAGGGCTGGCCCCTTCCTTGTGGGAGAAGGAGCCAGACGTTTGCCTTTTCGGAAAGAGGCTCTGCCGAGAACGAGCGCCGTGAGATATGCCGTCTGTGGTTAAGCACAGATGCCCAGTGCTGTTGTGCCTGTGGGTAGGGTGCACGGGGACAGTGAAGACCAGCAAGAGCTTTCAGCGCTGGCCCCTTCCTTGTGGGAGAAGGAGCCGGACGTTTGCCTTTTCGGAAAGAGGCTCTGCCGAGAACGAGCGCCGTGAGATATGCCGTCTGTGGTTAAGCACAGATGCCCAGTGCTGTTGTGCCTGTGGATAGGGTGCACGGGGCCAGTGAAGACCAGCAAGAGTTTTCAGGACTGGCCCCTTCCTTGTGGGAGAAGGATCCGGACGTTTGCCTTTTCGGAAAGAGGCTCTGCCGAGAACGAGCGCCGTGAGGTGCTGAGTCTCTGGGAAAGCACAGATGCCCAGTGCTGTTGTGCCTGTGGATAGGGTGCACGGGGCCAGTGAAGACCAGCAAGAGCTTTCAGGGCTGGCCCCTTCCTTGTGGGAGAAGGAGCCAGACGTTTGCCTTTTCGGAAAGAGGCTCTGCCGAGAACGAGCGCCGTGAGATATGCTGTCTGTGGTTAAGCACAGATGCCCAGTGCTGTTGTGCCTGTGGGTAGGGTGCACGGGGCCAGTGAAGACCAGCAAGAGCTTTCAGGGCTGGCCCCTTCCTTGTGGGAGAAGGAGCCGGACGTTTGCCTTTTTGGAAGGAGGCTCTGTCGAGAACGAGCGCCGTGAGATGCTGAGTCTCTGGGAAAGCACAGATGCCCAGTGCTGTTGTGCCTGTGGGTAGGGTGCACGGGGCCAGTGAAGACCAGCAAGAGCTTTCAGGGCTGGCCCCTTCCTTGTGGGAGAAGGAGCCGGACGTTTGCCTTTTCGGAAAGAGGCTCTGCCGAGAACGAGCGCCGTGAGATGCTGAGTCTCTGGGAAAGCACAGATGCCCAGTGCTGTTGTGCCTGTGGGTAGGGTGCACGGGGACAGTGAAGACCAGCAAGAGCTTTCAGGGCTGGCCCCTTCCTTGTGGGAGAAGGAGCCGGACGTTTGCCTTTTCGGAAAGAGGCTCTGCCGAGAACGAGCGCCGTGAGATATGCCGTCTGTGGTTAAGCACAGATGCCCAGTGCTGTTGTGCCTGTGGATAGGGTGCACGGGGCCAGTGAAGACCAGCAAGAGTTTTCAGGACTGGCCCCTTCCTTGTGGGAGAAGGAGCCGGACGTTTGCCTTTTCGGAAAGAGGCTCTGCCGAGAACGAGCGCCGTGAGGTGCTGAGTCTCTGGGAAAGCACAGATGCCCAGTGCTGTTGTGCCTGTGGATAGGGTGCACGGGGCCAGTGAAGACCAGCAAGAGCTTTCAGGGCTGGCCCCTTCCTTGTGGGAGAAGGAGCCAGACGTTTGCCTTTTCGGAAAGAGGCTCTGCCGAGAACGAGCGCCGTGAGATATGCCGTCTGTGGTTAAGCACAGATGCCCAGTGCTGTTGTGCCTGTGGGTAGGTTGCACGGGGCCAGTGAAGACCAGCAAGAGCTTTCAGGGCTGGCCCCTTCCTTGTGGGAGAAGGAGCCGGACGTTTGCCTTTTCGGAAAGAGGCTCTGCCGAGAACGAGCGCCCTGAGATATGCCGTCTGTGGTTAAGCACAGATGCCCAGTGCTGTTGTGCCTGTGGGTAGGGTGCACGGGGCCAGTGAAGACCAGCAAGAGCTTTCAGGGCTGGCCCCTTCCTTGTGGGAGAAGGAGCCGGACGTTTGCCTTTTCGGAAAGAGGCTCTGCCGAGAACGAGCGCCGTGAGATGCTGAGTCTCTGGGAAAGCACAGATGCCCAGTGCTGTTGTGCCTGTGGATAGGGTGCACGGGGACAGTGAAGACCAGCTGGAGTTTTCAGGGCTGGCCCCTTCCTTGTGGGAGAAGGAGCCGGACGTTTGCCTTTTCGGAAAGAGGCTCTGCCGAGAACGAGCGCCGTGAGATATGCCGTCTGTGGTTAAGCACAGATGCCCAGTGCTGTTGTGCCTGTGGGTAGGGTGCACGGGGACAGTGAAGACCAGCAAGAGCTTTCAGCGCTGGCCCCTTCCTTGTGGGAGAAGGAGCCGGACGTTTGCCTTTTCGGAAAGAGGCTCTGCCGAGAACGAACGCCGTGAGATGCTGAGTCTCTGGGAAAGCACAGATGCCCAGTGCTGTTGTGCCTGTGGGTAGGGTGCACGGGGACAGTGAAGACCAGCTGGAGTTTTCAGGACTGGCCCCTTCCTTGTGGGAGAAGGAGCCGGACGTTTGCCTTTTTGGAAAGAGGCACTGCCGAGAACGAGCGCCATGAGATATGCCGTCTGCGGTTAAGCACAGATGCCCAGTGCTGTTGTGCCTGTGGGTAGGGTGCACGGGGCCAGTGAAGACCAGCAAGAGCTTTCAGGGCTGGCCCCTTCCTTGTGGGAGAAGGAGCCGGACGTTTGCCTTTTCGGAAAGAGGCTCTGCCGAGAACGAGCGCCGTGAGATATGCCGTCTGTGGTTAAGCACAGATGCCCAGTGCTGTTGTGCCTGTAGATAGGGTGCACGGGGACAGTGAAGACCAGCAAGAGCTTTCAGGGCTGGCCCCTTCCTTGTGGGAGAAGGAGCCGGACGTTTGCCTTTTCGGAAAGAGGCTCTGCCGAGAACGAGCGCCGTGAGATATGCCGTCTGTGGTTAAGCACAGATGCCCAGTGCTGTTGTGCCTGTGGATAGGGTGCACGGGGCCAGTGAAGACCAGCAAGAGCTTTCAGGGCTGGCCCCATCCTTGTGGGAGAAGGAGCCGGACGTTTGCCTTTTCGGAAAGAGGCTCTGCCGAGAACAAGCGCCCTGAGATATGCCGTCTGTGGTTAAGCACAGATGCCCAGTGCTGTTGTGCCTGTGGGTAGGGTGCACGGGGACAGTGAAGACCAGCAAGAGCTTTCAGGGCTGGCCCCTTCCTTGTGGGAGAAGGAGCCGGACGTTTGCCTTTTCGGAAAGAGGCTCTG